>NW_011494903.1:9781117-9787537 GCF_000754665.1 Bison bison bison
GTCACCATCCAGTAGTGGCAGGGGTATCTGCCTTCTCACTGATTTGAGTTTGCAACTTTCACAGGCAGTAGACTTCTGTAAAATGCAATGCTTCTGTCTCCAGTTGGATTGGGAGGTCGTGTCCAGTGTGCAGGATAAATATGTGTGTGTTTAAGACTCCAGTGGAAGCTAGCTCTCCCCTCAAGTTTCCACGGCATCAGGACGTGGCCTATTGCATCTTCCACTTCTAAGAGCAGCAGGCTGAATGTTGGTGTGTCTGCCTAAAGCATGTTTCTCTCCTTGTCGAGCTACAGGGTGGCCGTGACTTGGTGGACAGATTGTAGGGCACTTTTTTACTTGTGCAAAAAAAAGTCTATTTTTGACTACCACACCCTTCCAAAGGTTTACGGTTCAAAAACCACTTCAGCTGAAGGCTTGAAACGCACTTGACTTAACCGGAGCCCGGTGCTAGATTCTCAGTCTAGCGTAGGGCTATGCCACTGAGCAGCACAGGTTCTACAGCGGCTTCTGCAAACAGTGCCCGACTTCTTCACTCTTGTTTCCTTTCTTTTCAGATAATAGTACTGAATTTTGGGACACAGACATCAAATGGTTTTCCCTGCTGGAGGGTAGCAGCTGGCTGGACATAATCAGGTATTTCAAGGTGTTGTTTTGCTCGTAAATTTCACAGTTCGGTAAACCAAAGTAGTAAAGCAAACGGACAAATTAACTGTTTTATATTTCACAGTTAAATATTCTTAGGTCACATGTTCTGTTCAAGGCTCAGCTGGATTTTGCATTTGTTATTTATTATTTCTGTGCATGTCTGATCAGGATTTACGAATATGCTACCTGCCCACACAGATCTGCTCCTGAGACTACAGACCAGGGATGGGAAGGCTGCAGAAAAGGGGGTGTGGGACCCCAGCATTCTAACTGAGCTGCAGTGCTCACCTCCAGGGAGGAGGCTGGGGGTTGGGAAGGTGGGGGGATGCTGAGTTCTCCGGTTTTGTTTTTATTTTGGGTGGGGAGTGGTTTGGTGAAAATCAGGGATTGAACTTGCATCCTTGCAGTGAGTGCAGAGTCCTAACCACTAGACAGCCAGGGAATTCCCAGATGCTGAGTTTTTATTGCATACTTTTTTAGAAGAATTCACTATCTTTTATGTCTCTTACATATTAAATTGTTTTTTACTATAATGAGTGTCAATTAGTCTTTCTCATTTGGGGGATTAAGTAGAGATTCTGAGAGAACAAAACTTTTTTCCCTGTCCTGCTTCCTATTTTGAATAGCTTCTCTCCATTGCCCTTAAACAGAGGCGAGGGCAGAGGGAGGCGCAGAACAGGTATGATGCTTGGGTGAGAGTGAGTGAGCGAATGGCTCCAGCCCCAGGGCACCTGTGAGGAAAAGGCAGGCCCCCTCTCCCCCCTCTCTCCGCGTTCTCCCTCAGCCCTGCCTGGTTTGTACAGAGGAGCCACAGGCCTCCAAACCCTTCTTAGCAAATAGGTATTGACGAGCCTGCTGCATGTCCCATAATTTGAATATATAATTGCAAGTTCTGTGATAGATGTTATAAAATAAGAGGCCCTTTCTTTCTGTGGGGCTTGTAGAGAAGGTGTGCATACCTAACCGGGTGAAGAGCCTGGGGGAGGCACCCCTGTGGCAGGGTTATCAATCCAGGAGGTGGGGCTGCTGATGGTGGCAACAGTTTCAAAGGGAATAGTGTGTCTAGAGAGACAAAGGAATTTCGGGACACATGGTCCTTTCCAGACAGGCGGATACATTTAGCCAATGATCTTGAATTAAACAAAATGGGCCTGTAGCCCAGCCTCCAGATATAGACATTTTAGGGTCTTTCTAGGACTTACTGCCACACTCAGGTATAAATCTGCAGTAAGAATTCCCAGTTTAGGAATTGTCTAAGAGCATTTTTACGTCTGACTTTGGAATTCCCTTCTGAAAACTGTAAGTTTCTAATAAGCAGATGAATGTCTTGCAGTACCTGAATAGTGTAAACAATAATTTGTTTCTTTTCTGGAGAATGTTAGTATGAGACAGTAAGTGAGATGGAACACTGAAGATCAAGTTAGACTGCCTCTAAATTTCTTGTTGTTCATAATACCAAGCTCAAGATCTATTGTCTGTTTTACTTGTCTCTCTCCTATTTAGGCGCTGCCTGAAAAAAGCAGTAGAGATTATAGAATGTCTAGAAGCCCAAAACATGAACGTTCTTCTTTTAGGTAATACATTTAAAGCACAAAGGGTGGTTTCCTTTTTCCTTTACTGGAGGTTCTGTTTCTGTATATAGAGATTTATGTAAGTGAAATTGTCTTATAAAGTGAAGTCGCTCAATCATGTCCGACTCTTTGCAACCCCATGGGGACTGTAGCCTATTAGGCTCCTCCATCCATGGAATTTTCCAGGCCGTAGTACTGGAGTGGGTTGCCATTTCCTTCTCCAGGGGATCTTCCCAGGGATCGAACCCAGGTCTCCCATATTGCAGGCAGATGCTTTACCATCTGAGCCACCAGGGAAGATTGTCTTATAAAAGGAGTGAGCTAGTGTAGAAATCCTTCCCATACTTTTTACCCTGACCTTGGAATCCTTGCCTTGGATTTCATTGTTACAGTTTAAAATTACATTCCTTCACTTGGAACTTGGCAGATGTATTCGCAGCCCAAGAAGGAATTGTTTGGTGTCTTTACCAAAGCTCACATTTCCTGATATTTTGGGGTTTTGTTTTATACTAACTCAGTTAAAGTTTGGATGACCTTTTTTGTATGACGAGACCCATGGATGGTTTAATTGTTATTTCTGCATCCTTGTGTCTGACAACTTTGTGCAGTTGTTGCAGAAACTGTGTGGTCCATGATTTCCTTTTCCAGAGTAGACTGAAGTCGCTGTACATGTGGGCTGGACATACACACCCAGTGTGTATAAGCCTCGTGCAACAAAGATTGTTTCTGGGATTGGTTAGATCTGAGCTAAAATATTATCTGCCATTGTGAATATTTAAAGTTTCTTGTGGCCCCATGCTTTAAGCAGAATGTCTCATGCTTCCACACCCTCAAGCTTTTATCATTTTTCTGACACTCTCTGTGAGAGTGTCCGACTCCTGGGACTTAGCTTCTGTGAGCAGACCGGAAATGTGTCAGCCTATGGCTTCTGTACCCTCTGACTTAAATTTTAACACGCGGACTGAGCACCTCCCACGTAAGAGCTTCTGCCTTCTGGAAGTTTACACCCTATTGAGTTTGAGAGAGAGCTGGCATAAGGGTGTTATTGAAAAAGGTCTGGTTAACAGTGGCCAGAGTACTGAGTAACTGGTGAAAAGGAGGGATAAAGACTTGGGGGCTGAGGAGTACAAGTGCCCAGGCCAGACTGCACCAACCCCAGAGGTGCGCAGAGTGAAGTGAGAACGGTCAGCAGGTGAGGCTGAGCTGTGCCTCACTCCCCGATAGACGGCGGAGCTATGTCTTCTCTGAAATCTCACTCTCTAGCCACTCTTCCTGGGACTTGTACTGATAATATACTTCATACACAAGAAGAAAGATTCTCTTGAAAACTGAAACTTGTTTCAAAAGAAAGATGAATATAAAAATCTGTTTCTTCTGAACCCTGGGGTTCCCATGGTTTAGACTTATTTTCCTGGAGGAGAGATAGGAGCACAGTAAGCCTGGCCCTGGAATGCTTCCTGGCCCCGGGGTCACAGGAGAGGTTAACAGTGCAAACACCTCCCTACTTAGGATTCATTCTGAAGTTTCTCTAACCCTGTGACTACCAGAACCATCGTCCTCATGGACGTTTTAAAATAGCAACTTGAGTGCCGCTTCTTTTTGTAAAGTAGAAACTACGAGGATGTAGACCTTGACTTTAAGGACTGTGAAATTCTTAAGACAAATGCCCAGATGTAGACGTATGTTGTTATTTGCTACGAGTGGTAGATGGTGAACAAGGATGTGAGCGGAGTTTTCATCATGTGAGTTTTGTACCGTCGCCCAAGGGGTGGACACGTGGCTTATACTTACCAGGGAGAGTTTCACCTCTAGGCTAGGCAGGCCCCTCCGTGCTCTCAGACGGAAATGGCAAGAGCCATGGAGCTGACAATCAGAGCATTTTGGTGCAGTCCAGGGATGTTACCCTTTCTCCGAAGCAGAGGTAGCAGAGGAAAGGCGGCTGAGAAGCAGCTGAGCCGTGAAACAGTGAGCTCAGGGATGGCGATCCTGACGCCCCAGCTGGAAGGGTTTTAAACTTGGTCGGTGGAGCCCAGCAACCTGCCATACCCGTGCCCTCATTGTGTGGCACATCTGACCCCCCATGCTGACACTGGGTTTGCCGCGTTGCATCTATTCACCAGTAAGGAGTCCATCGTTAGTGCCAGTGTCCCTTGGAGCCAGTGCCAGCCAGGCTGGAAGCGTTTGTCTCTCAAGCTGAACATGTTACCTTTTGCCACCAATGGCCCAGCCTTTTTGGGAGTTAGAACTTGACTGTCGGGGTAGACGGTGTGGGGGCCCTGCTTTTGCCTGTGCCCCCCGCAGCTCTTCTAACACTTGGTCCCCTCTTTCCTCGCTGTGCTGTTGCCTGGCAACCCCACCCCCCACCACAGAGGACAACGCCTCCGACCTCTGCTGCCTCGTTTCTTCTCTGGCGCAAGTGATGATGGACCCCCACTGTCGAACCGTTTTCGGTTTCCAGAGCCTTGTCCAAAAGGAGTGGGTCATGGGTGGCCACTGCTTCCTGGACCGCTGCAACCACCTCCGTCAGAGCGACAAGGAGGAGGTGAGTGTCCTCGGCACAGACCTGCGCAGCCTCGGACACAAGGAGCTCCGTCTCTCCTTAATACCTGCACAGCGCACACCTTAAGAGCTTTTCAGGAAGGCGAGGACCAGTCACTGGTCAGTGAGTGTGAATGATTTAAACACTGGAAACCCTTCCCAGGGAAAAGGGATATTTATTAGGAAGTGTGTTCAGAACCTTCTCTTCTAAATTGTGTGTCCCAAGGGTGTATTATAGTTCACGGTGGAAGTGATGTTGACTTGTAAAACTTAAATAAAAATGAACTCGGTGGGACTCTCACAATTTCTGATAAGTTAGTCTTTGCAAAAAAATAAATAGGGTACAAGTTTCCCTGTATATACGTAATAATGCATAATAACAAGAAAATACATAATAATACATACAAAATACATAATAACACATAATAATAAGAAAATACATAATAACACAAAGTAAATTTGCCTTGCAATAAACCCTTTCAAAATAAAGCCCAGGATTATGTGAATGCTATCCATTACGTGGGCCTTCGCCATGATAGTTGCAGGCCTGAAGAGACAGCGAGACAGTCCAGTTAGTGAAAATGAGTCCCCCCACCCCCCAAACTGGGACGTACTTGTCTCGGTTACAGCTGTGCCAACTGCTTTGGCTGCATTATTAACGACCATGGAAGAAAAAATGAAAACATGTGAACTGTAATTAAATCACCTGCAGAGCTAACATATGCTAGCAGGGCGGCTGGTGGTTTTTCTTCCCCCAGATAATAGGCATGTCTGTCTGCGGTGCTGGGCAGCTTGACACAGCAGCTCTGGAAACAGAGCTGAGGCTTCTGCCCATAAAGGCTTGGTGTGTCCTGCGAGACCAGGCCGCCCTTGCTGGGCCTGCAGATTTCTCTGAGGACTGGTCTATACTCATCTGTGTCCCATCAGGCTGATGATGAATATGTATCACCATCTTTCAGTCTTAGAAGGGACTTGCCTTCCTGAGAAACTAATTTGAAAGGTTGATGGCACTCAGCAGAGTTGGTACTGTGTTGGGAAGAGGGTATTTTTGCACGTCTTGTGTAGTCTGTGTATCTTGAGAGCAGGGGGACTGATGGGCACCGTGTGTCTAAAGGGGAAGGAGCCCCAGAGCAGATCCGCCCGCTCACCCAGGCTGGGAGGAATCACCTGTACTTTCTGAGCCCATTTCCCTGACTGTGCTGTGAGATTCAGATACTTTTCACTCGTATCTAATGCCACTGAACGTAAAATGAGGTGTGAGATAAGGTTGCCACGTAGACCTTTCTTCACATCTCAACATCGACACCTTGGACTTTTGACGGAAAACTGGATGGTCCAGTTTGTGATGTAATTGACGCAGCACTGGACTGAGTCAAGAGCTGAACTGCCAGCTCCTGCCTCTCAGGAGCTGCGTGTGAGACCTCAGCCTGGCTCAGGAATGGAGAGACCGTGACGCAGTCTGCCTTGTCCCCCTGACGGGGTCACTGGTGACTCGAGGAGGAGCACTGGGGAACGACAAGGTGCCCTCAGAAACTCTACTAAGAAAGAGCTTGCCTCTGAGGCTAATAAAAGAGGCCATCGATGAAAAAAAAATGCATTTGTGAAAAATGTTAGAAACTCATTTTTGCCGCTTCTGCTTCCTCTCCCATCTGCTTTATCTTCTGGG
>NW_011494903.1:9787637-9805985 GCF_000754665.1 Bison bison bison
TGGGCCCTCATTGTCAGGGCAGTGTGCATAGTCGCTCAGTCTTTGTGACCCCATGGACTATAGCCCGCCAGGCTCCTCTGTCCATGGGGATTCTCCAGGCCAGAATACTGGAGTAGGTAGCCTTTCCCTTCTCCAGGAGATCTTCCCAACCCAGAGATCAAACCCAGGTCTCCCACATTGCAGGTGGATTCTTTATCATCTGAACCACCAGGGAAGCCCCATTGTCAGGGCGGAGGAGGGAGTATTCACAAAATTTGAAGAAACCGAGTAGTTTTTTTTTTTTTTTTTTGTGAGGAGAGTGGCATTCTTTGGTGGGGAGTAGTGTTTCACTTGTTGAGGTTCAGAGTTAACGTTCCCTGTCCTCAGGCTCAGTTGCAACTGCTCTTCTGCCAGTGTCGATGGGCAGGGAGATTTTCCTTCATCTCAGGAGTGTCTTTCACATAGGGAGCTACTGCTGAGTCCCGAGGTTAATCCACGGGTGTGTGGTTTTTCAGTCAAGCATGTTTATCCCTGGGGTTGGGATGCAGTTGGGAATGGCAGTTGCCTGGAATGTGCTTCCCAGAGCATGCAGTGCCCAGGAGAGGCTACTCCACAGCTGTCCAGGTGGCTGCACTATACCCGGGACCGCTGGCTTCGGACCCTTGGCACCCCTCCATCACGCGTGTCTTATCTTCACGTAGGCTCCCGTGTTCCTGCTCTTCTTGGACTGCGTGTGGCAGCTGGTGCACCAGCATCCCCCAGCGTTCGAGTTTACAGAGACGTACCTGACCGTTTTGTCAGACAGCCTGTACATACCTATTTTTAGCACCTTCTTCTTCAATTCGCCTCATCAAAAAGATATGAACGTGGTAAGAGTCGCTCTTAGGAACCTGTGTATTGAAGAAGCCGTGTCTAACAAGTAAGATGTAAGAGGAGCGATGATGAAAATGATATTTTCTTTATAACAGTGATTACACAGAGGGCCCTGTTCTGAGTACTCTCCAGGTATTGATATGTAATCCTCAAGTCCGAATTATTATTATCTCTGAGAGTGAGTCACTGAGGCCGCACTGTGGGTCACAGGGTAAATATCCTGGCTGGGAGCCGGTGTGAGAGCTGGTGATTAAGCACATTAAAAGAGGTCTTTGTGAACAGCTCAGATGCATTCTCTTCCACTTGACGGATGCTGGGAGTGACTCAGAAGAGAGTGGAGGCAGAGGAGGGGAGCTCTGCTTTCGCTCTCTGCCTTAAACATCTTTATAGTCTCCCTTGAGGCCCTGCTTCTGGGGCTTTAACTCTGCACTGTCAGGGCCGCGACTAGCCCTCTGGGGGCCTGGGGTTTGCCGGAGCTGCCCTCCCGGTGGGTCTTACCGCATCCTACAGGGAGCGGGAAACAGAGCCCGGGCCTCCAGTCACACAGCCTTGCTGCCCCCCAGCCTCATGGCCTCAGGTGGTTCACTTCGTTTTCCCAGCCTCCATTTCCCCAAAGGTAAATTGAAAAAATAGGAGCGACCTTGAGGGTGTAGTGAGCGTGTGCAGCACAGTGGCCGGCACAAGTTCTGCTGGAAGTAACGTGTCCTGCCTCCTCCCCACCTAAAGCCATCGGGGAGCGACCACCGACGACCACAGCCTTCACGTGCGGTGCCGCGGAGGCCGGGTCTCAGGGCAGGCCGGGTGCGCCGTCCTGGAGCCTGTTTCTCCGCACTGTCTGCTTTCCTCAGCCCTCCCTGCAAACACTGTTACCTGTGCTTGTTTTGGCAGGGCAAGGAGAGCCAGGACTCACAAAGCAGGCCTTTGAATCTGCTCACCGTGTGGGATTGGTCCGTGCAGTTTGAACCCAAAGCCCAGACGTTGCTCACAAACCCTCTTTACGTGGAGAAGCCAAAACTGGAGAAAGTTCAGCGGAAAGGAACGCATTTCAAAGTAAGATTTGTGCGTGTCTAACCCCCTTGTCTATGCAGAGATCTCCTTATGTGGAAGGATTACATTTAACCTGTGGATTCTGGGCACAGTCACAGAGTCGAGACTGTGATGGGCAGGTTGTCAGGGCCCCTGAGAATCCTTGCCTTCGGCAGATGCACGTTTGTCCCGAGTGTCCCTGGGGATGCTGTGGGGAATCGAGGATCTCAGCCCTGCCCAAGTGTGATTGATAGAGCAGAGGGAATGCTGATCACAGTGAGGGTTTTCTGTCATCTGTACCAGTTCACGTCTTCACTAGCAAGGCCTCTCTTCATGCTAAAAATGGTGTTTGTGACTGATATCTTCTGTCAGGGGTCACAGAGCTCTGGCACAACCATCACCCCCCGCCATTCTGTTGGAGCTGGAAGACAGCCATGGGCACCATGTGAGCAGACGGGCCTGGCTGTATTCCAGTATTTACAGAGGCTGGCATGGGCCAGGTTGGGCCCGTGGGCTGTTATTTGCAGACCTGGGCTTAAATGACAAACATCAAATTATTTGGGTTTCCCTTTAGATATTTGTTCCTGATTTTACCAGTTATTAAAACTCCGACATTCCCTAGATGATGTATGATGTACATGGCATTTCTTGTTCTGTCTCCTGACTTGGGAGCCCCCCACAAAGAGGAGAGCAGGGTGGTCAGTGATGGTCCCTCGCAAGTCAGAGCATGTCACTGCCTTTTCCACCACCATCTTTCTGGTTCAGAAGTCCTGCGGGGCTCCTAGGGGCCTGGCCAGTTCTGGTGTGGGAGATGGCTCCATTCTAAAGGGGCTTGGGGACCCATGAGTCAATGCCAGCACTCACAGAAGGTGGCTCTGCTGGCTGCCGCTTCACCCCTTCAAGGGTCCTCAGGCCCAGGCTGGGTGTTAGCACTCCTGGTTAAGCCTCTGTCCTGTCTGCTGGGCCAGAACCGCCGTGCGCTCCTGCACAGCCAGGCCAGAGGTCAGTTTTGTCAGTGTGCTCTGCCCCCTGGTGGCTGCACACACGCCTCCCGCCAGGTCAAGATGGCCCAGCTGCCCCCACCAGAGGGGCGAGGGCGCTCAGAGCCCTGAGGGAGGACATGGAAGCTCTACCTGTAAGTCCATTTCTCTGCCCAGGCCCTGTTTTTCTGAGCGTCCCTTTTCGTAGATGGGAGTGAAGAATCTAAGGGCCCAGGTTGCAGGAGCTGGCCCATGGGAGAGGCTTGAGCTACAGGTCAGGGCATCTGAGGTTGTATTAGCTCATGCAGGGCCAGCGGTGGGCCAGCGAGAACCTTTGAGGCCGTTGGGTGAGGAGTCCTGGTGTCAGGCTTGGGGCCTCTTATTGGGGGACAGGCAGCCCTGGAGACGTTCTGTTGAGACCAAAGAGCCGTGGCCAACCACGGCTGCCCTGGGAATGCCCAGTGCGCTGCCCCGGGAATTCCCCCTCGAGACCGTGAGGTCCGCTCAGGTGTGGGGTCCCAGCCTCAGCCCCAGGCCTTGACCAGGCTACAGGGACACAGTGCTGCCCCCACCTGGCCTGTCCCGAGCGCTCCACTCGCTTTGGGCTTGAGAGAAGGGCTTCCAAGACGGGGAGGGCTCTGTTACGAGTCCAGGCTCCCTCCAGAGCCGGACTGTGTGAGACCACACCTGGCACTTGGTACCGGGGCCTTTGCGCTTGACTTAACCACCGTGCCTTAGTTTTCTCGTGTGTAACGTGGGGCAGTAATGCCGACTGAGGACCAGGTGAGTGGTTGCATGTTCAGCACTGAGCATGGAGCCCGGCATGCAGTGAAGATCCCGCCTGCTTCCCTCATCCCTGACTCACCTGGGTCACTGGGCAGAAGAGGCCGGCCCCCAACTCTCCTGCCCTCAGACGGAAAGTCAACAATCCTGGTCGTCTCTGACTTGGGGTGTTGTGAATGGTTTTGCTTTCTGCGGTATATTTTTATTGTTTGTTCTACACTCCGTAATAAATACGAACCACTGGTAGGAACATGTTACAGAGTTAGGATCCTAGTCTCAAAATAAAACTGTCTCTCCTTATTTCACATGACAACTCAGGAGCAAAAGAGATGGGGAGAAGCAGCTCCTCCTCAGGTTTTTACCTTTATCTTCGGGCACCAAGGATCTGTTGCAACCGTCCTGGCCATCCCCACAACCCTCTCCCAGTGCATCCCAAAATACAGCGCCGAGCTTTGGCTTCAGGTCGAATTCCTGAGGAGGACAAGCGTGTAGACGCTCCAGCATCTTCCACCCTGTGCAGCTCGTTGACAAGAACACCCGGCACATTTAGACAGTCCTCAAGTTCCTTTTGCTCCCATCTGTCTCTTTGTCCAAAAGAACCTTTCTGACTTAGGCTTGACCTCCCACTGGATGCCTGACCTCCCACAAGTTAAGCCTGTAAGTTATTTCACTGGAGCGACAGGCTCTTCAGGTCGTTGGCACTGTTTCTTCACAGGTGTTGAGAGTATTGTGGAAGCGAGCCCGCTAAGTTTTTCAAAGAAGAAACATTCTGCTCCCTTCACAGACGAATAGGCCTTGTCTCCAAACTCCCCTGACTCATCATCTGCCTCTCTTTTTATTCCCTCATTTACCGGCTGTGCTGGGTCTTTGTAGCTCCACTCTGGCTTTTCTCTAGTCGCGGTGAGTCGGGACTGATCTTGGTTGCAGTGCACAGGCTTCTCTTTGCAATGGCTTCTCTAGTCGCAGAGCTCTAGAGCCTGGGCTCAGTAGAGCCTGGTGCATGGTTTTACTTGCCTCTTGGCACTTAGAATCCTTCTGGACCAGGGATCGAACCCATGTACCCTGCATTGGCTGGCGAGCTCCTAACCCCTGGACTACCAGAGAGGTCCTCATCCGCCTGTCTTAACTTCAGCTTGTTCTTCACGAGTGCTTGATACCCTGCGCTTGGTCTCACCCGTTTGTTTAGCAACCCAGCGTGCATCTGATATGCTCATTGTGGAATAAACAGCGTCCCCCACCCACCCGCTGCCGCTTTCTCTCTGTGTGTGATGGCATTGTAATGAATTTGCGTTCACAGGGCAGTTCTCATGACTCTTCTTAAAGTAGGATTCTGCTTTTTTTTTTGTTTTTTTGGATGGAAACAACTGTCACTGTGCTCTTGGGCTAACCAGAGACTTTTTTTTATTTGTGTTCTCTCTCAAAGCATCAAAGACAACTTTCTCTGCCTCTCACCCAATCGAAATCATCTCCCAAAAGAGGATTTTTCAGGGAAGAAACGGATCACTTAATTAAAAACCTGCTGGGCAAGAGAATCAGCAAACTGATCAACTCCTCGGAGGAGCTGCAGGACGGCTTCCGAGAGTTCTATGACGGCTGGCACAGCAGGCCCCCCAGCTACCAGGGGCTGCTGCTGCCTCACCTCGAGGGCCCGGAGATCAAAGTCTGGGCCCAGCGCTACCTGCGCTGGATTCCAGAGGCCCAGATCCTGGGTGGTGGTGGAGTGGCCACCATGAGCAAACTCTTGGAGATGATGGAGGAAGTCCAGCGCCTACAGGAGAAAATCGAGGCGAGACACCACAGCCAGGAGGCCCTCCAGGCAGAGGCTGCCTCGCCACCGAGGACCTCGGGCCGCCTGTCCTCCTTGTTCCCTTTTGCGCTCCTGCAGCGACATTCCTCCAAGCCCGTCCTGCCCACCAGCGGGTGGAAAGCCCTGGGAGATGAAGATGACTTGGCCAAGCGAGAAGACGAGTTTGTGGATCTAGGGGACGTGTGACTGGCCTGCTCGGTGGCAGTGAGAGAGGACCCTCGCAGGCTGGGACAGGAGCTTGGGCACGTCTGCTTTCCATGTTGGCATGTCACGCTGAAGCCGACTGCCAGGGAAAGCCTGGGTCTTCTGGAAAAGAGCTGGTTCTCATTTTCCCCCCCAGTTCTGAAAGACTATGCAGTTGAAACCCGTATCTCGAGTATTATTGAAAGGAGTTAGTACGTGACCTGTAATACAGCTGTGGCCAGTGTCCTCTGTGTTAGCATCACTCAGACCCCACGGTAGCTACTTTACTACTCAGAAAGGGCTTTGGTAAGCTGTGCTTGGACGCCGTATGGTCCTCACATCTTTCCTGTGCCAATGTGCTTTATCCAGTCGTCAGGAGTAGCGTCTCTTTAGCCCATCCCAGTTCAGAGCAAGTTCAGCTTTACATGATGTGTGTGTGTGTGTGTGTGGTGTATGTGTGTGTTGGATTAACAGATTCAGATAGCGGTGTTAAGATGTGTGGCCTTCATTTCCAAACCGTAGCAGTTTTCCTGTGTCCTCTTGCCATGCGTGTCACCATCCTAATGTTTCCGACCATCCTCAGACTGTGTCACTTTATGTCGGGGCAGGGGGCTGGCTCGCGGCCGACAGCTCCAGGCTCCCCGCCGCTCGCCACCGGCTGTGCACCGCTTTCCACTGTCCCTTTGCAATCCCTGCCTTGGTGTACCTCGTCCTGGGATCTTGCTGCTAAGCCTGTGGGTCAAACTGGGGGAATCTCTTAGGTTTGCCCTGAGGAGCCTCCATTCTCCCAGAGGCACGCAGTGTTTGAAAGAGGCTGCTTCACCTTTTTCCAACAGCACGCCGAGGCTTCGGAGCATCTGTGACCGCAGTCCTCAGGCATTTCCCCAGTTTCGCTACCTTGCAGACCGGGGAAGAAGGTCACTGTCGAACGCGGCTATTATAGGGAAGCGGTTAAGCATAAGTCTCAGAAGTGATGGTGACCACATAGTACCTCAGCGATTTAAAAAGCCATAGAAGAAACTTGACTATGCCTGGTAACCTTCCTGGATCTGCTGTTTAAATGATCTATAGTTTTTAAGTACCGGAAAAGCACACTTAGTAAGGACCTGTTTTTTCATTTTCTGTGGAAACCTGTTCAGTTCCACAGAAGGAAGTGGGAAAAATGATCGATCTCACGTCAGAATGTTCCCTATCAGAAGTTTGCCTTTTATATCTGTTTGCTCTCCAGTATGGATTCCAATTTGAACATTACCTGTTTAGAAAAGCTTTCAGTTGCTGAAGGGCAATAAGAAAATTTGAAACTGTTGACAAAGAGGAGTTTCTCGGTTTGCACTGAATCGTCTTTTGTACACCACAGGAAATTGCTTTCCAGTCCTCCCCACGCCGAGTTGATACTCAAGCCTTGTTGGTCTGTTAAGACGATGGAGATTGAGGGGAGGGCAGGGTTTATGCATCTGGGGCCAAACACATGCCCAGTCTTGGTTGCCTTAAGAGTCTCACTAGTAAGGTCAGTGTAGGCTTGCAGTGGGGACTTTAAAATGACCCTAATTCATTGGCTATGTTCTGTGGGCCTTCTTAAATTAGCACTCACCTCCTTTCTCTGCCCCACTGCCTCCCAGATACACTATGGAGTTAACTAGTTTTGTGATCATATTATAATGGGAATATTTCTACAGTAGCCTCTTCAGTCTTAAGATCTTAGTAATTTTCATTCCAAAAATGCCCAGTGTGATGCTTTACATCCATAAAGTATGGTTTAAAGGCACAAGGTCATGGCCCCTCTCATAGCAGTTGAATGTGCATTGAAATATTTTTCTATGATTTTTTAAAAATAAAATTACAATAGAAAAATAAGCTGTTTTAACATGTAAGGTCATGACAGTTTATGTATTTATATCTGAAATGAGATTTCTATAAACTTGTATTTGTGTACAGAATTCTCAGTGGATTTATATATTGTGACATTTTTATTCAAGATTGAGATATGGATTATGGTTAACAGTAAAAGCTAAAATGAGATCATTTACTTTGTCTAAAATGCTGCACTGTGCACGTTTGGAAATGTATATTAATTTCCTGTATATAATATCTTGAGTTTGTTTATACCTCCAAGTTTTTACACTGAAGATAAATTAGCTTTAATTACATTAGAAACTTTTTTTTTTAAAGGGAATAAGCTGTTGGGCTAAATCTGTATAAATGTGCTTTTTATTTTCTGGATGTACAATGAAAGTTTATACTTGTATTTCACTGCATCGTATCTGATTGCAGAAATTAAAGCACAATTTACAATACTGTATTTGGTGTGGTTGGTATAACATGGAATAATTATTTTCATTTAGTCATTGTATGTGTTGCAGGGGGAGGTGGTTGATTGGTTAGTGGGTAGATGGAAAACCAATAACCAAATAGAGATTTAAAATTTCAGGAGGTGATAAAATACTATAACAAAAAATAAAACAGGGTAGGACCCTATAGGGTAAGGAGGTGGTGCTAGTGGTAAAGAATCTGCCTGCCAGTGCAGGAAACATGAGACTCAGGTTGGAAGATCCATCCCCTGGAGGAGGGCATGGCAACCCACTCCAGTGTTCTTGCCTGGAAAATCCCCATAGATGGAGAAGCCTGGTGGGCTACGGTCCATAGGGTCACACAGAGTTGAACACAATTGAGGTGACTTAGCATGCATGCATGCCTACAGGATAAGTAAAGGGAGAGAGTTTTTTAATCCCTGAAATGAAATATCACTGCCTCTCTGCTTTTGTGGGGATATATAAAATGAGAATAACTGTTGATGGAAGGGCTTTGATGAAAGAGAAAAGGCTTCATTTCCTGCCTCAGAGAGTAAGCAGGCTGGCTTGGGTGGTACGGTGTGTACAAGGAGGACTTTTTCCTCATTCATTTGTTTAGCGTTCGTCTTCGAGAATGAGACCTATCGCTGTTGGTTGAGAAGCTCTGTTCTCTGCCTGCTCCTGCCCGTGGCCCTCTCCCCCGGCTCTGCTCACCGCTCTGTTGCTGTGGGCCAGGCCTGGCACAGGGCCGGTTCTGAGCCATCCCTGGAACTCCGTATGCTCCCACTGCTGCCACATTGCCCTCACGTGCGTCAGGTACCTGATATTTGTATTAAACTCCCGTTAGAAGTTCTGGCCCCTACAAGTTAGCAGTGCATGCAAGCTAAGTCACTTTGGTTGTGTCCGACTGTGACCCTATGGACTGTAGCCTGCCAGGCTCCACTGTTCGTGGGATTCTCCAGGCAAGAATACTGGAGTGGGTTGCCCTTTACTTGTCCAGGGGATCTTCCCAACCCAGAGATCCAACCCACATCTCTTACGTCTCCTGTATTGGCAGCAGGTTCTTTACCGCTAGTGCCACCTGGGAAGCCCTGAGGTTAGCCGACTCCAGTCCTGTTTTCCACATTTGTTAACTGGCTCTTGGACTTGGGAGAACACCCTCTCTCCAGGTTTTGCTTGTTCCTGGATTTCTAGGTGCGGGCCAAGCGGGGACTGAGGGAAAGCAGGGCGGGGAGAGGAAGAGTGAGCATTTCATTTCCCATCCAGTGTGAAACAGGACAGTGGGGAGAGGTGGCTCCTGCTGAGAACAGACTGCCTGCCTTCTGTGTCACCTCCTGTCCTGGAAGGTGAGTGGACGGGCAGAGGGAACCTGGACTCTCGCTTGTTTTCTGAGCCCCTCCCCTCCCGTGGTTGTGCTCACTGTTTCTTCAACAGGAGGAGAGTCTCCTCAGCTGTGCTTGTGCCCTGCTGGGCCCTAGGGCATTTGTGAAGCCCACCCCAGGGCAGGACCACTGCAAGGCCAGGGGACAGGGCCTTCAGTGACAGGTCCTTCCACATCGACCCTTCTAGCAACCATCCCCAAACACACTTGCTCTTAAAAATATTAGATGGAGGTGGAAAAGAGAAGGCCCTGTTTGTGCCTTGGGTTCCAGTGTAACCAGGTATTGTGCAAGGGCTTATATGGGAATGTACTAACAATCAGGCCGGCCATGGGTAATAACAAATAACTGGTTAAGGGTCATTTATATATTGAACAGGAAAGTTATTTGTTAGAATGATGGTTCTGTATCTCTAAAAACAGACAAGTTGGTCTATTTTGTGGTTCAGGCCCAGGTTCTTTTAAATTCTTTGGTGTTTAATCCTCCCATGACACCGTCCACCTTTAGCAGTTTAAGGATATGAAGGTATGTAATCATATGGAAATATACACAGTCCTAACCAGTGGACAGCCAGAGAAGTATGTGGCTTTTTAAAAAAATCCAGTTTTGCTGGTCAGTCCAGTTTTTGTTAACTTTTTTTTTTTAAAACATTAGGTTTGAATATTCCTTTTGTGAAAAGCTATGTGACATTTGTTTGTTTTAGTCTTGAATGGAGAACTTTTCAAATAATCAGAGGACTGGGGCAGGCAAGTGCACTGCTAATTCCCATCGCCGAAAGGGCACAGCTCCCCACACTGAAAGGGCACAGGGTGTGCCATTCCTGGGCTGGGAAGGAATGCAAAAGGGCGACATTTCATCCCCGTCAGACTGACCTGAGGACCTTGGCCTGGAATGCATTGCTGCAGGAAGAGCTGAACACAGCCCAACCCAAACTATACCTAGAGTGGAGAACAACAGATTGGGATGAGAGTGGAGGTGTGGGGGCAGGGATGGGCTGGGAAAGGGGCAGGAGGACTTGTTCCAGGATGATGGCAGCATTCTACATCTTTATTTTATTTTTGTTCTTAGCTGCACTGGGTCTTCATTGCTGCGAGTGGGCTTTCTCTAGTTGCGGTGAGTGGAGGCTACTTACTCATTGTGATGGCTTCTCTTGTTGCAGAGCAAGGGCTCTAGGGTGTGCGGGCTCAGTAGTGGCGCACAGGCTCAGTAGTGGCGCACAGGCTTAGTTGCTCTGGGGCGTGTGGAATCTTCCCAGAGCAGGGATCGAATCTGTGTTGCCTACATTAGCAGGCAGATTCTTAACCACTGGACCACCAGGGAAGTCCAGCATTCTACATTTTTTTAAATTAATTTTTTAAATTGAAGGATAATTGCTTTACAGAATTGTGTTGTTTTCTGTCAAGCCTCGACACGAGTCAGTCATAGGTATACATATGTCCCCTCCCTCTTGAACCTCCCTCCCATCTCCCTCCCTGTCACACCCCTCTACTGCTGCTGCTGCTGCTGCTAAGTCGCTTCAGTCGTGTCCTACTCTGTGTGACCCCATAGACAGCAGCCCACCAGGCTCCCCCGTCCCTGTGATTCTCTAGGCAAGAACACTGGAGTGGGTTGCCATTTCCTTCTCCAATGCAGGAAAGTGAAAAGTGAAAGTGAAGTCGCTCAGTCGTGTCTGACTCCTAGCGACCCCATGGACTGCAGCCTACCAGGCTCCTCCATCTATGGGAGTTGCCAGGCAAGAGTACTGGAGTGGGGTGCCATTGCGTTCTCCAATCCCACCCCTCTAGGTTGATACAAAGCCCCTGTTTTATTTTCCTGAGCCATACAGCAAATTCCCATTGACTATCTATTTTATACATGGTAATGTAAATTTCCATGTTGCTCTCTCTATACATCTCACCCTCTCCTCCCCTCTCCCCATGTCCATAAGTCTATTCTCTGTGTTTGTTTCTCCACTGTTACCCTGTAAATAAATTCTTCAATACCATCTTTCCAGATTCCATATATATGCATTAGTATACAATATTTATCTTTCTCTTTCTGACTTACTTCACTCTGTATAATAGGCTCTAGGTTCATCCAACTGACTCAAATGCCTTTCTTTTTATGGCTGAGCAATATTCCATTGTGTATATGTACCACAGCTTCTTTATCCATTCATCTGTCAATGGACATCTAGGTTGCTTCCATGTTCTATGTGTTATAAATAGTGCTACAGTGAACGTTGGGGTATATGTGTCTTTTTCAATTTTGGTTTCTTCAGAGTATACAGCATTCTACATCTTGATAAGCATTTGGCTTATACAGGTGTGTGACAAATCTCGGTGAAATTACATTGAAGCTGTGTGTTTCACGGTATTTAAATTTTGCATTAAGAGAATATTAAGCAAATCTTGAACTCTATTTAATGATACTGCTAACAAATTATTTATGGGGAAATGCTTTGTTGTCTGCGTTTTACTTTCAGTGGCACCAACACCATGAGGGATTAATGGCTGGGTAGAGGGATGGACATGGCTGGATATGTGATAAAGTGAATAACGGATAGTAGATAAAATGACAGTGATGTGATCTCGAGCTGGGTGTGTGGGAGTATGAGTGTCCACAAAATTCTTTAAAACTGACTGTGTTTGGAAGTTTTTGTAATAAAATGTTGGATTTGGGGGACTTCCCCAGCAGTCCAGTGATTAAGACTCTTTGCTTCCAATTCAGGGCCCATGGGTTCAATCTCTGGTCAGGGAACTAAGATTTCACATGCCATGCAGCGTGGCCAAAAAGTGAAAAAAAAAAAAAGTTGGATTGTTTTGGAGGAGGCCATGCCTCCAGCATGCAGGAGCCTATTTCTCCAACCAGAGATTGAATCTGTGCCCCCTGCAGTGGAAGTGTGGCGTCTTAACCATTGGACCACCAGGGAATTCCATGGAAAATTTTAAAAATAAACCTTTCAAGAATTAATTCTAAACAGAGGGGGGAAAGGTGCCTACGACTATAGCAGTCTTTTATGAGAGAAGAGAAACCCTATCCTTATAAAACTACCTGGCCACCAGGAAGATATAAAGAAACTGAGAGAAGGAACTGGAATGTTCATGTTCTCCTCCCCCCACTGCCCAGAGCCCCCTATTTCTGTTTCCATCATTTCTGCACCATCATTTTCTGTTGCCTGGATCATCATTCTAAACTCCTTTCTCTCTGCTTTTGTCCTTTGTCTCATGTTGCTAGTGAATCTTCCTAAAGTAGTCATGTGATTTTTTTCTTTTTTCTTCTTTTTGACTTGAAAACATGTGATGGATGCATCCATTAGAACTCTGGGTTACAGTATCTTAAGCCAAAAAGAGAGACTATGAGTTTGGAGGTGGGGGTCAGAGATGCTGTTGGATCTCTGTTCCTGAAGCCCATGTAGTCTTCTTTTTTTTAATTTGGCTGCTCTGGGTCTTAGTTGCAGCAGGTGAGTTCATTGTAGCATATGGGATCTTTAGTTGCAAAATGTGGGATCTAGTTCCCTGTTCAGGGACTGAACCTGGGTTCTGCATTGAAAGTGTGGAATCTTAGCCATGGGACCACCAGGGAATTCTCCCTGAAGCCCATGTAGTCTGTTCTGAGCATTCTTTGCTGTTCTTGGATCTGCATACCAGCTTTCTTGTCTTCCCAGTTGATGAAGTGGAATGAAACTCCCACAGCAAGTGTTTTCAAGAGACCAGTCAGATTGAATTGGAATCTTGGTCCCATTCCAGATCCGGGGCGGAGAGTCTGGGCCAGCCAGCTGTGGGGCGGGGTCTTCACTGGGCCACTCCCCACAGCTCTGAGTGTGCTGTGCGCTTGCCTGCCCAGAACAGATGCCAGCTATTCACTGCTTATTAATTGTGAGGCAGTCATCTTTCCCTGTCAAATTCTCAAGTTTCATCATATTATGAATGTCACATTTCTGTGTTTTTCTACATTGACTGACAGCGGCCCCCATCAGGGGCTGAGGAGTGTGATAGTTAAGGGGTGGCCTCTCTAGAACCAAACTACCTGAATTTCTGAACCCCTGATTCACAACTTATGAATTGTGGGACTTGGCTGAGGGAGTTACTGTCCCTCTCTCCCAGTAAAATGGCAGCATTCACAGAACCCATCTTATTGGAGCTTTGGAGGATTAATGATGAGTTCCTCTTAAGTGTCTATTACATAGTAGATGTTCAACAAATGTTAGCTATTATTATGTGGTCATTTAAATACTTTAGGTAAACAGAGGTGTGTGTGTGTGTGTGTGTGTGTGTGTGTAAACTTAACCAGGAGCAGTTAACATTTGAAATACCCCAAACAGGAATCCAAGTTCCAAAGGTGGCTATGTAAGCACTTCAGATGTTCAAAATCTACCTCCAAAGGTTTGCTGAGCATCTTCTGGCAGTGAGATGTGTCAGTACTTGGGATATACTCTTGCCCCTGCCCACTGCTGATTTCCAGAAGCTACTGACTTAGCAGAAGAGTGTCACAATTATGTAATGGCCAAAATGACTTGGATCAAGTCATGACTTCAATCATTATATATATCAGTAGTTAAGATTTGCTGGATGTTCAGTCATAGTCGTATCTGGGGGAACTCCTCCCTGTTCCCTACAGTTGTATGGGAGGCTTAGGGTATATGAAGTCGGCCTGCAGTTTTTGGTTCATTGTGGCTGCCACCTAAGGTCTCTATGTCTTTGTTTGTTTTTTTAATTAGTTAGTTAATTTTTGGCTGTGCTGAGTCTTTGTTACTACACGTGGGCTTTCTCTACTTGTGCCGAGTGGAGACTACTCTTTGCTGTGGAGCACGGGCTCTAGGGCATATGCGCTTCAGTAATTGCAGCACGTGCGCCCTAGAGTACACAGATTTCAGTAGTTGTGGTGCACAGGCTTAGTTGCCTTGTGACAGATGGGATCTTCCTAGATCAAGGATTGAACCTGTGTCCCCTGCGTTGGCCGGCAGATTCTTAACCATTGGACCACCAGGGAAGTTACTCGTTGGCTTAGTTTGGATTTACCCAGTAGCCAAGACTCAGACAAATGTTTGAATGCAACTTGTTTATCTGGCAAGTGATCCCAAGTAACAGCGTGAATGAGTGAGCAATTAGGAAAGGTTCATGTAAGTTACTGCAGTGAGCAATGGGGCCCAGCCCTGCCAGGAACCCTCTGAGAGACCATATGAACTTAGGAGAGTGCTGATTATACCCATCTCTCTTTTTAAAAAACAATTTGTTTTTGGCTGCTTTGCATCTTTGTTGCTGCTAGCAGGCTTTCTCTAGTTGCGGCGAGCGGGGGCTACTCTTAGTTGTGATGTGTGAGCATCTCATTGCAGTGGCTTCTCGTTGCAGAGCACAGGATCTAGGCTCATGGGCTTCAGTAGCTGCAGCACACAGGCTCAGTAGTTGCGGCTCTTGGGCCCTAGAGCGCACTGGCTCCAAATAGTTGTGATGTGCGGGCTCAGAATTGTGGCGTGTGGACCTGGTCGCTCTGTGGTATATGGAATCTTTCCAGACCAGAGATTGAACCGGTGTCCATCCCCTGCATTGGCAGAAGGATTCTTATCCACTGTACCACCAGGGAAGTCCCCATATCTCCTTATCTTGCCTCACTCAGCATGGTCTTGTGAAAATTCCTCTAAATTAGGAGGTAGAGTTCCAATGCATTTTATATAATAGCGCCTCAAAGAGCATCATAAAGGGCTTTTGTAACAACTAACCCTTTCAGCTCTCTCCTACCTCAAGATAAATTCCTTGATTTCTCCCCAGATTCCAAATGTGGGAGAATCTGTGGCTGTGGCTCCCCTCTTGTTTAAGGGGTACTATTTCTATATATCCTCAATGCTCGTGGGCATTCTAAATGCCCTTCTTATTTCTACTAGGAGGCTGAATTTCATCCTGCCCCAGGGCTTCTGGTTACAGGGCCCGATTTCCCAGAATTCTTGAATATTTGACCCACCCTGTCCCTTGCCTCCCAGGAAGTGGCGAAATTAAACTAGATGAGTATGTGATTTAGTCCTTACTGTGAATTAGAACCTTTTGTTTAATTAAATAAAATCAAATACCTGTAGTGTTTTCAATTCCCAGAGCACCCATACATTCATCCAGTTCCAAGGCTCCCCACCAGCCTTTTCAAGTGCAATGACATTCTCAAACATGCACCACCACCCCAAATCCTCTGAGCTATGAGACACGAAGAAACAACAGCCAGAATTCAAGAAATAAATGTTTTGTGATTAAAAAAAAAAAAAATGAGCAAAATGCCAAGACATTAAACAGCATCTGTTTATAGTAGGTGGTAAGAAAAACATAATGTAACACATGCCATTTCTTGCCCATGCCTAACCAGTTAGATGTATGCTTCTACTGTGTGAGCAGCTTCAAAATTTGTTGGTTTTCTTTGCAATAACATAGCACATGCCAGGGAATAAGGGCTCAGTGTGTTGTCGGCACAAGGAGAACTTATCCTGGACTGACTCAGGCAGAAAGGAGCCAAGTTGTCAAGACAAAGGGCAACTGAGCTCCATGAATTCCAGCCTGACACCCCCGGCTGCTCAGTTCAGAGATACAGTTCCATGGCTATGTCCCAGTGAGCTGCCTTGTTGGGTACCCCTGTTCGTAGACCAGGTGGTTTAGAGTATTCATGACTCCCAGAGAGAACAGGCTGGGTAGAAGGAAGCTGCCCTTTCAGTCAGTTCAGTCGCTCAGTTGTGTCCAACTCTTTGCAACCCCGTGGACTGCAGTCTGCCAGGCCTCCCTGTCCATCACCAACTTCCAGAGTTGACTCAAACTCATGTCCATTGAGTCAATGATGCCATCCAACCATCTCATCCTCTGTCGTCCCCTTCTCCTCCTGACTTCAATCTTTCCCAGCATCAGGGTCTTTTCAAATGAGTCAGTTCTTCACATCAGGTGGCCAAAGTATTGGAGTTTCAGCTTCAGCATCAGTCCTTCCAATGAATATTCAGGACTAATCTCCTTTAGGATGGACTGGTTGGATCTCCTTGCAGTCCAGGGGACTCTTAAGAGTCTTCTCCAACTCCACAGTTCAAAAGCATCAATTCTTCAGCATTCACATCCATATATGGATGGTCCAACTCTCACATCCATACATGACTACTGGAAAAACCATAGCTTTGACTAGATGGAACTTTGTTGGCAAAATAATGTCTCTGCTTTTTAATATGCTGTCTAGGTTGGTCATAACTTTTCTTTCAAGGAGCAAGCATCTTTAGCTGAGAGTTTCTTCTTTTGGAGGTGGTATTAAAAGACGCTTACTCCTTGGAAGGAAAGTTATGACCAACCTAGATAGCATATTCAAAAGCAGAGATGTTACTTTGCCAACAAAGGTTCGTCTAGTCAAGGCTATGGTTTTTCCTGTGGTCATGTATGGATGTGAGAGTTGGACTATGAAGAAGGCTGAGTGCGAAGAATTGATGCTTTTG
Organism: Bison bison bison; assembly: GCF_000754665.1. Taxonomy (NCBI): domain Eukaryota; kingdom Metazoa; phylum Chordata; class Mammalia; order Artiodactyla; family Bovidae; genus Bison; species Bison bison. The sequence goes on from NW_011494903.1 coordinate 9,804,359, forward strand.
AACTGTGGTGTTGGAGAAGACTCTTGAGAGTCCCTTGGACTGCAAGGAGATCCAACCAGTCCATTCTGAAGGAGATCAGCCCTGGGTGTTCTTTGGAAGGAATGATGCTAAAGCTGAAACTCCAGTACTTTGGTCACCTCAGGTTGGCCTGAGTTGACTCATTGGAAAAGACTCTGATGCTGGGAGGGATTGGGGGCAGGAGGAGAAGGGGACGACAGAGGATGAGATGGCTGGATGGCATCACTGACTCGATGGACTTGAGTCTGAGTGAACTCCAGGAGTTGGTGATGGACAGGGAGGCCTGACATGCTGCGATTCATGGGGTCGCAAAGAGTCGGACACAACTGAGCGACTGAACTGAACTGAACTGAACAGGTAACAGCTTTATTGAGATATAATTCACATACCATACAATTCACCCATTTAAGGTGTACTAAGCAATAGTTATTAATATATTCACAGTTGTGTAGCCATCACCACAATTATAGAACATTTCCATCACCTCCAAAAGAAACTCACCCTTAGCTATCACTTCCCAACCCCTCATGATCTGCCAGCTTTAGGCAGCCACTAGTTTGTCTGTCTCTGTATATTTGCTTATTTTGGACATTTCATATAAACAGAATCATGTATGTGGTCTTCTGTGATCAGTTTCTTCCACTTAGAATGTTTACAAGGTTCATCAATATATATAGGACGTATCAGAACTTCATTCCTTTGCGTGGCCTAATAACAGCTTGTTGTATGGATATCCACATTTGGTTCATCCGTTCACTAGTTTGGGCATTTCACCTGTTGGATGGGTCCATATCCATCCAAACCACTAAGTTTACCCATTCCTTAGTTTGGGTTGTTTCCATATCTTCCACATTATTATGACTAATGATGTTAGAAACATTTGTGCAAGTTTTTTTGCAGACATATGTTTTTATTTCTCTTGGATAGGTATCTAGCAATGTGATGTCTGGGTAACATAGTCACTGTCTATTTAACTTCCTGAGGAACTGCCAGACTGTAGTCCAGAGTGGCTGCACTATTTTATACTCTCCTCAGCAACATATGAGGATTGCCATTTCTCCACACCTTGCTAGTATTGGTTATTATCAGACTTTCCTATTTGAGAAAACTCAGCGGTGGCCACAGGACTGGAAAAGGTCAGTTTTCATTCCAATCCCAAAGAAAGGCAATGCCAAAGAATGCTCAAACTACCGCACAATTGCACTCATCTCACACGCTAGTAAAGTAATGTTCAAAATTCTCCAAGCCAGGCTTCAGCAATATGTGAACCGTGAACTTCCTGATGTGCAAGCTGGTTTTAGAAAAGGCAGAGGAACCAGAGGTCAAATTGCCAACATCCGCTGGATCATAGAAAAAGCAAGAGAGTTCCAGAAAAGCATCTATTTCTGCTTTATTGACTATGCCAAAGCCTTTGACTGTGTGGATCACAATAAACTGTGGAAAATTCTGAAAGAGATGGGAATACCAGACCACCTGATCTGCCTCTTGAGAAATTTGTATGCAGGTCAGGAAGCAACAGTTAGAACTGGACATGAAACAACAGACTGGTTCCAAATAGGAAAAGGAGTACGTCAAGGCTGTATATTGTCACCCTGTTTATTTAACTTAT
>NW_011494903.1:9806085-9821725 GCF_000754665.1 Bison bison bison
ACGGAATCAAGATTGCCGGGAGAAATATCAATAACCTCAGATATGCAGATGACACCACCCTTATGGCAGAAAGTGAAGAGGAACTCAAAAGCCTCTTGATGAAAGTGAAAGTGGAGAGTGAAAAAGTTGGCTTAAAGCTCAACATTCAGAAAACGAAGATCATGGCATCCGGTCCCATCACTTCATGGGAAATAGATGGGGAAACGGTGGAAGCAGTGTCAGACTTTATTTTTCTGGGCTCCAAAATCACTACAGATGGTGACTGAAGCCATGAAATTAAAAGACGCTTACTCCTTGGAAGGAAAGTTATGACCAACCTGGATAGCATATTCAAATGCAGAGACATTACTTTGCCAACAAAGGTTCGTCTAGTCAAGGCTATGGTTTTTCCTGTATGGATGTGAGAGTTGGACTGTGAAGAAGGCTGAGTGCTGAAGAATTGATGCTTTTGAACTGTGGTGTTGGAGAAGACTCTTGAGAGTCCCTTGGACTACAAGGAGATCCAACCAGTCCATTCTGAAGGAGATCAGCCCTGGGAGTTCTTTGGAAGGAATGATGCTAAAGCTGAAACTCCAGTACTTTGGCCACCTCATGCGAAGAGTTGACTCATTGGAAAAGACTCTGATGCTGGGAGTTATTGGGGGCAAGAGGAGAAGGGGACGACAGAGGATGAGATGGCTGGATGGCATCACTGACTTGATGGTCGTGAGTCTGAGTGAACTCTGGGAGTTGGTGATGGACAGGGAGGCCTGGCATGCTGCGATTAATGGGGTCGCAGAAAGTCGGACACAACTGAGTGACTGATCTGATCTGATCTGATCTGAGTGGTAAAGAATCCGCCTGCCAATGTAGGAAACGCAAGAGATGCAGGTGTGATCCATGGGTCAGGAAGATCCCCTGGAGGAGAAAATGGCAAACTGCTCTAGTATTCTTACCGGGAAAATTCCATGGATATAGGAGCCTGGCAGGCTACAGTCCAGGGGGTTGCAAAGAGTCAGACACAGCTGAGCACACACACACATAATTGCTTTACAATGTTATGTTAGTTTCTGCTGTACCACAAAGTGAATCAGCTATATGTACACATATATCTCCTCCTTCTTGAGCCTTCCTCTCAGCCCCCCACCCAAGCCCTCTACATTGTCACAGAGCACCAGCTGGTCTCCCTGTGCTATGCAGCAGCTTCCCACTAGCTCTCCACTGTACACGCGGCAGTGTATATGTCCGTGTTACTCTCCCAGTTCATCCTGCCACCCCTTCTGCCCCTGTGCCTACATGTCCATTCTGTATGTCTGCATCTCTATTCCTGCCCTACAAATAGATTCATCTGTATCATTTTTTCTAGATTCCACATATATGCATTAATATATAATATTTGTTTTTCTCTTTCTGACTTACATCACTCTGTATGATAGACTCTAGATCCATCCACGCTCTACAAATAACCCAATTTTGTTCCTTTTTCTGGGTGAGTAATATTCCACTGTATATGTGTACCACATCAAGAAGATAGGATTTATTAATAGAGAAGATAGGAAGGAAATCTTCTCTAGCTCTACGGACCTAAGTCAGCATTGTTCAGGGAGGTTGTGGCTCCCGGTCCACACTCCCCATCATTCCCAGCTTTCCACTGCCTTTCTTCCACTGTTTTTCTCTCTGTTGCTCTGGAAGACTTGACTGCCTCTACGCACATGGAATCCCAGGATTCCATGACCTGAACACTGACTACCGTTGCCTTTTATCTTCTCAGGAACCTTTGCTCTCTATTATTTTCTGTCTCCCTGGTCCTTTAGTTCAGGGAGACAGTCCTGGGCTTCCTTGGTGGCTCGGACAGTAAAGAATCTGCCTGCAATGCAAGAGACCTGGGTTTGATCTCTGGGTCAGGAAGATCCCCTGGAGTATCCCACTCCAGTATTCTTGCCTGGAAAATCCCCTGGACAGAGGAGCTTGGCAGGCTACAGTCCATGAGGTCACAAAGAATTGGATACAACAGAGCGACTTACACTGGTCATTTAGTCCCTACTGATCCTGTCCATCAGTATTACAATGAGCCCCACTCTAGCTTATCTCGAAACAAACAAAACTCATGTCTTGATCTTACCTTCCTCCTCCACCTACGCTCCCCACCCCCATGCCTGCCCTCCAGCACTGTCCCGTCTCACATTCACTTCTCAGTCCACCCAAACTTCCTTTAAAAAAAAAAAAAATCATGTATTTGTCTGTGCCAGGTCTTAGCTGCAGCGCTCGAGATAGTCGATCTTCATTGTGACATGCCAACTCTCAGCTTTGGCATGTGGGATCTAGTTCCCTGACCAGGGATGGAACCAGGCCCTCTGCACTGGGAGCATGTAGTCTTAGCCACTGGACTTCTCTTAGTCACAGGGAAGTTCCCAACCCCAAACTTCTAAGACTGTTATCTCAAAAACCCAATGAGTTCTGTGTCACCAAGCCCAAAGGACACTTTTCAGTTCTCATCTTGTGGAGCAGTTAGGACTGAGCATGACAAGGCAAGAAGGGGGACGTGGGCGTTGGGGAGCTGGCCATCAACACCTGCCAGACCTTGACTGACTCCCTCAGTGGCCAGCACTGTCGGCCATTTCCTCCTTGAGTAAATCTCTTCTCTTGGGTGCCATGATAATACACTCTCCTAGTTTTCTTCCTACCCCTCTGGCTGCTGCTTCCTAGTCTCCTTGACAGAGATTCTTTCTTCTATCCTCCTCAGGTCCCTTCTCACTCTTAACCCTCTTCCTGGATGATGTCGTTCATTCCTGTGGCTTTAGTCACCATGTGGATATGAATGACTCCCCAGTCCTTATCTCCTGCCTCTACTCCAGATCTTTGTCTCCTGCTTGCTACCCTGTAGCAAGACTTGAATGTCTGCAAAACACTTAGAACTCAACATATCCAAAATTAAACTCATTTTATTCCTTCCAAACTTGCTTCTCCTCCAGAGTTGTGTCTTCATGAATGGCTGTGCCATTCACTTCACTGCTCTGGATGTCTTCTTTCCCTGTTCCCTGACCCTAATTAAACCCAAGCCCTATGGGTCTACCTACTACATGACTTCTGAATGGCCTTCCTCTTCTCTCCATCCTCACTGTCACCACACGTATCTTAACAAGCTTGGGCAGCACCTGGACTGCTCTCTCACTGTCTCTCATTTTGTCTTTATGGATGTTAATCTCCAAGTTGATCTCCACTCTGAAGACAGAATCTTTCCAAAATGTCAACCAAATCCAGTCACTTCTCATGAACATAAATTGTCATACAGTCATAAAAATGTTATTTATGAAGAGTATATTAATTGACACAAGAAAATGTTCACAACATCATCCTTAAGTGAAAAAAGCTTGAATTTAAAACTTCTGTCATGTTTCTAATTTCCTTTACAAAAATGCATGGAAAAGGTAACAGGAAAAATATTCCAAAATGTTAGGAAAACTCAAACTTGTAGAATTACTGGTCATTTTTTATATTCTTCCTTATAGGCTTCCCTGGTGGCTCAGACAGTAAGTAAGCTGCCTGCAATGCAGGAGACCTGAGTTTGACCCCTGGGTCAGAAAGATCCCCTGGAGAAGGAAATGGTAACCCACTCCAGTATTCTTGCATGAGAGAATTCCATGTACAGAGGAGCCTGGCGGCCACAGTCCAGGGGGTCACCAAGAGTTGGACGTGACTGAGTGACTAACACTTTCACTTTATATTTTTAATAATTTGACAATTGCTTCAATAATGAACTTGTGAATAAGTCAGAAGTTTTTCCCCACTTTGGTTGCTAGAGACAGAAACTCAAATCAAATATACTTTAAGCATAGGGGGAAGTTATGAGAATCCTGTTGTATCTCCAAAACTAAATGACTGGAAACCAGGCCAGCCTCAGCAATTACTGAACCAGAAATGCAAACATTGCCTATGTTCTTTCTCCACCTCAGTGGCTTTCCTCTGTATGTCTGCTTAGTTTCATCCTTACTTTTCAGACCAATTTTCTCTGGTCCAAGTAAGAGAAAATGTAGTCCTTGCATGCCCTGACTTCACAGTTCATGGTCCTGGGATTCTTAAGACAGACTAGACCACCTGTCTCTGGATCCAAATCAGCTAAGGATTAGGACTGTCCCAGCTCAGATAAGTGCACCGGTCCCCTGCAGAGAGAGGCAGGATCATGGTGCACTAACATGGTGGCTTCCCTGGTTATCATGTGAATGGTGTGTATATGTGTGTGTGGTAGGCAAGGGATTGAAAAGAAGAATAGGAGGTGGTTGGGACTTCGCTGGCAGTCCAGTGATTAAGACTCTGTGCATCAAATACAAGGGGTGCAGGTTCAATCCGTGGTCAAAGAACTAAGATCCCACATGCCATGCAGCATGAATGAAATGAAAAAGAACAGCAGTGAAAAGGAGCAGGACCATATGGTCCTTGCCCTCCTCCAACATGTCCTCTGCCTGCCTATTGCTGGTGGAAAACTTTAGTTAAAAAATAAGTTTAATCAGAGAAGTGAGAAATGCTGAAACAAAGAAAAACACTAAGGAGACTAAGGCAGTCATTAAACATAGTCAAGGACCTTTAGTTCTTTCTCAAGGGCTGTAGATGATATGCTGAGCCATTTCCTGTGAGCTGTCTTATAGATACCAAAACACCAGGTTGGAGAAGTTAACTATGTGAGGACCGGACTGTACCCAGGACTTGAACCACCACAATTCCGAGAACTGACTGCAAAGAAATGGGAACAAGTGCACGCCAGAACTAAAGATTAACTGTACCTAAAACAACCCAGACAATGTTAGTCAGACCACTGATGACCAATTTGAAGACAACAGAGATGACTGTGCTGTTTCTGCATGTTGCCCATCCCCCACTCTGCCTGTAAATGCTTTCACCCCCTACTTGTCAGGGTGGGGAGTTGGCCTTTGGACAGATGTCTACCACCCTTCCCCCCAGTTGCTGGCATCAGAAATAAGGCAAATTTTCCTTACCACCAACCCAGCCTGTTTACTGGCTTTTGAGCGGCAAGCACCCAGAACCCCCACACATGCCTTTTGGTAACAGTAGGTGGTTGTTTCCAGAAGGAAAGGAGCTCTGTATTTACAAAACAAAATCTTCACACCAAAATGAAATTTTATTAAAGTTAGAAAAAGTATACAGTATGATATTTTTTTAATCTCATAAACTATTTTCAGTAGCTTCCTAGTAACTCAGCACTGACTTATCCCCCTTTCCTTTTCGCAACAGCTGAACACATTCCTGTCTAGCCTTCTCATGAATTCTTCCTGCTGGTCGTTTACCCATAAAATGTATAGATTATCTGCTTCAGCCCTGTTATTTCTGAGAGGACAAACTTAAGCCCAGAGGGATGACGTGAATCACTGAGCTCCCCCAGGGGGTTAACAGAATGTCATCTTCACCTTTCTCGTCCACTGCTTTTCCTCTCTTCTACCCAGACCACCTGCCTTCATAAGCCCTCTCCACATCTCAGCTTGTGTCTCCAAGACTACTCAGAACAAAGGCTTAATTAAGAGTACAGCAAGCCTGACAATCCCATGGCATTATACTCTATTCAGCTGCCTTTCCTAGACCTAGACACTCACTGGGAAAACTTGAGTCTTTTCCTGCACAATTCCTCTAACTCCGTGTAGTTCAGTAGAGCACTCACAGGACAAAGGGCTTCCCAGGATATGCCGGAGAGGATACAGGCATATTCTGAGGCAGGGGAGCTTCTTGCCTCTAAATGCTACAGGTTGTAGATCTAGGAGTCTAATACCTGAACACATCCAAACAAGGAGATGGCTATGGAAGACTTCCCCCACTACCCTACCCCCATCCGCCCCCCCCCAGGCTTCATTATGCATTCATTTGTAAAAAGCACACTGTTGTATTTGTGGAAGGATGCTGGATGTGCTTCAAGTATGGACTATCAGGCCTGGGTTGACTGGCCATATCACATGACCTAGATTATCCTATAAAGACAGGATGGGGGGCTTCTCTGATGGTCCAGTGGTTGAGAATCTGCCTGACAATGCAGGGGATGCGGGTTTGATCCCTGGTCAAGGAACTAAGATCTCACATGCCAGGAACCAACTAAGCTTGTGGGCTGCAACTGGAGAGTCCCTGCACTGTACCTAAAGATCCTGCATGATGCGGTGAAGGTCCTGTCTGCTGCAATTAAGACCCAGCACAGCCAAATGAATGAATGAATTTAAAAAGACAAGATGGTACGGACAACAAGGATCGGGAAGAAGAAAATTCCTCAGTGTGGCAGGCAGACTCTAGAATGGGTCCCAACGGTCATGTCCTTGTGAATCTTCTCTCCCTGAGTGTGGGCTGGACCTAGTGACTCCCTCTGACAGATAGGGTATGGCAAAAGGGATTAGTTACAAAGGACTGTGACTTTCCTCTCTCTCTCTCTCTCATGTTTGGAGCACTTGGTTTCTAGGGAAGCAAGCTATCATTTTGTGAGCTATCTGGGGAGAGGTCCACATGGCAAGAAATTGATGTCTCTGGTTAATTTATTGAGGACCTAAGGTTTTTCCAGTGGTCATGTATGGATGTGAGAGTTGGACTGTTAAGAAAGCTGAGCACCAAAGAATTGATGCTTTTGAACTGTGGTGTTGGAGAAGACTCTTGAGAGTCCCTTGGACTACAAGGAGATCCAACCAGTCCATTCTAAAGGAGATCAGCCCTGGGATTTCTTTGGAAGAAATAATGCTAAAGCTGAAACTCCAGTACTTTGGCCACCTCAGGCGAAGAGTTGACTCATTGGAAAAGACTCTGATGCTGGGAGGGATTGGGAGCAGGAGGAGAAGGGGACGACAGAGGATGAGATGGCTGGATGGCATCACTGACTCAACGGACATGAGTTTGAGTGAACTCTGGGAGTTGGTGATGGATAGGGAGGCCTGGTGTGCTGCGATTCACGGGGTCACAAAGAGTCGGACACGACTGAGTGACTGAAGTGAACTGAACAGATAACAACCAGGGGTAAGCCTGGAAACAGACCCTCCCTCCCCCAGCTGAATATTAAGGTCCAGCCCTACTGGAAGCCTATTAAGGAAATCTATTAAGGTCTAGCCCTACTGGAAACCAGCAGTCTTGCAAGAGAGCTTGAGGCAGAGCACCCAGCTAAGCCATGACCAGATTCCTGATCTTTAGGAGCTATGAGATAATAAAACTGTTTTGTCATTTAAAGCTACCATTTGGAGATAATTTGTTATGCAGCAATAGTTGGCTAATACACTCAGTCAGAAGCTCCTTATATGGAGAACAAGTCACAAATTTTGTAAAATAAAGGCTACTTAGGGACTTCCCTGGTGGTCCAGTGATTAAGACTCCACACTTCCAATGCAGGGTTGTGGGTTCAGTCCCTAGTCAGGGAACTAGGATCCCACATACCACACAGTAGGGCCAATAATAATAGATAAGTGAATAAAATATAATATAAACATTTTTTTAAAGGCTACTTACTGCTGAGCTGGAGACAGTCTGGATGCATAAGCTGAAGAGAAATTTAAAGGGGAATGACCTTGCAAGAGCTGACAGATCTTTTTTAGTAGAACAGTTACTACAAATCTGATAAGAAATTTTGCCATATTCTTATCAGCAGATCACCAAGGAGTTCCTAGTTTAAAATGTTCTATGTTTTGCTTTTGCATGATGCTTTGGATAACAAGGCTCTTTTTTAAGGAAATGAGTGTGCATTATAAACTGATTCTTTTGGTCACTAAAATTGTTAAGTAAAATAGTTTTGAGTCTAATGACGAAATATTTAGGAAGATTGATTTTCCCCATTTTCAGCTAACAGGGTTGGTTTTGGCCCATGGCAGCACAGCGCAGTGATCAACGGCACAGATTCGGAATCCTGAAACTGTGTCAGTTCCAACTCTGACACTAGATGGTGACTAGAGTTATTTGTTACTACAATTACTAGCTCTGTGACTTTGGGAAGTTACTTAACTTCTCTTAACCTCACTTTCCCCATCTGGAGAATGGAGATAATATGGTATCCACCTCATAGGCGTTTTATGAGGAGGGCACAAGTTAATAAAGTGGGACTTACCTGGCAATCCAGTGGTTGACTCTGCATTTCCACTGAAGGGGGCACAGGTTCAATCCCTGGTTGGGGAACTAAGATCCCACATCCCTCATTGCATGGCAAATAATAATAATTATTATTATAAATAAATATAAAGCAATTAAAATAGCATGTAACATATACTTAGGATTCTATAAGTATTGTGTGCTAGGAGTAGGCTGGAGAGGGTGTTGAGTGAACCAGTTTGCAGTAATCTGCCTGAAGAACACTGCATGATGATATGGAATTTAGGGCAGCAGATGCCTCTCCTCCAAATCCTGGGCAGAGTAGGACCCAACAGCTCATACAGGAGGTAAGTCATGCCTTGTCTGATTCAAACCACTGGAGAAAATGTGGTGGCTAGTACTTTACTTTAAGACTTTTCCAATGAGTGGCTCAGTGGTAGAGGATCTGCCTGCAAATGCAGGAGATGCAAGAGATGTGAGTTTGATCTCTGGGTTGGGAAGATCCCCTGAAATAGGAATTGGCAACCCACTCCAGTTTTCTGGCCTGAAAACTCCCATGGACAGAGGAGGCTGGTGCGCCTAATCCATGGGGTCATAAAGAGTTGGAAACAGCTGAGCACAGAATAAAAAGAGAGAAGATTACTTTATACAGTTAATAGATATTTTTTCCCCATGTGCAATTCTACTTGCCACTTGCAGACCCTGAAGAATTCATGGCACACACACACACACACACACACACACAAACAGACCCTCCCCAACCTCTCTTGACTAAAGGTCCCCTGGCTAGGAAGAAGAGTCGGCAGAGAGCAAGGGATGGGGTGAAGCACCCCACTCCTACCCATTGAGCTCCCTGAGTGTGAGCAGAGGTAGGTGGGGACTCTACTCCCCCACAACCCACAACATTGATTTGGGGAATCTGAGCATCCCATGGACAAAAGGAGCCTGGCGGGCTACAGTCCATGGGGTCACAAAGAGTCAGACACGACTGAGCATGCACACATGAGAGTAGAAGAGGCCTATGTCTCAGGCCCATCTGTAACTTAGGGAAGAGGTGTGTTTCAGAGAACTGAAGCCCACCCAGAGGTGTAAGAGTAGATGGTTGGGTGGGCCATGTGGGAAGAGATGCCTGAGAAAGAACAAAAGGATAATTTGGGAGCATTACAGCTCTTGCTTGGGCTTCCCTTGTGGCTCAGCTGGTAAAAAAAATCTGCCTGCAATGTGGGAGACCTGGGTTCTATCCTTGGGTTGGGAAGATCCCCTGGAGAAGAGAAAAGCTACCCTCTCCAGTATTCTAGCCTGGAGAATTCCACTGGACTGTATAGTCCATGGGTTTACAAAGAGTCGGACATGACTGAGTGACTTTCACTTCACTTCACAGCTCTTGCTTAATGAAAGAGCATGGTAATGGGTCTCAGAATATGGTAGCTCTGGCTGGAGACTGAATATTGAGTGTTCTGAGAAGTCAGTTTGCCGTGGGTTAGGCATGGCCCATGAATGTGGATATGAACATGATTACAATAAAGTGAAACTTTCTGATTATAAATAATGGAAGATAGAAGGGACCCCACTCAAGACTGTCCAAGAGAAGTTGGCCCCCAGGGCTAAGGGATCCGTGGGGCCATAGTGAAGCTTGGGGGATACCAGAGCAACTTTGCAAGCGATGTTTTCTTTGTTGGTGCATTATTAAACGAATTCAAATGAGGGTTTGCTGCATTGGTGGTAGCTGTAGGGGCTGAATATTCCCTGAAAAGAAGATAGGGAGCATAGTTGAAGGCAATACCTTCGAAGTATCTTAGTGGCTTCTTAACTGTCTCATAAAACTACTATTTCTTCGTTGTCAAAAAGAGAAAAAGGAAATGGAAGATGGTGGGATCTTGTTTACTGCACGTCACCTGTTTCTCCCACCTCTGCTTCCCCTGACGAAACGCTGAGCACAGTGGTGAGAGCACAACATCACCTGTTTCTCCCACCTCTGCTTCCCCTGAGGAAACGCTGAGCACAGTGGTGAGAGCACAACAGCCAGTCCGTGTCTACTACTTCATCTCCTCTGATTCATATCAGTCCCGTTACAGCAAACTGATGTCCTCAATCTCATCTCTCTAAACGTGGATTCCCAGCCAAGCTCCTATTCCCGAGACAGGAATTTTAGTTCAAATTGCAATGGCCTTTTTAGGTTTATTTTTCTACTATAAACAAGCAAACGATTTTTGGAGTTAGACAATTTGAAAGATGCCTCTCAATAAACAAGCAAACAAATGGACCACCTTTACAAAGAGACTTTTCTCATGAGGGACAGAAGACGTCTGTGGCAACTGGAGTGGGACTGTCACAGCTCTGAGGAATTATGGTTGAGGAAGAAAACCCTTCTTAGAATGGTAGGTGTATCTTTGACATAGCTGGAGGAAAGGCTATGGTTTTACTGACATGATAGGTGGAATTCAATTCAGTTATGTCAGGCCCCAGAACAAAGGTTGACTTATAATTAGCTTTGCCTTTGAAACCTGCCACTGGTCTGACCTTTGTAAAAGGCAAACCTAACCTATTGGTTTTCTACCTCCCCTCCTCAACCCTTATTGAGACAAATAGATAAAAGTAAAGCTGGTAAAAGTGAGAAGAGGAGAGTAAAGAAGCTGGCTTAAAACTCAACTTTCAAAAAACTAAGATCATGGCATCTGATCCCATCACTTCATGGAAAATAGATGGTGAAATGATGGAAACAGTGACAGACTTTATTTTCTTGGGCTCCAAAATCACTGCAGATGGTGACTGCAGCCATGAAATTAAAAGACATTTGCTCCTTGGAAGAAAAGCTATGACCAACCTAGACAGCATATTAAAAGCAGAGACATTGCTTTGCCAACAAAGATCCATCTAGTCAGAACTATGGTTTTTCCAGTAGTCACATATGGATGTGAGAGTTGGACTATAAAGAAAGCTGAGCGCCGAAGAATTGATGCTTTTGAGCAGTGGTGTTGGAAAAGACTCTTGAGAGTCCCTAGGACTGCAAGGAGATCAAACCAGTCCATCCTAAAGGAAATCAGTCCTGAATATTCATTGGAAGGACTGATGCTGAAGCTGAAACTCCAATACTTTGGCCACATGATGTGAAGATCTGACTCATTGGAAAAGACCCTGATGCTGGGAAAGATTGAAGGCAGAAGGAGAAGGGGATGACAGAGGATGATGTGGTTGGATGGCATCACTGACTCGATGGACATGAGTTTGAGCACACTTTGGGAGTTGGTGATGGACAGGGAAGCCTGGCATGCTGCAGTCCATGGGGTTGAAAAGAGTCGGACATGACTGAGCAACTGAACTGAACTGAACTGAAAACGGAACTCCCCTGGTGGTCCAATGGCTAAGATTCCATGCTCCCAATACAGGGGCCCAGGTTTGGTCAGGGAACTAGATGCCACTTGCAGCAACAAAGACCTGGTGCAGCCAAATAAGTACATATTAAAAAAACAAAAAAATGTTAAATAAGTAAAGCTGGTAAACCAGATCCAAAGGCTGCTATAGCTATGATTTTCTTGTTGTTAACATTTAGCTGCTAAGTCATATCTAACTCTTTGTGATCCTATGGACTGTAGACCACCAGGCTCCTCTGGCCATGGAATTCTCCAGGCAAGAATACTGGAGTGGGTTGCCATTTCCTTCTCCAGGGGATCTTCCCAACCCAGAGATCGAACCTGTATCTCCTGCATTGGCAGGCAGATTCTTTACCACTAAGCTATCTGGGAAGCCTGGTGATTAGATTTAGACTTGGTCAGATGACCTTTGGAAGAGGCATTAAGATTCTAAGGTCGTGAGGCATCAGTTAGTACCATGAGGCAAATATATCTGTCTGAGAGGAGGTTAGCAGGGTAAAGGAGTTAATGATGCTTCCAAGGGTATATGCCGTTCAGCCCGGATGGTCATCTACAGGGGCAGAATATGGCTACTTTTAGCTGAAACCTTCTACATTCATGTTATAAGGTTTCTTTTATTTTAAAAGGATATATTTATAATCAAGTCTTAACTTTGCCCAAATAACTAAAAATAGTAGGGGAACCAAGAAAGGTAAACATATGTCAAGGTCATCTTTCTTAAGAAACTCTTGGGGAGACCAAAATTGCTTTCCCGTGGCTCATTTCAAATTCTGTGTCTTATTTAACCTCAGCTTCTGCAGAGCTTAATTTTCCTGCCACTGGAGTCTTCTGTTTCTTTAGGGAGTAGCCCTTCTAGAGTTCCTCGGGAGCAGTCACTCAAGAAACGGTCCTTAAAGGCAGAGGAGAAAAGGATGTCAGAGACTATGTGAATGTTATGTCAACGAGAGAAATAAACCAGGACATGAGCTGCTTTATTCATGAGCCCACACTCAATCTGAGATATGGAATCAATCTTACAGAAACACTTGGCAGGCAGATGTTTGCACAGAGGGGTTTCTCACAGCACTGTTGGGATAGTGAACATTTAGAAATAAAGTAGGTGTCCTCATCATTACTGAACAGATTAAATTGTTTGCTCATACTGTGAAATACAGTACAGCAAAAAGAATGTGATAGAAAAACAAATATTGTATATCAGTGCGTATATGTGGAATCTAAATGGCATATGTGATTTTATTTGCAAAACTGAAATAGAGACACACACAGAGAACAAATGTTACGGGAAGCGGGTGGGTGGGATGAATTGGGAGATTGGGATTGACATATATATCCTATTGATACTATATATAAAACAGATATCTAATGAAAACCTACTGTATAGCTCAGAGAAACTTACTCAGTGCTCTGTGGTGATCTAAATGGGAAGGAAATCCAAAAAAGAGCGGATGTATGTATTGTTGATTCACTTTTCTGTACAGTAGAAACCGATTCAACATTCTAAAGCAACTATACACCAATAAAAAGTAATTTAAAAAATAAAAAGAATGAGATAGAGTTAAACGCACTGATATGGGGAGATTCCGAAGACACAGTGTTACGTGAAAAAAGCTACATGCAGCACAACATGTACAACACAACCCTTTCACATGAATCTGTATAACGTGTGAATGTGTTGCACATAAACGCATAGAATGGGGATGGAAGGATGGGGCCACACCACAGTCCTGGCTGATTTGGAGGAGAGATGTGAAAATGGGGATGAGGATGAAAGGTGCTCTCTGGAATTGATTCTGGTTTGAATCTTTTATCATAAGAATGTGTTTGTGACTTGCGTAATTTTCGAAAGATTGTTTGGTGCAGGCAAGCCTCTAAAAACAAGAAGTACTAAACTCATTGAACTTCTTTGGCATCTGACTTCATCCCACCCACACCGCTTTCGAGAACTAAAAAAACAAGAGACAATTTCTGAGGCAGCTACGCAAAATCAGCTGAAGTCACTTAACTGGCTTGTCTTTTTCGGTCCTGCCCTCACAGTTGGAGGGGTCTCACCCCATCTCTTGAGAGCTTATCCACTTTCTTCTCTTCCAGACTGCCTCATGAACCTGCTTGTGTTTCTCAGTCAGACTGCTCCTGGCCCTGGTGTCCATTGATGGCTTGACTTCCTGTTAAAAACCTCCAGCCTGTCAAATTAGTGGAGGGTCAACTTTCACTAAATTACTTGTTTGAGATGAGGGAGGCTGACAGAAGGTTCAGAGTTCTACTGGCAGTTAACAATTCCTCTTGATTCTTGGCTTGGTTGATTTACCTCAGAAAGAAGGAAGTCCTGTGAATCTGAATCTGTACCAGACTCCACTCTAGAGCAGTTCCAGCCAGGAGAATCCTTCCTATTCTCATCCACGAGAGTGGACGGCTCGTCTCTGCTCCACGTGGCATCAGCTGGGACGGCTCAGCTGAAGGCCAGGATTCACTTTCAGGACCCCTCACTCACATGGCTTGCAAACTGTGCTGCTAACTGGGAGCTCAGCCAGACACGTGGACCAGGGCCTCTGTTCTTTCTAGGGGACCTCGGAACAGTTTAGACGGTTTGGATTTCCTCACAGTATGGCAGTTGATTCAAAGAACAATCACCCTTAGAGAACAAAGCAGAAGTAGGTATTGCTAGTGGTAAAAAAAGCAAAAACAAAACCCCACCTGCCCATGCAGGAGGTGTAAGCGATACAGTTTCAATCCCTGGCTTGGGAAGATCCCTTGGTGAGGGGCATGGCCACCCACTCCAGTATTCTTGTCTTGGAAATCCCATGGACAAAGGAGCCTAGAGGGTTACAGTCCATAGGGTCGCAAAGAGTCAGACAGGACTGAAATGACTTAGCACGCACACACTAAGTTGTTGAGGCAGTCTCAAGTTCTGCTCAGGTTTAAGAAGAGGAGCTATAGAGTCCCTCTCTTGATTTGGGGGTAAATGTAGGCCAGCTATTGGCCACGGCTTAGTTTTGAGAGGTAGCAAAGAGCTGATGACTGGATCGGAAATATCAATAGAATATAATAGCAGTTACGGAGAAGGCAATGGCACCCCCACTCCAGTACTCTTGCCTGGAAAATCCCATGGATGGAGGAGCCTGGTGGACCGCAGTCCATGGGGTCGCTAAGAGTCGGACAAGACTCAGCGACTTCACTTTCACTTTTCACTTTCCTGCATTGGAGAAGGCAATGGCAACCCACTCCAGTGTTCTTGCCTGGAGAATCCCAGGGACAGGGGAGCCTCGAGGGCTGCTGTCTATGGGGTCGCACAGAGTCGGACATGATTGAAGTGACTTAGCAGCAGCAGCAGCATAATAGCAGTTAAGCAATGCAGAGACAGAGAAACTGATCTTCCCAGGTCTTCTCAAACAGATCTTCTGTAGTTGGTTGATAATAAAATTTCCGAAGCCTATTTCTTCTACAAATAAAAAGAATAATAATTAAAAACCAAAACCCAAACCTACTTAATCAAGCAACTGTTAAAAAAAAAAGACCCCAATTTCAATGTCAAATTTAGGATTATTACTTTTTAAATTTTGACTTATCTGAACATCCCTTTCTTAAAAGGAAATAGAGTTACTTACATCCCACTATCTTATTTATTAAGTGAGTCAAAGTAAAGTTTTACTGGGATTTTGAGTTAAAGAAGATGTAGTCATTATTAAGATTATTATGAACATTGCTAAATTACCTATTAAGATAACTTTCTTGCATTCTTAATTCATTTTGGTGGGAAGAAATAATCTAGTAGAAGTCATCATTTCTATTTTGAGTAGGTTAACTTTTGGTAAAATTAGTGTTTTGTATCTGAATCTTGTTTCATATGGTCAGTATGCTTTATTCAGAAGAGCTTTCCCTGTTCAATTCATGTGGAATACTTTCTGAATTTTGTTTGTGAATTGATGGGAGGGGCTTTGTTGGGGAGAGGATAACAGAGTAGCAACAAATATGAAAGAAATGTTGTGGTAAACCTCCGGAGGATATTGTAAAAACTGCCACATAGTACTGAAGAGGTATCATGAGCTTTTAGAAAAGGGGTTACATAAATGCAAAATAATACCACAATTTTGACTTTTAAAACATGCGTAGGAGGACTTCTCTGGTGGTCCAGTAGTTAAGAGTCTGTCTTACAATAAGGGTTCAGGATGGGGAACACAGGTATACCTGTGGTGGATTCATTTCGATATTTGGCAAAACTAATACAATTTGTAAAGTTTAAAAAA
>NW_011494903.1:9821825-9825020 GCF_000754665.1 Bison bison bison
AAAAAAAAAAAAAAAAAAAAAAAACACTTGCTCCTTGAAAGAAAATAAACCTAGACAGCGTATTAAAAATCTGAAAAAAAAAAAAGAAGAAGACATGGGTTCAGTCCTTAGTTCAGGAAGATCCCATGTGCCTTGGAGCAGCTAAGCCCGTGAGCCACCACTGCTGAGCCTGGGCTCTAGAGCCTGGAAGCCACAACTACCGAGCCTGTGCACTTAGAGCCCATGCTCGGCAGCAAGAGAGGCCACCTCAGTAGAGGCCCTTGCACCATAACGAACAGTAGCCACCACTTGCCACAACTAAAGAAAGCCAACATGAAGCAACAAAGACCCAGCACAGTCAAAAATAACTAAGTAAAATTTAAAAAGTAGATTCATGGTTGTCTAGGGCCAAGGGAGGGAGTTTGGGGGCACAGGGGCATGACTGCTACGCATAGGTGCTTTTTTTGGTGAAGGTGATGAAAAAGTTCTAAAATGGATTGTGGTGATGGTTGTACAACTCTGTGAATACACTGCTGCTGCTGCTGCTGCTAATTCGCTTCAGTCGTGTGCGACTCTGTGCGACCCCATGGACTACAGCCTACCAGGCTTCTCCGTCCATGGGATTCTCCAGGCAAGAACACTGGAGTGGATTGCCATTTCCTTCTCCAATGCATGAAAGTGGAAAGTGAAAGTGAAGTCGTTCAGTCGTGTCTGACTCTTAGCTACCCCATGGACTGAAGCCTACCAGGCTCCTCCGTCCATGTGATTTTCCAGGCAACAGTACTGGAGTGGGGTGCCAATGCCTTCTCCCGTGAATACACTAAAAAACATGAATTCATACAATTTAAATAGGTAAATTGTATATATATGAATTATATCTCAATAGAGCTGACATTTTGAAAAAGTAAATCTAAAATTGAATATAAATGAAAGACATGTATGCGTAGATTTTTTAAAAAGCGTTACGCCGCATAGAAAAACCTAATACATCATCTACTTGTTCACCACTGTGTCCTGTTTTATCTCCCACATCATGTACTACTACTTTTTGTGAATTTTGTCTGTATCTTTCCAGGGCTTTAACAATACACATATAAACAAAATATGAATATGTATTCTTTTGTTCTTCCCTTTCTTACAGGGAAGGCAGCATATTATGTAAACCTTTGTGCTATTTGTATTTTTCTCTATACAATGTATATCAGAGATCTTTTCTTCTTAGCACACAGAGCTTCCTCACTCATTTTCACAGGATATGGTCCTCCATTGGGTGTTAATCACTCTCCCATTGAGGAACCATATGATTATTATTTTCCAGGCTTTCACTTCTACGTTACAATGAACAACCACCTACCTGTGTCATTTCATACATGGTGTCGCCATGCTTTTGCCTACATGTTATATTTCCAATTAATTGGTGAAATGGTTTTATTGGTGTACTTTTAATGTTCCTTCATTATTAATAAAGTTAGCTCTTTGTCATATTTAAGAGCCAACTCTATTTGTTTTTATGGGAATGATCTGTTAACCTGTTGTACTCCTGTTTGCCATGTGTCTTGACTGTGATTTTACTTTTTTTCCGTTCAGGAATTTTTGATTTTTATGGAATTGAATTTATTAATGTTTTCTTTCATGATTCTGGGTTTTATGTGATAGTAAGAAAAGATTCTCCTTTTCAATGTTAGAAAAGAGTTCACCTACAGAGTGTTCATCTAAAACTTTTATGGTTTATTTACTAAATGCTTAGAAGTATTTATCAAAATAAAAAGTTGAAAGAAAAAGGAAAACAACTAGCAATATTAAAATGGACATTTACTGAGAATAAACCTAGCAACATTTCAGACTAACATGCAAAGATATGTGGAGACAGTAGCTTATTTAAGCAAAGATCAATTAACTACTTTAGCAATAACAAACATTAAATGCCACCGAATCTTTAACCAGCTAAGAAATGCTCTGTATGTGAGGATGGATAGTTTGTAGTAGCTATCAGGTAAATATCTTGCAGGGTTTTCAGTTTTGAAATTCACACAAGTCTACAAAGGAAAAGAGGTAGAGTCTATTTTCTCACTTGCTGCATCTGGGCTCACCTTTGATCAATAGAATGTGACAGAAATGATATTGTACAACATATGAGCTTTGTAGCTTCTCTGCCTCCTGGAACTCAGATTCCATGTGAACACCAGGCCAGCCTACTGGAGACCTACAGCCAGCATCAATTTCCATGGATGCAAGTGAGTCTGTGTTAAAGTAACTAACCCATGTCAAGCTGCAGTTTGACTCCGGCCATTCAAGTAACCCCATGGGAGACCAGCAGAACAGCCTAGCTGAGGCCAGCCCAAATTTCTGACCCTCAGAATAATAAGCAAATAGTTGCTGTTTTAAGCTACTATTTGGGGGACATGGTTTGTTAAACAGCAATAAATAACTCATACAAATGCTATTCTGAGGAGTAATGAAGAAAGAAAATACATAACATAAAATACTGAAAGATAGGTTAGCCTTTCTTTATTAATTTGTTCAGTCACATACTCCATCTCTATGAAGAAAGGATTCAAGTCGGCTATGCTGGGCAGACCCAAAGGTGATCTCCAGTGATCACCGTTTACTGGTGTTCATGCGTTCATGTAATCCTGTCCTCCTGAGTTTGGGCTGAAACTAATGACTGTTTCTAACCAATGGAATATGGCAAGTGTGTCAGGATGTCGTTCCCAGGACAACGTTACATTCTATAAAACTCCATGACGTTGACAGATTCACGCTAGGCATTCTCCTTGTCGGCATGATGAAGTAAGCAGCCACGCTGAAGAAGGCTATTCAGCAGGAAACCACGTGCAGCCTCTGGGAGCCAAGGGTGGCCTTCAGCCAACAGTTCAGTTCAGTTCATTCGTTCAGTCGTGGCCGACTCTTTGCGACCCCATGAATCGCAGCACGCCAGGCCTCCCTGTCCATCACCAACTCCCGGAGTTCACTCAGACTCACGTCCATCGAGTCAGTGATGCCATCCAGCCATCTCATCCTCTGTCGTCCCCTTCTCCTCCTGCCCCCAATCCCTCCCAGCATCAGAGTCTTTTCCAATGAGTCAACTCTTCGCATGAGGTGGCCAAAGTACTGGAGTTTCAGCTTTAGCATCATTCCTTCCAAAGAAATCCCAGGGCTGATCTCCTTCAGAATGGACTGTTTGGATCTCCTTGCAGTCCAAGGGACTCTCAAGAG
>NW_011494903.1:9825120-9825487 GCF_000754665.1 Bison bison bison
TAGTCCTGGAGTGGATTGCCATTTCCTTCTCCAGGGGATCTTCCCAACCCAGGGATCGAACCTGGGTCTACCACATTGTAGACAGATGCTTTGCCGTCTGAGCCACCAGGGAAGTCCAAAATAACACTGTGACCCCGACGTGATTTGAACACACAACCTTCTGATCTGGAGTCAGACGCTCTACCACTGTGCCACGAGGCCTTAGAAGTTCAGAAGACTTCTGCTGATCACACTGCATAGGTACTAAACTACCTGGTAAAGCCTTGAAATCTTGCCTCTCTAGACTTCCAGGAAAAATGAGTTCAGTTCAGTTCAGTTCAGTCGCTCAGTCGTGTCTGACTCTTTGCGACCCCATGAATCACAGGAC
>NW_011494903.1:9825587-9827010 GCF_000754665.1 Bison bison bison
GCCAAGGGGCTCTCAAGAGTCTTCTCCAATACCACAGTTCAAAAGCATCAGTTTTTCGGCACTCAGTTTTCTTCACAGTCCAACTCTCACATTCATACATGACCACAGGAAAAACCATAGTCTTGACTAGACAAACAACAGCCAACGACAAACGGAAGCCCTTAGTTCTATAGTCATCGGGAAATGAGTTCTGCCAGTAACCCAAGCAAACTTGGAAGGCAGTTCTTTCCCATTTGAGTCTTCAGATGAGAATGCAGCTCAGCTGACATAGTGATGGCCTCCCTCTAAGTCCCACAGTAGAGAATCCAGCTAAGCTGTGCCTGATGCCGGCCCCACAGAAACTGTGAGATGATATTGAAAGGTCTTCTATTTGTTCTACAGCACAGAAAGCTAACAGAGCTACTCAGGAAGCGTCAGCATTCAACCTTTTGACTGGAAAGCAACCTTTGTTCCTAGAAGGAAAATTTGTGGTTTGTGGAAAGAGGGAGACATTCTTTAGAAGGTCAATTATTCACAGCATTGTAAATCAACTATACTCCAATAATTTTTTTTTTCCTAAGCGTCAATTCTTTCTTATCACACTGTGATTTATTTAAAATCTTGGATAAGAAAGGCATTTATTTTCCTGTCGACACAGGGAACTAAGGATAATTTATTCAGCAAACGTGGGGCAGAAAACACATTAAATTTGTATATGTGTATAAGGAACTGTTTTCCTAGGTATCAGTAAGTAAGCTATTCAGATTCCATTGAGCTGAGAAAAAGGGAGAATGTTTAGTGCAACAGAAAGGTTGAGGATTATACTTAAACCTGAAGTAAATTCCAAGAAGATTATAGGCTTCCCTAGTGGCTCAGACAGTAAATAATCTGCCTGCAATGCTGGAGACCTAGGTTTGATCCCTGGGTCAGGAAGATCCCCTGGAGAAGGGAATGGCTACCTGATCCAGTATTCTTGTCTGGAGAATTCCAGAGGATAGAGGAGCCTGGGGTAAAATACCCAAAAGATTACTTTGGCCTAAAACTTCCAATCACAGTAGAGATCTTAATGACTCAGAAGATTCCTTATCTCCATGTCAACAGTTTTCATATCTGCCTTATGAAGTGAAGTGAAGTCGCTCGGTTGTGTCCGACTCTCTGCAACCCCATGGACTATGGACTGTAGCCTACCAGGCTCCTCTGTCCATGGGATTTTCCAGGCAATAGTCCTGGAGTGGATTGCCATTTCCTTCTCCAGGGGATCTTCCCAACCCAGGGATCGAACCTGGGTCTACCACATTGTAGACAGATGCTTTGCCGTCTGAGCCACCAGGGAAGTCCAAAATAACACTGTGACCCCGACGTGATTTGAACACACAACCTTCTGATCTGGAGTCAGACGCTCTACCACTGTGCCACGAGGCCTTAGAAGTTCAGAAGACTTCTG
>NW_011494903.1:9827943-9835295 GCF_000754665.1 Bison bison bison
ACAGGTCAAAGGCTTTGGCATAGTCAATAAAGCAGAAATACATGTTTTTCTGGAACTCTCTTGCTTTTTCTATGATCCAACGGATGTTGGCAATCTGATCTCTGGTTCCTCTGCCTTTTCTAAAACCAGCTTGAACATCAGGAAGTTCACGGTTCACGTATTGCTGAAGCCTGGCTTGGAGAATTTTGAGCATTACTTTACTAGTGTGTGAGATGAGTGCAATTGTGCAGTAGTTTGAGCATTCTTTGGCATTGCCTTTCTTTGGGATTGGAATGAAAACTGACCTTTACCAGTCCCGTGGCCACTGCTGTTTTCCAAATTTGCTGGCATATTGGTGCAGCACTTTTACAGCATCATCTTTGGATTTGAAATAGCTCAACTGGAATTCCATCACCTCCATTAGCTTTGTTCGTAGTGATGCTTTCTAAGGCCCACTTGACTTCACATTCCAGGATGTCTGGCTCTAGGTGAGTGATCACACCATCGTGATTATCTGGGTCGTGAAGATCTTTTTTGTACAGTTCTGTGTATTCTTGCCACCTTTTCTTAATATCTTCTGCTTCCGTTAAGTCCATACCATTTCTGTCCTTTATCGAGCCTGTCTTTGCATGAAATTTTTCCTTGGTATCTCTAATTTTCTTGAAGAGATCTCTAGTCTTTCCCATTCTGTTGTTTTCCCCTATTTCTTTGCATTGGTCGCTGAGGAAGGCTTTCTTATCTCTCCTGGCTATTCTTTGGAACTCTGCATTCAGATGCTTATATCTTTCCTATTCTTCTTTGCTTTTCACTTCTCTTCTTTTCAGAGCTATTTGTAAGGCCTCGTCAGACAGCCATTTTGCTTTTTTGCATTTCTTTTCCATGGGGATGGTCTTGATACCCGTCTCCTGTACAATGTCAGGAAACTCCGTCCATAGTTCATCAGGCACTGTATCTATCAGATCTACTCCCATAAATCTATTTCTCACTTCCACTGTATAATCATAAGGGATTTGATTGAGGTCATACCTGAATGGTCTAGTGGTTTTCCCTACTTTCTTCAATGTAAGTCTGAATTTGGCAATAAGGAGTTCATGGTCTGAGCCACAGTCAGCTCCCGGTCTTGTTATTGCTGACTGTATAGAGCTTCTCCATCTTTGGCTGCAAAGAATATAATCAATCTGATTTCAGTGTTGACCATCTGGTGATGTCCATGTGTAGAGTCTTCTCTTGTGTTGCTGGAAGAGAGTGTTTGCTATGACCAGTGCATTCTCTTGGCAAAACTCTATTAGCCTTCACCCTGCTTCATGTATGGATGTGAGAAAAATGAGTAGGCAGTTGGAAAAATTTCAGAATTGTGAACTGTTTGATCCCTTGTTGTGTTGTTGTTCACTCAGTTGTGTCCCACTATTTATGATGCCATGGAGTGCAGTATGTCAGGCTTCCCTGGCATGTCCTTCACTGTCTCCCGAAGCTTGCTCAAACTCATGTCCATTGAGTTGATGATGCCATTTAACCATCTCATCCTCTGTCACCTCCTCCTCCTCCTGCCCTCAAACTTTCCCAGCATCAGGATCTTTTCTAATGAGTTGGCTTTTCGCATCAGGTGGCTAAAGTATTCGAGCTTCAGCTTCAGCACCAGTCCTTCCAATGAATATTCAGGGTTGATTTCCTTAAGATTGACTGGTTTGATCTCCTGGCTGTCCAAGGGACTCTCAGGAGTCTTCTTCAGCACTACAGTTCAAAAGCATCAGTCCTTAGGCGCTCAGCCTTCTTTATGGTCCAACTCTCACATCCATACATCACTACTGGAAAAACCATAGCTTTGATTATATGGACCTTTGTTGGTAAAGTGGTATTTCTTCTTTTTAATACGCTGTCTAGGTTTGTCGTAACTTTTCTTCTAAGGAGCAAGCACCCTTTAATTTCACGGCTACAGTCACCATCTGCAGTGATTTTGCAGCCCAAGAAAATAAACTGTGTCACTGTTTCCCCATCTATTTGCCATGGGAAGTTATGGGACTGGATGCCATGATCTTTGTTTTCTGTATGCTGAGTTTTAAGCCAGCTTTTTCACTCTCCTCTTTCACCTTCATCAAGAGGCTCTTCAGTTCCTCTTCCCTTTCTGCCATTAGGGTGATGTCATCTGCATATTTGAGGTTATTGATATTTCTCCTGGCAATCTTGATTCCAGCTTGTGCTTCATTCAGCCCAGCATTTCATGTGATGTACTCTACATAGAAGCTAAATAAGTAGGGTGACAATATACAGCCTTGACATACTCCCTTTGCAATTTTGAATCAGTCCATTTTTCCATGTCTGGTTCTAACTGTTGCTTCTTGGCCTGCATACAGGTTTCTCAGAAGGCAGGTAAGGTGGTCTGACATTTCCATCTCTTTAAGAATGTTCCACAATTTGTTTTGATCTGCACAAACTCTTTAGCATACTCAATGAAGCAGAAGTAGATGATTTTCTGGAATTTTCTTGCTTTTTCTATGATCCAACAGATGTTGGCAATTTGATCTCTGATTCATGTGCCTTTTCTAAATCCAGTTTGTGTATCTGGAAGTTCTCAGTTCATGTACTGTTGAAGCCTAAGTTGGAAGGATTTTGAGCATTACCTTGCTAGCATGTGAAATGAGCACAATTATGTGGTAGTTTGGACATTCTTTGGCATTGCTCTTTTTTGGAATTGGGCTTCCCTGATGGCTCAGGTGGTAAAGAACCTGACCGCAGTGCAAGAGACCAAGGTTCAATCCCTGGGTCAGGAATATCCCCTGGAGAAGGGAATGGCAACCTACTCAGATAGTCTTGCCTAGAGAATTCCATGGACCGAGGAGCCTGGCAGCCTGAAGTCCACAAGGTCACAAAAAGTCAGATACAACTAAGTGACTAACACTTTCACTTTTTTGTTTCTTCTTTGGGATTGGAATGAAAACTGACCTTTTCCAGTCCTATGGCCACTGCTGAGTTTTCCAAATTTGCTGACATATTGAATGCAGCACTTTCACAGCATTATCTTTTAGGATTTGAAAAAGCTCAGCTGGAATTCCATCACCATTGCTAACTTTGTTGGTAGTAATGCTTCCTGGTCCACTTGAGTTCACACTCCAGGATGTCTGGCACTATGTGAGTGACCACACCATCGTGGTTATCTGGATCATTGAGATCTTTTTTGTACAATTCTTCTGTGTATTCTTGCCACTTCTTCTTAATCTCTTCTGCTTCTGTTAAGTCCTTACTGTTTCTGTCCTTTATTGTGTCCATCTTTGCATGAAATGTTCCCTAGGTATCTATAATTTTCTTGAACAGACCTCTAGTCTTTCCTATTCTATTGTTTTCCTCTATTTCTTTGCATTGTTCACTTAAGGCTTTCTTATGTCTCCTCGCTATTCCTTGATCCCTTGCTGCTACTGCTCAGTCAGTTCAGTCGTGTCCGACTCTCCTCGACCCCATGGACTGCAGCCTTCCAGGCTCCTCCGTCTGTGGGATTTTCCAGGCAAGAGTACTGGAGTGGGGTGCCATTGCCTTCTCCGTTGATCCCTTGAGAGCTCCTTAAACTACATAATCCTAGAATTTGTGTGACAGACTGTTACATAAAGAAATAAAAATATTTTTATAGTTTATCTAGTCTGTGTATTTCTTTGATGTTTATTTGTTTTCTTCCTTGTAATTTTCAATGAAGGTAAACAAAAATACCTTGTTCTATATTTCTTTAAAATTTTAAATCCTCATCCAAACTTATTGGTTAAAACTATGAGCTTATGTTTTATTATTTCAAAAGTATGTTTATTATTCATCACCAAAGAGCAAACTTTGTTCAAGACATTTTAATTTAAAAATTAAGAAGCCCCTATTACAAAAAGTACATTTTTAAAAAATCCAAAAAAAATTTTCTCAATAATATAGCATCTTGGAACATGCTTGTAGCCAGACCTAATTCAAAGATCCCTACCTTTTGTTAATAACAGATTTATTGGAATATAATCTACGTACCACACAATTCATCCTTTTAAATTCTATAATTCAGTGGTTCTCAGTATCTTCACAGAATTGTGCAACCGCCACTATTAGTTTTAGAACATTCTCATCATCCCCCAAAGAAACTTTGGACCCATTTAACAGTCATTTCCCATGCCCTTCCAGTCTCCCCAGCCCTGGGCAATCACTAATCCACTCTCCATTTCTATATATTTGCTCATTCTAGACATTTCCTATAAAGAGAAGTGCACAGTATGTGATCTTTTGTAACTGGCTCCTCCAGATAGCATAAAGTCTTCAAAGTTTATCCACGCTGTAGCATGTATCAGCACTTGCTTTTTGTTGCCTAATATTTCATGATGTACTTATACTTTTATTTATCCATATCAGTTGATGTATTTGGGTTGTTCCTACTTTTTCCCCCCCTATTATTATGAATAATGGTGCTATGTATATTCACTTACAGGTTTTTGTGGAAAATATGTTTTCATTTATTTTGGGTATATACGTAGACATGGAATTGCTGGGTAATATGGTAACTTGATGTTAAAACCTTTGTCAAAGGGTTTTCCAAAGTGGTGCACTATTTTATCTTATAACTACTACTCGGGTTCCAGTTTTTCCACATTATAATACTTATTAATATAGGTTTTTTTTTATTATAGCCATTCCAGGGGTATGAAGTGGTATCTCATTACGGTTTTGATTTGCTCTTTCCTGATGATATTGAACATCTTTTCATTTGCTTATTGGCTATTCTTTTATCTACTTTGGAAAGTATATACCTATACTTTGCCTATTTTTTTCAATCAGGTCATGTAGCTTATTATTTGGCATAAACGTTAGCAACCAAGGCCATGGTCCTGTTAAACATCTCCCTCCCCAGCCCTCACATTCCATCCCAACCCTGCTATAAAAACATAACAGAACACAACAAAATACCACAGTTCAGTCTGAGATGGGAACAAAAAGTAGCTCCAACAAAAACAAGATGGAAACACAAGACACAACATCTTCGAACTGTTATACAAAAGCTGCCATGGCCCACAGGGCAGGGGGTCAAAAGGAGACCTCAGACCTAGGCCATTCAGAGGTTCAGGACAGCTGTCCCTTCTGGCTACATCTTCTGGGCTCTGCTGCAGGAACAGGAAGAGGAGGCTGCTGAGGGGCTGGGCAGGACCCCTCCTCCCACTCTGAAGTTCAGGTCACTGACTGGAGTGCTTTTGGTTGGGGGAGATGTCGCAGGCTCCTTCCAGAGAGAGGGACACAGGGAGACACCAGGGGCCCCAACAGCTGCCCCTCCCCCGCTCCATGCCCACGGTGAGAAAGTTAGCTGAGCCCCTCCCCAGAAAGAGTTCATGGCCTTCAGGAAGCCAGCACGCTTGTATTCACATGGCATAAAGCCTCAAGTTGACGGTGGTCACCAGAAAGCTGACTTCGAGGACCCATCGCACAAGCAGCGCCTGGGAGATGCCGCTGCGCTGGGGCTTCCTCCTGGTCCGCCGTGGTGAGAGTGGAGTCTTGCGCCTTGCTGCCTTTTCGCCTGCGAAGCTCTGGTGTCCGCATATGGTCCTAGTCCTTGGCGTTGTGGGGTCAGCAGCCCCTGCAACCCCTTAAACAGCTGCATGTTGTGTAGGAAGGCAGTCTTGGCCTCGTGCAGGACCCACTGCCCCACCTCGGGGGTCCCCTCGAGAGTGTTTATGCGGGAGCCGTACAACTAGCTGCTTGAACTCGGTGGCGCTGGTGATATTGGGGAAAGTGAAGAAGGCCAGGCCCTCCGGAGCTGGGCAGGCCTAGGGCCTTCTGAGCGATCTTTTTGAGGACGTGGCACTCTGGACGGGTCGCCCAGGTAGCGGGTGTAGGCGTGGGCCACCAGCAGCTTGAGCTCTTGGAGTCTCGGCACCGAGTGCGAGGTGGCCGGCGCATACGGGATGCCCTCTTGCCCGCGGGCCCGTGCTGGAAGGCCACTTCCTGTTCCAGGGCGGCCCTGCGGTGCAGCTTTCCGGGGAGCTGAGGCGGGGCGTAGACCGGGTTTTCCTGGTTGTGTTCCATCTCCTCCTCCAGGGCCAAGGAGACGTGATGCAGAGACGCCATCACCAGCTTATAGCCTTCAGAGGTTACCCTCGCCCTTCTGATAGCTCTTCAAGAGCTCTGCATTCTCCTCCTGGGTGTGCACCTCCGTGGTGGCCTCCTTCATGTGTGTGGGTGCTAAGTCTCTTCAGTCGTGTCCAACTCTTTGCCACTCTGTGACCTGTAGCCCGCCAGACTCCTCTGCTCATGGGATTCTCCAGGCAAGAATACCAGAGTGTGTTGCTTGTGCCTTCCTCCAGGGGATCTTCCCCAACCAGCGATGAACCCCATGTCTCTTAAGTCTCTTGCATTGGCAGGTGGGTTTTTTTTTTTACCACTAGAGCCACCTTCAGGGCCTCTGACAAATCCTGGGGTATGCTGTTGGCCTGCAGGTGCTCCTTCTTGCGGCTGCACTTGTTCCAGCTCTGGACTGGCTTCGAGGACTCTGGCTCTAGCCGCTCAGACAGAGGAGGCAGCAGGGGGACTGTCTACTCTGCCTATTTTAAATTGGATTACTTGTGATTTTATTATTGAGTTGTAAGAGTTCTTTATATATTCTAGTTATAAGCTCTTTATCAAGTATATGATTTATAAAATTTTTTTCCCATTACACCAGTTGACTTTTGATTTTTTTTGATGGTGTCCTTTGAAGCACATTTTCTTAATGGTATTCTTTTAATAATGTTCAATTTATCTCTTTTTTGTTTTCTAGTTTGGGTTTTTGGTTATATCTAAGAAACCATTACCCAATACAACAGCATGAAGCCAATTTTCATCTAAACACTTTATATTTTTAGCTATACATTTAGGCCTTTGATCCATCTTAAGTTAATTTTTGTATATGGTATAAGGTAGGGTTTCCACTTTATTTATTGGTATGTGGATAAACAGTTGTTTCTGTACCATTTGTTTTGAAAAGACTATTCTTTCCCATTGAATTGTCTTGGCAGCCTTATTAAAAATTGACTGACTACAAATGTGAGAGTGTATTCCTATTAACTTTTGTGAGAGTGTATTTCTAG
Source organism: Bison bison bison (assembly GCF_000754665.1). Classification (NCBI taxonomy): domain Eukaryota; kingdom Metazoa; phylum Chordata; class Mammalia; order Artiodactyla; family Bovidae; genus Bison; species Bison bison. The sequence continues at coordinate 9,834,993 of NW_011494903.1, forward strand.
TGTATGTGTGGTCTTATACTTATTTTAATTTTTTATTGAAGTACAGTTGATTTACAATGTTGTGTGTATGTGTGGTCTTAAAGTCTATTTTGCCTGATGGTTGCTGTTTTCATGATATATAGTTTACCACTCTGTTTTTCCCAACCTACCTGCATCTGTGGCATAACAAATTACAAGTTCAGTGTCTTAAAACACGGAGAAGGCAGTGGCACCCCACTCCAGTACTCTTGCCTGGAAAATCCCATGGATGGAGGAGCCTGGTGGGCTGCTGTCTATGGGGTTGCATAGAGTCGGACACGACTA
>NW_011494903.1:9835395-9837534 GCF_000754665.1 Bison bison bison
ACTTCACTTTCACTTTTCACTTTCATGCATTGGAGAAGGCAATGGCACCCCACTCCAGTGTTCTTGCCTGGAGAATCCCAGGGACGGGGGAGCCTGGTGGGCTGCCGTCTATGGGGTCGCACAGAGTTGGACACGACTGAAGCGACTTAGCAGCAGCAGCAGAAGCAGTCTTAAAACAACACACATTTATTATTTCAGAGTTTCTATCGGTCAGGAATTTGGCATAGCTTAACTGGATTTTTTGCTCAGAGTCTCACTTGATCAAAGTGTTGGCTGGGGTATATTCTCACCTGGAACTTGGAGTCCTCTTCCAAGCTCATTCATACTGTTGGCATAATTTAGTTGCTTTAGTTCTAAGATTGAGACCATCAGCTCTTAGAGATTACCCCTCTCCATGGCAGTTCACAACGCAGCTGTTTCAAGAGAGTGTCTCAGCTGACTCAAGTCTCTCTAATTAAAGAAGAGATGGCTTCACTTTCAAGAGAAAGTGATGATGTCACCTGATTATGCAGACCCACCCAGGATAATCTCTTTTGATTAACTCAGTGTGAATTTATTAAGGACCTTAATTACACCTGCACCATCCCCTCCCTTTTGCCATATTCTAGTGGTTAGAATGGGGCTTCCCTGGTGGCTCAGATGGTAAAGAATCCACCTGCAATGCAGGAGACCTGGGTTTGATCCCTGGGTTGGGACCCTGGAGAAGGGAAAGGCTACCTACTCCAGTATTCTTGTCTGGAGAATCCCATGGACAGAGGGGCCTGGTGGGCTACAGTCTATAGGGTTGCAAAGAGTCAGACACAACGGAGTGACTTTTACACACACACACAGTGGTTAGAAGTAATTTACAAAATCTGCTCCCACTGAAGGAGAGGGGATCACACATACATGTAGATAGTAGGGCTGCAAGAATTATAAGGGCTATGTTACAATTATGCCTTTGATAGATGGGAACATGGGAAGGAGCACAAATTCTCTATGTATGTTCCTTTTATCCATTTTTATTTTTGAAGTATGTGAATTTATTATCACTTACTCAAAAATAAAATTTTAGGAGACTCCTCTGGTGGTCCAGTGGTTAAGGATCTGCTTTGCAATGGAAGGGGATGCAGGTTCAATCCCTTGTTGGGGAACTAGGATCCCACATGTCGAGGAGCAACTAAACCCAAGCACCTCAATTACTGAGCCCACCCGCCTCAACTAGAGAGTCCATGTGCCACAGCAAAGCATTCTGTGTGATACAACGAAGATCCCATGTAAATAAGTAAATATTTTAAAAAATTTTTGTATCTTTGAAACTTTGCATATGTGTTTTTGGACCTGCTTGTCTCTTATGAAAAGACCACTTCCTGTACTGTAAAATCATTGCATCATTCTGAGGTTTTGGTTAAGAACATGGACTCTGGAGGCAGGCTGTGGATTTTGGGTAAGATACTTTATCTCTTTGTGCCTTTTCTGTAAAATAAGGCTAATTATAGCACATAGGATGTTGTGAGAACTGGGTTAACATATTAGTATCACCCAGATACTGCTGCTTAATAACACAAAATCTTAGTCACAATAATGAGCATTTATTTCACCAAGCATCAGGCTTGCAATTTGCCAGATGTGCTTGGTTGGGCTGATTACTTAACGTCCCCAAGCTTCAGTTTCTTTGCAAAAAAGATGGGTTTGTTACTCTGGAATTCCCAGAAGGCAGGACCCAAGACAAAGGCTTTTGTGCTACTATTTTGTTACGGAGTCCATCTCCCAGGAATGGGGCACACAGGACAGACGGATTGAGGCTTAAAGTGGGAGAGCCATATGTAGAATGTGTTGTTGAGCTTGCTGTAGCTTAGTATCACTGAGAAGTTGTATAAACGATCTAAAAACAATCCATTAGGGAAGAGACGGAGAAGGCAATGGCACCCCACTCCAGTACTCTTGCCTGGAGAATCCCATGGACAGAGGAACCTGGTGGGCTGCTGTCTATGGGGTTGCATAGAGTCGGACACGACTGAGTGACTTCACTTTCACTTTTCATGCATTGGAGAAGGAAATGGCAACCCACTCCAGTGTTCTTGCCTGGAGAATCCCAGGGAGGGTGGAGCCTGGTGGGCTGCCGTCTACGGGGTCACACAGAGTCGGACACGACTGAAG
>NW_011494903.1:9837634-9840921 GCF_000754665.1 Bison bison bison
AAAGGACAGCATTCATCCACCAGCTTGAACTGCTAACTCCTGAACATTTGGAGGTGACCCACATGGACATGAGGTATGGGACCAACAAGCTGCACTGCAGGAAGCAGTTGAAGTCCACACCTAACAGCTGCTAAGTCGCTTCAGTCGTGTCTGACTCTGTGTGACCCCATAGACAGCAGCCCACCAGGCACCGCTGTCCCTGGGATTCTCCAGGCAAGAACACCTGAGTGGGTTGCCATTTCCTCCTCCAATGCATGAAAGTGAAAAGTGAAAGTGAAGTTGCTCAATCGTGTCCGACTCTAGCGACCCCATGGACTGCAGCCTACCAGGCTCCTCCATCCATGGGATTTTCCAGGCAAGAGTACTGGAGTGGGGTGCCATTGTCTTCTCCTTGGGAAAGTATGCCTGGCACATTTCCAGCAGTCAATAAATAAATGGTCCTTGTTATTAGGAATATATATTTTGGTTCCCAAATACAATTTATTCTTCTCTTCCTTCCTTCTTTTGTTTTTTCTTTCTTTCCTTTCCTCCCTTTTTCTTTGTATAGAGACAAGGTGATTTTGAAGTCTACTTTGTAGAAAATAAGTAAGGAAAAAATGCTAGGAAAACTCTTAAAAAAAAAAGAGCAATGAAGTTACGTAAAGTCTGAACAATTTCAAAAGTATGATACTGTTGCAGGAATAGACAATGAGCATATATTTTTGTGGACAAAATGTAGCTATTCACTGTATTTATTATAGTATTGTTTCCAATAGCAAAGGACTGGAAACAGCCTAAATGTCCATCAATAAGGGTGTGACCAAAAAAATTATGGTATGTCTATACAATAGAATATGAAGCAACTGAAAGTAATCACAAACAAGCTCTTAAGTACTGATATATTTGTGTATATATGCCCGAGAATTTTAGTACCTGTGTGTGTGTAAGTCGCTCAGTTGTTTCTAACTCTTTGAGACCCCACAGACTGTAGTCCACCAGGCTCCTCTGTCCATGGAATTCTCCAGCAAGAATATTGGAGTGGGCTGCCATTCCCTTCTCCAGGGAATCTTCCCAAACGGAGGACTCAAACTTGGATCTCCTGCATTGCAGGCAGATTCTTTACCATCTGAGCCACCAGGGAAGTTCTTAGTACCTATACTGCATAACAAATTATTCCAAACTTAGTAGCTGAAAACAACAAATATTTATTATTTCACTGTTTTTGAAGCCATTTCAGGAATGGCTTAGCCTGGTGGTAGAGGTTCAGAATCTTTAATGAGGTTGTAATTAACACATTTGTCTTCCCTGATGGCTCAGCGGTAAAGAATCTGCCTGTAATGCAGGAGCTACAGGAGACTTGGGTTCAATCCCTGGGTAGGAAAGATACACTGGAGAAAGGAATGGCAACCCACTCCAGTATTCTTGTCTGGAGAATCCCTGGCGGGCTATAGTCCATAGTGTCACAGAGTCAGACACTACTGAAGTGATTTAGCACACATTCAGGGGATTCACTTCCAAGATGACTCACTCACACGGCTGTTGGGCAGGAGGCCTCAGTTCCTTTGCAACTAGGCCTCTTCATAAGGCTGCTTTAATGTCTTCATGACAGGGCAGCTGGCCTCCCTCAGATCTGAAAGAGAGGAAAGGAGAACAAGGGAGAAGTTGCAAACACTATTGTCCTAATCTGAGAAGTCACACAAAGTCCTGCCTGCCACATTCAATTCCTTTGAAGAGAGTCACAAAGTCTGGCCCACACTCAAGGGGAGGGGAATTAGGTTTCCCCTAATCTGCTAAGGTATTTGAAAATCACCAAGGGAAGAGGGGAACAACTGGGTGAACAGGATCAGGGCTAGAATGAAGATTTTCACTGTATCTATCTTCATACTCTTTAAACTATATATTTGACTATATTAATCAACTAATTATATTTCTTTTGAAAAGCAACATTTTAAACTATTTGTGAAAGAACTGGGGGGCGGGGAGTGGGGGGAAGAGGGAAAAAACAGTTGAACAGGATGCCAATGAAAGAAATTGGTTGAACTGAAATCGACCTTTGCTCAAACAGATAGGAAAAAGGAAGGGAACATTGTGCTCATCCTGCCCTCTTCTCCCCACCCCAGATTTAGCTTCCCATTTTCCGAGGCAGGGGGTGGTGGTGGTGGTGAAGGCCAGCATGAGTTCTGGATAATGGGTTTGTGGAAGGAAAATAACTCTGTAGCCAAAATGTTCCATGCTACGGTTTTACCGTGGGCGTTTCTCTCTTATTACAGCTTCAGTCCAGTTACATTCCTCCTATCTAAATCATTGTGAAGCCACAGCCTGTGGTCACTCCTGACTTTAAATAATGTCGGATGGCATACAATGCCACTTCTGGATACTGTTTTATGTGTAAGTTCCACTCTCCTGGCCTTCCAACGCCCTCCCCTCAGGTTTGACATCTATTCTTTAACAGAACGTGCACAGTCAAGCACGCCAAGAGAATTTAACCTAGTAATTAAATTGAAAGATTTAATGTGTGCAAAGACGTGGCATGAAACGCAACAGGTTTATTGTCTCTATAAAAAGCTCGTTAAGGTTGACTGTACTGACCTGTGCAGTGCTAACTGTACTCACTGCGCCCGGATAGGCAGGAGGGACAAAGTTTTACAAACCAAACTATTCAATTTGTTCTAACCTCTCTCTTCGTACCGTAATACACCCAGAAAAGCTAAAAGTCCGTTTTCAGGCTATGTAAACGCAGCTGCTCCTGAAGGGTCTGGGAATGTGGGCAGAGAGAGCGTTCTCTCCACGCTCCGTCGGCGGTGAGCAAAGTCCTTCCAGTGTTTCACCGGGACACCGGACTCCAAGCCCAGCCCCGCCCGAGGCCTACTCCGAGGATAGTGGTGTCTCGGGTGCTGTGGGCGCAGCTCCAGACGGATCATGGTTCGCCATCGCAAGGCCAAGGCTGCCCCGATTCGTTGAGGCCTTTCCAATGTCTACTTTCAGCCCCGGCTCCTTAGGGGACACAGGGGAAGGCGGACGGAGGAAGGACACGTCACGGGAAGAGGGGCGCGGGCCAGGCGCTGAAGGGACTCTAAGGAAACGGCGAGGGCCGGGGGAGTTCCAGGGGCCAGGGACCGGGGTCCTAGACCGCAGACCCTTGCCCCCGCCCACTCCCCGGCCCCCGGGTCCCTGCCCGCCGCTTCCGGCGCCCTCCGGGCCCGCCCCACGCAGTCCGTGCCACATCCTCCAGTGACGTCAGCCGGCGCCGCCATATTGGGAAGGCGCCGCCGCCGCCGCTTCTTCCTCAGCCGCGTCCTCCTTTACCG
>NW_011494903.1:9841467-9847600 GCF_000754665.1 Bison bison bison
GCGGGAGCTCCCAGCTCACCCTCTCGCACTGATTGTTTGGATTTCCCTTTCTGGTTTCTCAATCACTCTTTTCATTTTGACTCCACGGCGGTCTCTTGCGTTCTCGCTTTTTTCCTCGCCTGTTTAACCCGGGTAAACCTTGGTACAATTCCCACGGAGTGCAGGTTAGCGTGAAACACTTGGAACCACCAGCGCCCTGAACCCATAGGTTCTGCAGGTTTTAGGACCTGGGAGAGGTCCACTGACATGCTTTCTGAGGACTAACAAGAACAACAACTTAAGGTGTATTGTTTGGAAATTTTGAAAAATTTCCGTGAAATGGTAATGGAAGCAAAAGTTTTATTTTTATTGTTAAAGTCCAACAAAATTTTCAAGAAACCTCCTGCAAATTGACTTTCTAGGTAAACATGCTTTGGGTGAGAGATTATTTGTATAATTTTATCATTTCGTCAGTTTTACTGTTCTCAAAAAAAAGTCTTGCAGTCTCAAAGAAGGAGGGACTTTTTCGTGGGGATGCTTGAAATGCTAGGTTTGTGACTTGATGAAAGGCCTCAGCGTCTCGATAGATAACGTGTGTTCTCACTTTGAAACAATTATTTTCACGCTTATACCTTGTGAAAATATTCACACATAGAGGAGTTGGGAAAAATGCTACGGTGGACACCTATATACTCACCTGGGTTCTATAATTAACATTTTGCTGTATTTGCTTTATCATGTGTGTATCTGCAAAGCTGATTATTTTTAGAGACCTGCCGAGGGTCAGACGAGTGGATATTGTATAAATCATGTATGGTGAAGGGTCCCAGAAGCTTGTTATATATGGAAACTACAGACAGCACATTTTGAGAGTCAGATCCAAAAATATCTAAGTTTTTTTGTTTTTCAGTAGTTTTCCCAATTCACAGAGATGGGCAAAAAAAAAAAAAAAAAAAAATCATGTTAAGGCAACTTTGTCATCTTTTTCCAAAACTTATCAAATATAGGTGAGTTTTATATGGATTGTTTGTGGACTCCTGATATTTAGTAATCTAATGAGTTAAAGTTTACCTTGATGGAAATGTCTGGAGTATTTGTGTTATCTAGGCTTCCAGTTTGCTCAGGTCTGTCTGATGATCACTTGATGTTCCTCTGGCCACGAAAGGGACTCAATATCTCTTTTAGTACCTGAGTTATGATGCAGCCAGGCTGTATATGAAATTTCTTTTTTCTCTTTGGAAAAACAAGTGAGGTATAGTGTCCTAGACATGTGATTTTAGGTTTATAAAAGGTTTTTTCAGCTTCAAAGTTTAGAATCTTGGTAATAAATGTTTTTATCTTTTTACTCTGGGACAAAAGTAACATTGTAAAAAATACTAAAAAAAGCAAAAGGAAGAAAACAAGTCTCGTCCATCCTCAGTGAATATCTTCTTTGTAAGTTTTGAGACTTTTCTATGTGGATATATTCTTTGTGTAAAACTAAAACTTAAAAGCTAAACCAAAACTAGCTTTTGGACTTCTGAGTCACTGTAAATGAGAAATTAGAGTGAGAAAGTACCTTTTTGAGTATGTGTTACTCTGAATGTGGAAGCCAACTCCAGTATTCTTGTCTGGGGAATTCCATGGACAGAGAAGCCTAGCGGGTTACAGTCCATGAAGTCCCAGGAGTCTGACATTACTGAGCCATGTTTAAGCTGAAGAATATTAACATGCTATTTTCCCTTGATTGGTTTTCATGAAGATAATCTAAAGGATTTATTTGTTGCAACTTAATAGTGCTTACAAAATATAGAAAATTTGAAGTTCTTTGGTGACAGGTAATTGAGGCCATATGTTGTGTTTGTGTCAGAAGATACTATACTCTGCCATGTCCTGGCCAAGGTCCAGATGCTAATTCTGATCGTTTCCACAAACACAGAGCGAAGGAAACTGTTTTCCCTTTAACAGGCAAGTTCATGGAATTGTGGTGGTGGGCGGGGTTGGGACTTTGCATTGCTTTAGAGGTTTTGGGGATTAACCTGTGTTTCCCCCTGTCCTCACATCTTTACATAATTAGCCCTGGCAACTCCTGCATTTGTATCTTTGTCCTTAGGAGATCCCACCCTCCCTTTCTCCCCCCCTCCCCCCTTCCTCCCCCTCCTGTCTTCTACTTGTATCATTCTTTTTAGGGACAGGAGTTACTCTCATGTAGGCTCTAGGCATTTATGCTTATTAATACTAGGTTTTAACTTATTAAATTTCATATTAACAAATTCTAAATTTTAGCTGTAATACAGAGCTCACTGCTTTAACTTTTTATTATTTTAATTTAATGTCCATCTTTGTCATAGCTGGGTACTTTTAAGATACTCAAAAGCTAAATTCAAAGGTTATGTTTGTCATTAGTAATGGATACACTTAATGTATTTGTGAACTAACCTTAGATAAAATTTGCTCAGTCCTTTCTGACTCTTTGCGACCCCATGGACTGTAACCTCTGTCCAGGATTCTCAGGGCAAAAATATTGGAGTGAGTAGCCATTCCCTTCTCCAGGGGATCTTCCCAACCCAGTAATCAAACTTGGGTCTTCCGCATTGCAGGCAGATTCTTTACCATCTGAGGCACCAGGGAAGCCCTAGAGCTAACCTTACTTGAAATCAAAACAAGGAAAATTTTGAAGAAATTGTGAGAGGTGAAATTAGCTTGGTTTTAATTTTTTTTAATAATGCTGAGACTAATGGCTTGTGAAAAATTACTTTTTGTTGAATAATAAACCTACAGAAAAGTGCAGGTGAGTGTGAAGAATTTTCGCAAACTGAACACACCTGTTGAACCAACATCTACATCAAGAAACAACCTGAGCAGCTCTCCAGAAGCCCCACTTAATTTCCTTTCCAGTCACTGCCTGGTCCTCAAGGGCCACCACTTGGCTTGACTTGAGAATTCAGCATAGAGTTTTCCCCTTTTTTGTACTTTAATTTGTATCTTTTGTAAAGCAAGTTTGTGACTTGCTTGTTTGACGTTGTCGTTTGTTCATTCTCATTATCAACTTAACTTGTAGCACATTTACAATCTACAATATTAAAAAAATTCTTTTAACTCATATCCCGAATCTAGTATTCTCCTCCTCGCCTGTTTACTGAACAGAAGGCTCAGCTTGCCTGCCAGTGAGCAGATGGTCTGGCTTCAGATTACCTATTAGGGATAACTAAAGTTATTGTGAATTTCATTTCAGATTTTTTTTACCAATGATTTTACTTTCTGTCTTATTAAAACACAGATGCCTGGGCCCCTCTGGGGGTTCGATGCTTAAAAGTAGGCAGAGGACATAGGTATTGAAGTAAATAATGAGTAGCCCACAACAAGATGGCAGATAGGTTTATACTTGAATTCAACTTCCAAATAATTAGCAAGATTTCTGCAATCTCTCCTGTGTTTAAGAGGAAGAGACAGCAAACAAGCTAGGTGTGTCCCCTCCCAACTATTTGATTTTTCCGTAGATGCCTCCTATAGTCATTGTTTTCTGAATGCCTCATTGAGAATTAAGTGAAATAACTGGTGTCATATACTTTTAAATATCTTCATTCATGGAACATCTTAGTGGTTTAAAGTTGGATTTGATTGTATTAAATGACCAGGTATAATTTAGAGTGGAATGTGAAATAGCAGAGTGGAAAGATATGGTGTAGTCTTGATCTGAGGTATATCCTTTGCTTTCCATGTTGTTCAAATGCTCTGAGCCTCAGAGCTCTCTAAAATGGAGACGTAGACCTCTCCTGTAGTTTTGACGACTGTTGTGAACATTTCTAGTTTTACCCTTCACGTTGCTCTTTTAAGGTTTTATTTTGCCTAGGGTGTTTCCCATTGTATACATCCCCGGGATGCCCTATTGAAGCATTCACCCCTTCCCTTTTGTAGTGTAGTCAGACCTAGACTTGTCCAACCTTTTGTTTTCTCCTTGGACTTTGGATCTTGAGAGCAGAACCAGAGGCTTTGGGGATTTTGGAGGACTTGTCAGTTGATGCATTGGAGAAGGAAATGGCAACCCACTCCAGTGTTCTTGCCTGGAGAATCCCAGGGACGGGGGAGCCTGGTGGGTGACTAGCTGTGGGGTTGCACAGAGTTGAACACAACTGAAGCAACTTAGCAGCAGCAGTGGAGCATCAGTGTGTGGGTAAGATTGTTCTCTGATTTGTTTTAGATTCCTTCTCCCTAGCCCTGTGGTAGCTTGTCTTTTCCATCTTGACTTCCCAGGCATCTTTCAATTTTGTAAGCTTTAAGAACCTTCCAGTAAAGTCCCTTTTTAAAGATGGCCACAGTCAGTTTTTGATGTTTTGAATGCTTGCAGGTAAGAACCTTAATGTGCTAATTTAACTCTGTATCTTGAAAAATAAGTAGATGCTTGAGCTGGATAATACACACTTAGGGTAAAATAGTTAAGTTTAACTAAAATGATAGAACTGTCTTTTGTGTGACTTTTAAATTAGCTCTAAAGAGTGATCTAAAAGTGTTCCATTTTTGGAGTTTCCCAAGATTTCTACTTTGACGTACAGTACTTATTATGATGGATAACTTAAAAAAAGTTCTCCTTCCTGTACATGGAGTAATACACATATCTGCATATCAAATCTGTTAATGAGAAATTCATTCAATACTGAGTATTTAAAGATGTGTTAAGATTTTAGTAATTTAAAGTATAATAAAGACTTCTAGGTTTTAGAATTTTGTTATTCCTTTAATAAAAATAATGTGCTGTTCATACTTTTGAATGATTTGAGGGATCATTTATTTTTTCAGGTGCATTTAAGAGGACACACATATGAAATATTAGTTATAAAATTAGTTTTTGGAGTTCACTGAACCACTGGATTGTATCTTTTACATAAGATTTTATATTAGTGAAATTACTTTTCTTCAGGGTTCTCTTACAGTGTGGCCAAAATACTGATTCACTTTATATGTCATACTGATGTTTGATATTTATTCATTTTAAACCATCTGAGCATTCCTGTATGGATCATTTGCGATTATCTTTTAGAATTACACCTTGAAGTTATTTTGATCAAATATTTAGGCATACTTTTTGACATTTAAAGAGATAACCTATTATAGTCATTGTCCGCTCATATGTAAATCTCAAAAGACTGTAAAATGCATTGTACTTGTCCAGTTATGTTGTGTTAAACTTGGCCCAACACTGCTTTATGTCCAAGCAAACTTTCTGCTTTGTATCTGCATAATTTTTCTATTAATCAGAGTAAATTGTATCACTCAGAGTTGCTGTAGTCTTTGTTTAGGGGATTTTATTTTCATGGGAGTGTCCTTCTGAAGCCGCTCAAAGAGATGGCTTGTCCTCCCCCTGTTTCTTCCATTTAATAAGAGTCATGACAAGTAACTGTTCAAGCTGGTTTTAGAAAAGGCAGAGGAACCAGAGGTCAAATTGCCAACATCCGCTGGATCGTGGAAAAAGCAAGAGAGTTCCAGAAAAACATCTATTTCTGCTTTATTGACTATGCCAAAGCCTTTGACTGTGTGGATCACAATAAACTGTGGAAAATTCTGCAAGAGATGGGAATACCAGACCACCTGACCTGCCTCTTGAGAAACCTGTATGCAGGTCAGGAAGCAACAGTTAGAACTGGACATGGAACAACAGACTGGTTCCAAATAGGAAAAGGAGTTCGTCAAGGCTGTATATTGTCACCCTGTTTATTTAATTTATATGCAGAGTACATCATGAGAAACGCTGGACTAGAAGAAACACAAGCTGGAATCAAGACTGCCGGGAGAAATATCAATAACCTCAGATATGCAGATGACACCACCCTTACGGCAGAAAGTGAAGAGGAACGAAAAATCCTCTTGATGAAAGTGAAAGTGGAGAGTGAAAAAGTTGGCTTAAAGCTCAACATTCAGAAAACGAAGATCATGGCATCCGGTCCCATCACTTCATGGGAAATAGATGGAGAAACAGTGGAAACAGTGTCAGACTTTATTTTTGGGGGCTCCAAAATCACTACAGATGGTGACTGCAGCCATGAAATTAAAAGACGCTTACTCCTTGGAAGGAAAGTTATGACCAACCTAGATAGCATATTCAAAAGCAGAGACATTCCTTTGCCAACAAAGGTTCGTCTAGTCAAGGCTATGGTTTTTCCTGTGGTCATGTATGGAT
>NW_011494903.1:9847700-9879691 GCF_000754665.1 Bison bison bison
CTGATGCTGGGAGGGATTGGGGGCAAGAGGAGAAGGGGACGACAGAGGATGAGATGGCTGGATGGCATCACTGACTCGATGGACGTGAGTCTGGGTGAACTCCGGGAGTTGGTGATGGACAGGGAGGCCTGGTGTGCTGCGATTCATGGGGTCACAAGGAGTCGGACACGACTGAGCGACTGATCTGATCTGATGACAGGTAACAAAGGAGAGAACCCGTCTTCATTTTGAAATTGATGCCATGGCTTTAGGTTTCTCTGATCAAAGCTTGAAAGCTGCAACCTGTTTCAATAGTATTGTACAGTATTATAATCTAGTGAATCTTGAGGTTTTAAATTAGGTATTAAAGATAAATATATATACACACACACATAGTAGGGCGTTATTTTATTCATATTATCTTGTATTACTAGTTGTTTGATAAATCTCTGATCTGCAAGAATACAATTAATGTTAAAGTACATTATTGCCAGAAAGAATACTTCTGGTAAATATAGTCTTAAGCTGAAAAAGTTAAATTTTAAATTAAAAAAAAAAAAGCCTTTATTTTTAAACAATAAATTGTATATGATTTACATACTTTTTTAATACAGAAATTCTTAAATTGGAGTCAAAGGATGGAGTTTAGAAATTCTGTGAACATTCTGTAGTTGTATGTATTGTGTGTGTATATTTTTCTAGAGAAAGGGAACATAGCTTTTGTGAGGTACTGTTTCTTTGTTTAAGTTTTTTGTTTTGGCTGTGTTTTGTCTTCTTTTTTTCCTCTTGAAAATTGACTACAGAAAATTTCAGGTTTCAGGGTTGTGGTGAGTTGGATTTTCAGTTGGAAATAGGAAGCCAGCATTTCTGTAGCTTGGTTATCTTGCTAGATGACATTTGCAAATTGTGTAACTACCACATACAGAGTTCTAATACTGTCCGTGTGTTCATCACGTTTATTGAGCTAAGCCTTTGATCAGGTGCAAATATTAGGAAGAAGGTCTCTGTCTTCAAGCCCTTTTCATTTCAGTTCTCTGGGTCAAAACTTTTACAGTAAACTAAAAAACTAAACTGTGTTGCTGTCATAGAATTTTTCCATGGTGAGTATCTCAGCCTGGCATATAGCTCCCATACAGGAAATATTTACTATACTTAGTAAAGCATGTATTTTCATTGAGGGTCATGTCATCCCTAAGGGAGAGAAAATTGGTTCTGGGGATGGTGATGAAAAATTCTTACTCCTTTTATGTATAAAGCATAGATACACATACAGTATATAAACCGATCAGGTGGTGCTAGTGGTAAAGAATCCGCCTGCCAGTGCAGGAGACTCAGGAGATGTGGATTTGATCCCTGGGTCTGGAATATTCCCTGGAGAAGGAAATGGCAACCTACTCTATTAATCTTGCCTGGAAAATTCCATGGACAGAGGAGCCTGTCTACAGTCTGTGGGGTCTGAAAGAGTTGGACGTGACTGAGTACATACAGTGTGCCATCTTACCAAAATTTTATGGGAGAGGATGTGGTTAGAGAAAACACTCTTTGAGAAAGCTCCTTTAGGGAACAGAAATGGGAAGAAAAAGTTGAGAAATACTGAAATAAATTAATATTGAAAATACTGAGTTTGTGCTTAGCTGAGATTTAGATCTTTTTCTCTTGATAGTTTTTATTGTAATAGAATTTGACTAGTAGTTTGGTAGTAGGACGAATAATTTTAGTATATTGAACTGTAGGGAGTTGTAAGTTAAACTTTAAGAACAAAATTATCCTTGTTGGTTGATAATTTATAGGTAAAGTCTTTGTTCCCCACTCTCTACCCTCTGCCCTTTGAAGAAACTGGAATTAAAGGACTGCATTTAAATTGCCGACTGTTATTTTTACTCTGGTTTCATTTTCTAGTTCCGGTTTCTTAAATGCAACTGTTAAACAGTTTTATACCATGTTAACAAAATAAGCCCAGAAATAGTATTTTAAGAATTTAGCTTAAATTTCAGTTTAGTCACTGAATTGAGCTGCTCATTTAATTTTTTTGTCTGTACACTGTTATAATGGAAACAGATTTAGTTCAGTCCAACTATTGAACATCTGTGTGCCAGTGTCTTTGCTGGTGGTGAAGTTCCAAGGAAAATCCTCTTACCTCAAGGAGCATCCAGTCTATATAGAAGACAGATTTGCAAGTGGTTCCAATAAAACAAGTTATTGACTTAAATGGAAATACAAGTGTTAAGTGCAATAGTGGATTCCTTGGATCAGGAATCAGAAGATTGCCATATTTCTTGACTTCTAGCCCTGCTCTTGACTAGTTAGAAGGGTTAAGGTAACTGCTTTGAATTTTTGCTGCTGCTAAGTCGCGTCAGTCACGTCCGACTCTGTGCGACCCCATAGACGGCAGCCCACCAGGCTCTGCCGTCCCTGGGATTCTCCAGGCAAGAACACTGGAGTGGGTTGCCATTTCCTTCTCCAGTGCATGAAAGTGAAAAGTGAAAGTGAAGTTGCTCAATCGTGTCCGACTCTAGCGACCCCATGGACTGCAGCCTACCAGGCTCCTCCGCCCATGGGATTTCCCAGGCAAGAGTACTGGAGTGGGTGGCCATTGAATTCTTAGACCCCAGTTTTACCCCCTGAGCACAGTGAGCCTGCCTTCGTGGGCTGTCCCATAACTTCTGAATTGTAGGGCTCCAGTGGATTGGCATATGTGCGAGTGCTTTTGAAAACTGCAAGGTGTTGAACAAATGCGAATGGGTTATTGCCTAACCTTGAGAAGTGAATTAAGACACTGTTTTTATTATTTCTTAACCTTTTTGTGCTTTGCTGGGCTTAAGTGAGCCTTTCCATCAAGTGTGATTACTTATCTGTGCTTGCTTATCTTTGTGTTTGTCCTGAACCTATAATCTGGTTTATTTTTTTGATAATTGCTGGCATGCTGTGCTGGAAAATCTGGACACCTGAAGTACCATTTCTTACTTTCAGGCCAAGTCCAGAGTCTTCCTTGAACAATTCTCATAAGAAATGGCTGACTCTTCAGAGGCATCAGAAGCCTCCAAACCTCCAAAATGATAAATATGACTCTAATGACAAGTAAAGTGGCTGTTCCCTTCTCTCACCCCAGGATGCCCTCTGCTTCTCTGGGGCTCTTGCTCTTTTAACTCTTGTTTCTTTTTCCTGCATCCATCCGTCTCCTCCAGTAACAACCACACACTGGCATTTCAAGCTTTGTCATAGTTACTTTACCCGTGCCTTTGTGGGTGGTTTCTGATTATAAACCTTGTTATTAGAAACTCTGCCTTCAGTAGAATTGGTATTGGAGGCCTAGGATTGGTGATTTGATTTGATTTTTAAATTTATTTTTCATTGGAAGATAATTGCTTTACAATACTGTGTTGGTTTCTGTCATACATCAGCATGAATCAACCATAGGTATACACATAAGCCAACTCTTTGGAAAAGACCCTGATGCTGGGAAAGATTGAGCATGAGCACGGAAGGGGAAGGGGGTGATAGATGGTTGGATGGCATCATTGACTCAATGGACATGAGTTTGAGCAAGCTCCAGGAGATAGTGAAGGACAAGGAAGCCTCGTATGCTGCAAGTTCTACTTCCTACCCCATCCCACCTCTTCAGGCTGTCACAGGATTTGTGTTTTTTAATATGGTTTCTTTAACTGTTTGGTGAGGGAATGGCTTTTCTCTTAGCTCCAGATTGCTTCACTCACATTTTGGAGGATGCCTTTGCCTCGTCTGTGGAACAGTGGCAGCCTTTGTCCATTCCTCCTATGATGACTTCTTTAAAAATCATCTTAATGGCTGGTAAGAAAGGGGCATTCTTTTGAAGAGAGGAGTTCCTCATGTTGGGTTCTTGTTTCAATTTAATGAGGAAAGAAAAAGTAACCCTGTTAGCACTGGTGGAATGGGAAGCAGTCCTCAGTGTTGTCGGGACTGGGGTAAGTGAAGAAGACCCGAATTGGGTGTGTCACCAAAGAGGAGTGTTGGAGATGGAAGGGAGCACTTTAGGAAGATAAGTTTTGAGCAGAATTTTAAATGAGATGTGGCATGTGACTTCATAGGAAACTAGCATTCTAGACAGAATGTTATGTTGGGATATATATGTGAAAGTAAATAAATGGGATATTACTCAGCTATTAAAAAGAATGCATTTGAATCAGTTCTAATGAGGTAGATGAAGCTGGAGCCTATTATACAGAGTGAAGTAAGTCAGAAAGAAAAACACCAATACAGCATATTAACGTATATATATGGAATTTAGAAAGATGGTAACGATGACCCTATATGCGAGACAGCAAAAGAGACACAGATGT
This sequence comes from Bison bison bison, assembly GCF_000754665.1. Taxonomy (NCBI): domain Eukaryota; kingdom Metazoa; phylum Chordata; class Mammalia; order Artiodactyla; family Bovidae; genus Bison; species Bison bison. The sequence continues at coordinate 9,851,996 of NW_011494903.1, forward strand.
AAAGAACAGACTTTTGGACTCTGTGGGAGAAGGCGAGGGTGGGATGATTTGAGAGAATAGCATTGAAACATGTATATTATCATATGTGAAATGGATCGCCAGTCCAGGTTCGATGCATGAGACAGGGTCCTCACTGGGATGACCCTGAGGAATGGGATGGGGAAGGAGGTAGGAGGGGGGTTCAGGATGGGGGACACAGGTACACCCATGGCTGTTTCATGTCAATGTATGGCAAAACTACTACAATATTGTAATTCAGTTCAGTCGCTCATTTGTGTCCGACTCTTTGCTACCCCATGAATTGCAGTATGCCAGGCCTCCCTGTCCATCACCAACTCCCGGAGTTTACTCAGACTCACATCCATTGAGTTGGTGATGCCATCCCAGCCATCTCATCCTCTGTCATCCCCTTCTCCTCCTGTCCCCAATCCCTCCCAACATCAGAGTCTTTTCCAATGAGTCAACTCTTCACATGAGGTGGCCAAAGTATTGGAGTTTCAGCTTTAGCATCAGTCCTTCCAGTGAACACCCAGGACTAATCTCCTGGGTGGGATGTAATTAGCCCCCAATTATAATAAATAAATTAATTACAAAATAAATGGGAAAGTTATCCTTCTAGAAATGTTATTTTAAAGCTGAAGAATAAAATCTGAGTTGTCTAATAATAAAAGGTAAGATATGAGGGAGATTATGTGTGGAATAGGGAAAATGAAAAAACTCAGTACCTTGAAGCCTTTAAACAGATGGTGGAGATGATAGTGAAGGCAGTTGTTGCTTGTAAAGATAGCAGTAATGATGTAAACTAGATTTTTAGAAAGATATTTAAGTGAAGAAAGAATTGGTAGATGGAAAAGTTGGAGGCAGGAAGATTTGTAATAGGCTTGAAGTTACAACAATTTGTGAAATTTGTTGCCTGGGTCTTGGATGAAGAGGGAATGAGACAGAAAGATAATTATTCAGAAAGAATTATTTGAATTTAATTACCATTAAAGCTTAGAGAAAAGATGATTGGTTTGAGTTTAAAGAACCAATAGGTAGTATACTGTTCTTAATTACTTTCTTTTACAAGTCTGTGCTCATTGTTGAAAAAGATTGAGAAAATATAGATTACAAAATAAAAATAAATCCATAATTCAACTTCTGTTCCTTCAACAGACATTTGTGGAATGTCTGCTATACAGAAGGTATTGTGCTATATATAGATACATATATAGATAGGTATATACATATGTGTATAAATAAACGTGTGTAAATTAAATACTGTGATAGTCACTGTGAAAAAAACTGTATGGGAATGGATGTTGAGGGGACAGCATAGGGAAGGACTTTCTAAGGACATGGCATGAGACTCAGAGAATGAATAGCTGCCAAATCCAGTGAAGACAGACTAGTATGTTTCAAGGTCGTGAGGTATTGAAGAGCTTAGTTTGGTTTGAGGAACTGAAAGGTGGTTGAAGGCAGGACTGGAGTGATGGGGAGAAAGACCTGAGATGATGATAGAGTGCTGCAACCTAGAGGCCTCACAAATCAGGTTAAGGACTTTGTGTATTATACTGCGTGTAGTTGGGAAGCCACTGGAGGTATTGGGGAGTGGTATACCCAGTATTTGTGTTATCAATAAAAAAAATTCTGTGTGGGGAAAGGACAGACACAGAACTTTTGGGGCTTCCTTGGTGGTTCAGACAGTAAAGAGTCTGCGTGCAATGTGGGGGACTCGGGTTTGATCCCTGGGTTCGGGAAGATTCCCTGGAGAAGGAAATGGCAACCCACTCCACTATTCTTGCCTGGGAAATCCCATGGACAGAGATGACTGAGCAACTAATACTTTCATACCCACTCTTTATGTTATCAATAAAAAAAAAGTTCTGTGTGGAGAAAGGATTGCACAGAGGCAAGTAGTGGAAGTTGGGCAGTAATATTTTGGTGTTACATTATTTTCCAGTCCTATTTTCAATGAGTTTGCCTATGTTTATTTAAAACTAAAAAAAAATCCTTCCAGTACTGGTTTGTAACCCCTTTTCTTTCTCTTTTTTAACCCCTGTTTTAATAATGCACAGTGACCACCTTCCCATGTTAGTAAATAAGGATTTTTCCAATGAAAAATAAGATGCCCTAGTATTTGTTGTGACTGCATGATGAAACATATTATTTGATGTACTATATTTAATAGGGGTGTATTATAAGTATGGTCGTGCTGTGGACCTTCATCCTTTATTTTTCTCTCTAGTAGCCTGGAAATCACATTATTACTTTTTTAGGCCTTTGTGTTTGTAGCAGATTCTTCTGTATAGGATCTCCTCCTCTTCTTTACCTGGCAGCCATTTCTTACCGATCTCTTGATGCCCAGCCAAAGCTCTTTACCTAATCTCCAGGGCACCATTCTTGCGCTCATATCCCTTTCTCCTGTCATTGTGTACACCTAGCACAGTGTCTAGAATGTTGTAGGTATTTATGCATGTGTGATAGTCTGCTGGGGCTGCCATAACAAAATACCAACAGAATTGGCTTTAACAATAAAAATTCCTTTTCTCACCATCCGGAAGGTTGGATGCGTGATTGGGTTCTGGTGAGGTTCCTCTCGCTGTGTGTCAAGACAGAGACAGCAAAATCTCTACTGTCTTCTAAGAGCAGTAATTTCATGACGGGGCCCCACCCCCATGACCTCTTCTCAACCTAATTATCTCCCAGAGGCTTTGTTTCCAAATACTGTCACATGAGAGTTAGGCTTTCATTTTATTAATAGCAGTATTACAATATTTATCACATTGAATTATGATTTTTTTTTCATTTTGTGCCTTGTAAATATCTTGGTCATCTCTGTTACCTCTGCTTAGCAATGTCTTGGTACTCAATAGGTAAATAGAATCGTGCAGAGGCCAACATCTAATAAGTAGTGTTATGGTGACTTGATAGAAAACTTAAATGCTTTTATTATTCTATATGCTTTCCAAAATGTCCTCAGCTTAAAATACTGACAGTGTAACATGGTGGTCAAAGAACAGTATCTAACCAGAGTAGCTTGAGGTTTAACTACTGATAACGAGATTATACTTCTTAATTTACCTAAACTTCAGATTTTTCAATAAATAATAATGCTTTACATAATAATGTAAAATAATGCTTTATTCACTTATTGTAAGACAAAGTGATAATTTACATATATGAAAACAGCTTTGCAAAACTGTTTACTATTCAAAACCTTCATGCTTCCTAGGAAAGATTATGGAATTATGGTTAAATCTTATTAATAAGATGCTGTTAAATATACTTTTAAAACTTTGCTAGGGAATTCCCTGGCAGTCCATTGGTTAGCAGTCCACACTCTCACGACAGGGCCCAGGTTCAGTCTAGTCAGAGAACTAAAATCTCACAAGCTGCATGGCATGGCCAAAAAAAGAAAAACACCTTTGCTAGTCAAAAGTATGTGCATTTTTGCCAGAAATCCGTTACAAAATTCATTTTCTTGAGAGAAGGTCAGTTTCTGCTTACACTTTGTGCTCTCTGAAGTGAAATGAATCATGGCACCTGTGGAAAGAAAAGTGAGTTCTTCAACATCTCCATTTTCATGGAAGCTGAAAGCAAACACTGGAGATGACACATTAGACAGACAGGACTTGGAAGACAAGACAGAATGATGGAGCTAGGAGAACAGTTTCTGTTCCAACTTGGCCACTCAGTAACTGGCAGGTCCCTTAATTCTCTTGAGCCTCAGTTTCATTGTCTTATGAAAATGGAGGAATAAATCCTACATAATTTGGTCTTGTAAGGACTAGACATGGTGCACATTGGGCTTCCCTGGTGGCTCAGACTGTAAAGAATCTGTCTGCAATGCAGGAGACCTGGGTTCGATCCCTGGGTGGAGAAGGTCCCCTGGAGTAGGAAATGGCAACCCACTCCAGTATTCTTGCCTGGAGAATCCCATGGACAGAGGAGCCTGACGGACGAAAGTCTATGGTGTCACAAAGAGTTGGACACGACTGAGTGACTAAACAGCAGCAGCAGCAGCATGGTGCATTGCAAATGCTTAGCCCAGTTTTAAAACTACAACTGTCTGCACGTTGGAAGAATAAAGGATTTGAGGAGGATATGTTCCAAATGTTAATAGAAGTTACCTGTGAGGGTGTGGATGATGGATGGAAGGGAAGGGAAGAGGTAGGGACTTTTCCCTCATGTACCGCTGTTTGAAAATTTTTTTCAAGCACGCGAGAACGGCTGAGATGTCTCAAGAAGAGTGTGTAAATAAGATATGAAAAGACCACTTAGCAAGCACATATATTATCACAAATTTGTTTATTTTTAATGCTTTCAATTTTATCTCCTTTGTAATCCTATGCATTTTATTTTATGCACTTAAAAGGCAGGATAGGAACTTCCCTGGTGGTCCAGTAGTTAAGAATCTGCTGGCCTGTGTAGAGGACACAGGTTCAGTCTCTGGGAAGATCCTCACGCACAGGGCAACTAAGCCCCTGCGTCTCAGAGCGTGTGCTGCACAAAAGAGAATCCACCACAGGGAAAACCGCGTGCATGACAATGAAGAGTAGCCCCATTTGCCCCAACTAGAAAAAGGCTGTGCACAGCAGCCAAGACCCAGCACAGCGCCAAGTAAGCAAATACATAGTTTTTTTGTTTTTTTGTTTTTTTAATGCCAGGATAAATACAGTAGTCTCTTAGTGTCCAAGGGACATTGGTTCCAGGACCTACATCGCAGGGGTTACCAAAATCCTTGGATGATCTAGTCCCTTATTTAAAATGCTATAGTTTTTGCATATAACTTAAACACATCCTCCTGTATCATCTGAATCATCTCTGTTACTTACAATACTTGGTGCAATGTAAATGCTATATAAATAGTTGTAAATACAGTGTAAATAGGGGCAAATTTTAAGTTTTGCTTTTTGGAGATTTATTTTCTTATCTGTGGTGTGTTGGATCCTTGGACACAGAGGGCTGACTAAATTTTCTCTTTTGAGTTTTAGAATAAGGAGTTAGTATTTTAGTGACTTTCAGTGAGGTGTGGGCTTTCTGTTTTTTTAAACTGTGACTTGTGGGTTTTTTTTTAATATATTCATTGTGTTTCAGTCACTTGTATCTTTTTTTAAAGGGAGCGTTTAGAAATGTGTTTCTCTGCACTGAATCTGTTAGCTGCAGCACACGTGGCTCTTTTGTCTGCAAGCTTTTGATTGAGTCATGTGGGATCTAGTTCCCTGACCAGGGGGCATATCCCAAGCCCCTGCATTGGGAGTGTGGAGTTCTTAGCCATTGGACTGATAAGGAAATCTGAGTCACCTGTATAAATTGGTCCTGAATATTCGTTAGAAGGACTGATGTTGAAGCTGAAACTCCAATACTTTGGCCACCTGATGGGAAGAACGGACTCATTGGAAAAGACCCTGATGTTGGGAAAGAGTGAAGGCGGGAGAACGGGCCGACAGAGGATGAGATGGCTGGATGGCATCGCTGACTCAATGGACGTGAGTTTGAGTGAACTCCAGGAGTTGGTGATGGACTGGGAGGCCTGGCGTGCTACAGTCCCTGGGGTCGCAAAGAGTTGGAGACGACTGAGCGACTGAACTGTATAAATTACTCTTTTTTTACGTTAGTTTTATGTTAAAGTTGTCGCACCTTTGGCTAATGGGAATTCATTTCCTTCGCTGCAGTGTTCTTTTGGTATCACTTATTAACCTTTGGTAACTTCTTGCTTTCTTGTCAACATCAAAATGCCTGAGACTCATCTTCTAAATACATATCCTGTTTCAGACTTGAGATCAGTCCAAGGAATCTTTGCTTTTTTTAAGTGGGGAATGAACCACAGTCTGGGTACTGGGTGTTCTCAGTGTTATTGGGATGTCCTTGCCTCTAGGACTTTTCAGTACACAAACATAGAATATATTTTCTTTAGGGGATAGTGCTAGCATTTGTGGGGAGGGAAGAATCACTTCACATGGTTTTTTATTCAGACTTAACATGAATTTTTATTTTGCTTATTGAATTTTATACCTATATCTTTTTTCTCTTAATTAAAGTTCTTGGTTCCCCCAAATATTGTTTTTATTGGATTAGTTACTACATGTATTTAAATAGCTTTCAAATAATAATAATGTCAGTATTAACTACAAATTGACTGTTGAATTCAGCCTCAAATTTGTTTGCAATACTTTACTAGGATGTACAGTTAAAATACTGTATTCTAAAGGCAGTTGAAATAGTTAATATTTCTTTGTGGTTGTATCACTGATTTTTGTGCAGTTAGATTAGCTCATTTGTTTTCCTTATTTAAAAATGTTTTTTCTGTTTTGAATATGTATAACTATTACAAGTTAGGAGTCTTTACTTCCATCATCCTTTCTACTTCATTCCTTCTTCCTCTTGTTGGTCATTTTGAAAACTTAGTTTGGAGTTTGTTTTACCAGTGTTTTTGTAGCAAAATTAAACATACTTGTTCTTGCTCCTCTCCCCCAAATACAGAAGATAGCCTACTAGAGTGAAAAAGTTGGCTTAAAGCTCAACATTCAGAAAACTAAGATCATGGCAACCGGTCCCATCACTTCATGGCAAATAGATGGGGAAACAGTGGAAACTGTCAGACTTTATTTTTTTGGGCTCCAAAATCACTGCAGATGGTGATTGCAGCCATGATATTAAAAGACGCTTACTCCTTGGAAGGAAAGTTATGACCAACCTAGATAGCATATTGAAAAGCAGAGACATTACTTTGCCAACAAAGGTCCGTCTAGTCAAGGCTATTGTTTTTCCAGTGGTCATGTATGGATGTGACAGTTGGACTGTGAAGAAAGCTGAGGGCCGAAGAACTGATACTTCTGAACTGTGGTGTTGGAGAAGACTCTCGAGAGTCCTTTGTACTGCAAGGAGATCAGCCCTGGGATTTCTTTGGAAGGACTGATGCTGAAGCTGAAACTCCAATACTTTGGCCACCTCATGTGAAGAGTTGACTCATTGGAAAAGACTCTGATGCTGGGAGGAATTGGGGGTAGGAGGAGAAGGGGATGGCAGAGGATGAGATGGCTGGATGGCATCACTGACTTGATGGACGTGAGTTTGAGTGATCTCTGAGAGTTGGTGATGGACAGGGAGGCCTGGCGTGCTGCGACTCATGGAGTCACAAAGAGTCAGATACGACTGAGTGACTGAACTGAACTGATATATGCTGTTTGGCATTTTCCTTTTTATAGATTATGTAGCCTGAAGATTATTTCATATCATTATATAAAGATCTTTTATGGCTCCATAGTGTTCCATTATGCTTGTTTATCTTCATATATTCATTGTTCTTATTAATGGATTTATGGACTGTTACCAAGTTTTTACTTCAGATAATGTTGTAATTAATAATCATATGCATTTATTGTTTCATATTTATGGGGATGTAGACTTTTCAGAGGAGATTTCTAGAAGTAGGATTGTCAAGCTAAAGACATGTACTTTTTCATGATTTCTGTCAGGGATAATGTCATTTTGCATTCCTAGCACAGTGTATTGGCCTTATCGTTGCCAATGGTGTCAGATATTTTTCGATTTTTGCCAGTCTTATCAGATAAGCATTGTCTCATGTAGTTTTAAAAATTGTATTAAAATGTCAATAACAGAATTCACTGTTTTAGCCATTTTAAAGTCTATAGTTCAGTAACAGTAAGGACATTCTCTTTGTTGTGCAACTGTCGCCACTGTTCATCCCTCACTGGAATTCCTTACCAATTAAGTGACAGCTCCTCATTCCTCCTCCCACCTGTCTGGGGCAGCCACCACTCTACTGGCAGTGGTTTTGACTCCTCTAGGCACCTCATAAAAAGGAAATCATATAGCTTTTGCCTGTTTGTAACTGGCTTATGTCACTTAGCAGACCCGGTTCATCTTGTTGTAGCATTTGTCAGAATTTTGTTTCTTTTTAAAGCCTAATAATATTCTATTGTATGTATGTAGCACATTTTGTTTATCCATTCATCTTTTATAGACACTTGTTTTGCCCATTTTTTATTGGTTTTGTTTTTCTTCTGTTATTTAAATGTGTATTGTTAATGATAGGAAGCATCTTTACATATGTTTAAGTCATTTTCATTTCTTTTGTGAATTTACTGTTTGTATCTTTGCCTTTAAAAAACTGAGTATTGATCTTATTTTCCTTTTTTTTAAAAATTTTTTGGCTGCAGCACGTGGGATCTTGATTCCCCAAACAGGGATTGAACCCACGTCCCCCAGCCATGGAAGCACAGAGTCTTAACCACTGGACTGCTAGGGAAGTCCCTTGATCTTATTTTCCTTTAATTTTTAGGAACTAATTGTGTCTTTGTGAGATGTTATCAATTATTTTCCTACGTTTTCTTTTGTCTTTTTTACTTTGTTGATGCTTTTGCCATGAGTACTTTAAAAAAAACTTATGTAATACAATTTATCCATATGTATTTCTTCTAGATTTTGAGCAGTAGCTGGAAGCTTTTCCACCCACCCCCTGCCCCAAAATTAGGTTATGAAGGTATTCACTCCTATTTTCTTATAGTGCTTTATATTGTTTCATTTTACATTTTAATCTCTCATCCATTTGGAGTTAATTATGGTGTGTAATATGAAGTACGGGTCCAATTTTGTTTTTCTAAATGGCTATCCAATAGTTCTTAATACTAATGATTAAATTGCCCATCTTTCTTTCTTATACTGAGTACCATCTACTTTGGAGAAATGTCTGGGTTCTTTGCCCTTTTTTTAATCTGGATTATTATTTTTTTTTGCTGTTATATGAATTCTTTATATACTTTGGATATTTATCCCTTATCAGGTATATGATTTAAGATAGCACGTTTATCATATACTAGATTTCAGTGTATTCTTGGGTCTGTTTCTGGATTTATTAATTCTCTCGGTCTGTTTGTTCATCTACCAGTATCACATCATTTATCTAGAGGCTGTTGGTGAATCCCATAAATTCTGATATATTGTATTTCCATGTTCATTTGTCTCAGGAAATTTTTTAAATTTCTCATTTAATTTCTTGTTTGATCAGTTTGATATTTAAGATGGTCTCCGTGTCATGTGAAAACTGGGAAATTTTCTTGTTCATTTCTACATTATGTATGATAGTGCCAAACACCAATTTTTAGGTACCCCATTATAAATGCTTATCTTTTACAGTTCTTTATATACTGTCAGTCCCATCACTTCATGGTAAATAGATGGGGAAACGGTGGAAACAGTGTCAGACTTTATTTTTTGGGGCTCCAAAATCACTGCAGATGGTGATCGCAGCCGTGAAATTAATAGACGCTTACTCCTTGGAAGGAAAGCTATGACCAACCTAGACAGCATATTCAAAAGCAGAGACATTACTTTGCCAACAAAGGTCCGTCTAGTCAAGGCTATGGTTTTTCCAGTGGTCATGTATGGATGTGAGAGTTGGACTGTGAAGAAGGCTGAGCGCCAAAGAATTGATGCTTTTGAACTGTGGTGCTAGAGAAGACTCTTGTGAGTCCCTTGGACTGCAAGGAGACCAACCAGTCCATTCTAAAGGAGATCAGTCCTGGGTGTTCATTGGAAGGAATGATGCTAAAGCTGAAACTCCAATACTTTGGCCACCTCATGTGAAGAGTTGACTCATTGGAAAAGACTCTGATGCTGGGAGGAATTGGGGGCAGGAGGAGAAGGGGATGACAGAGGATGAGATGGCTGGATGGCATCACTGACTCGATGGACATGAGTTTGGGTGAACTCCGGGAGTTGGTGATGGACAGGGAGGCCTGGTGTGCTAAGATTCATGGGGTCACAAAGAGTCGGACACGACTGAGTGACTGAACTAAACTGAAGCAGTTTGAAGAATAACCTTGATGATTGACCTGCAAATGCTTTTTTCAGAAATTAAAATAGATTATGTATCCTGTTTTGCTTTAAGCCACATACCTCCTCAGGGAATTCCCAGTTGGTTAGAATCATACTTGTAGAATGCTTGAAATATGTCTTTTTCATTTTGTAAATGAGAAAGTGAAGACTCAAAGAGGATATAAAATGACCTGCTTAACTGCACCCCCCCCCCGCCCCGCCCCCACCCGCAAGAAGTTTTCTTGTGGCTATGCGCAATACTCAGGTTTATCTACATCTGGTAGGCTGATTCTTCTTCTTACATCCTCAGTAACACTCTTTGAAGATAATTCAACTCGTCATTCTACTTCTTTTTACAGGTTTTATTCTGATTTTGTATTTCTTCTTCAGTTGGTTTTGGTAATTGCTGTTTATCCAGCAGTTTGAACATTTTGTCTAAATTGTCTACTTTATTGGCATAAAGCTGTTTATAGTATTTCCTTATAATCCTTTAAATTTCTGTAAGGTTGGAAGTGATGTTCCTCCTTTTTTTTTATCTTGGTACTTCGTGGATCTTTTGTCCCTCTCCTTTCTTCCTCTCCATATGCCTGTTTTAACATTGATCTTTTTAAAAGAAATAAGCTGGCTTTATTGACCTTTGTCCCCTCTTCTATTTTTCTGTTTTGCATTTCATTGGTTTCCATGCTAAGCTTTATCATTTCCTTCTCTTTGATTGCTTTGGATTTAGTTTTCTCTTTTTCTGATTTCTTAAGGTACAAGATTAGGTTGTTGATTTGAGGTCTTCTTCTGTAATACAGGTATTTAATAAAGCTTCAGATGTCTTTAAACACTGCTTTAGCTGCATCGTGTAGGTTTTTATATTTTGTGTTTTCATATTCTTTTAGTTCAGATTACTTCTTCCTGCCTTCTGTAATTCTTTGAGCCATGGATTATTTCTCATGTGGAGATTTTTCGCATTTCATTCTATTTTAATTCTGATTTAATTCTCTTGGAGTAAAGCGTTTTCTATGATTTCACTGCTTTTAAATTCATTGATTTGTGGGCTGACTTATGAGGTATCTTGGGAAATATTTGTGTGCTTGAAAAGAAAATGTATTTTGCTGTTGTTGGTTGGAGTGTTCTATAAATGTCATTTAAGTCAAATTGGTTGATATTGTTGTTCAATGCTGTATCTTCGGTTGTTTTCTCTCTAGTTGTATCATATTGTTCAATGCTATATCTTTGTTTTCTCTCTAGTTGTATCAGTTAACAGTGTGGTCTTCCACTACTATTACTGTATTGTCTGTTTTTCCTTTTTGTTAGGTTTGTATCATGTATTTTGGGATTCTCTTTTTAGGTGTTTCTGTGTGTAATAGTTAAATCTTCCTGATGGTTAACTCTGTTATCATTATGAAACATTCCCCTTTGTGTCTTTCAGTTTTCCTTATTCTGATGTCTACTTTGTCTCATGTTATATAATATTCCAGCTTTCTTTGAATTAGTGTTTCCATGGTTTTAAAAAAAATTCATTCTTTTAAACCTGTTTGTGTCTTTGAATCTAAACTGTCTCTTGTAGACAACATAGGTATGGTTAAATCTTTTATCCGGTCTATGAAACTTGACCATTAGAATATCTGATCTAGCCCACACATTTAATGTGATTACTGATAGAGTTGGATTTATACCAGCCACTGTGCTCTTTGTTTTCTGTGTCAGATGTCCTTTTTGTCTCTCTACCTCTTCTACCATCTTCTTTTGTGTTAAATGGAAAAATAAAGTTATACTATTTAAATTTCCCTACTCCTCCCTTTCTTCCGCCTTGCCTTCCTCCCTGCATACCTATATCCATTGGAGTTTTTTCCTTAGTCTTCTTTAAAATAATACTCATTTAGTTCCAGCAAAATGCAGAAACTATGCTCCAGTATGTCTTCATTTACCCCTTTCCTTTGTTCATTATTGTCAGAAATATTACAAGGTCACATAACTCAATACTGTTTTATACTTACTATTTTATGCAATCTTTTGCTTTTAAGTGAGTTTTTAAAGGCAAAAATAGAAAATATATAGTCTTTCTTGTTCATTTACCTTTGTAGCTATCTTTTCTTTATATGGATTTGAAATACTGTCTGATATTAATTTACTTAAAATTGGCAGGAGTTCTTTTAGTATTGCTTATAAGGCATATCTGCTAGCAACAAATTCAGCCTTTGTTTACTTGTAAATATCTGTTTCATCTTCAGCTTTGAAGGGTATTTTGCTGGGTATAGATTCTTGGTTGATAGTTTGTTTCTTTCAGCACTGAATATGTTATCCTAATGCCTTTTGGTTTCCAGTATTTCTAGTGAGAGGTTATCTGGTAACTGTATTGTTCCCTTAAATGGGATAAGTTGTTTTTTTCTTGTTGCTTTTCCAGTATATAATATATACTCTTTGTTTAATGTCAGCAGTTTGACTGTGATGCATCTGGGTATGATGCTCTGGATCTTCAATGAATATTTTTCACCATATTTGGGGAAGTTTTCAGTTACTCTTTTTTCTGCTTTCTCCTCTTTTTGAGGCTCTTGTCGCTACTGGGAGACTTGCTTGAACACTACTCTCTGAAGTGAAAGTGAAGTGTGAGTCACTCAGTCATGTCTGACTCTTTGCGACCCCATGGACTATACAGTCCATGGAATTCTCCAGGCCAGAATACTGGAGTGGGTAGGCTTTCCCTTCTTAAAGAGATCCTCCCAACCCAGGGATTGAACCCAGGTCTCCTGCATTACAGGCAAATTCTTTTTTACAGTGGCTTACAGCTGAGCCACAAGGGAAGCCCACTGAGGCTTTTCCTGTTTTCTTCATTACTTTCCGTCTTGTTCTTTAAATTCAAATTCAAGTTCATTGACTCTTTCTCATCTCTCATCTACTGTTGAGCTCCTCTAGTAAACTTTTCACTATAGTCATTGTGTGTGTGTGTGTGACATATTCACACTGCTACATTTACTTATTTTTGGCTGTGCTGGGTCTTTACTGCTGCATGCAGGCTTTCTCTAGTTGCAGAGAGTGAAGGCTGCTCTCTAGTTGTGGTGCATAGGTTTCTCACTGTGCTGGCTTCCCTTGCTGTGGAAGTCTGTAGGCACACAGGCTTCTTTAATTGCAGCACTTGGGCTTAGTTGCGAGTTGCTGGCCCTAAGGCATGTGGGCTTCAGTAGTTGTGGCACAGAAGCTCATTAGTTGTGGCTCACAGGCTGTAGAACCTTCCTGGACCAAGGATCAAACCTGTGTCCCCTGCATTGCAAGGTGGATTCTTATCCGCCATGCCACCAGAGAAGTCCCAGTCATACTTTTTTTCTTTGGATAGGAAAAAAAAAGACCTTTATTCCCCTATTTTCAAACAGATGGTTGCTAGTATAACATTTATGAGTTTTGGCAGATATATCATAGTTTCCCAATTACCTTCAGATAGTAACATAACTTGTATTATGCATTAACCAGGAAAACAAGACGTTTTAACCTTTTCCCAAGTACATCAATTAATCCATCCATACTTCTTTCTTTCGAGCAATTTCTACACATGTTGATTAGTTTTTCTTCCTCTTTTCGCCTCTCCAGTTATTTTTGGATCTACTGTCCATTTAAGAATTAATAATAGAGAAGGACAACAGTGATCTCTTTTATTTTTGGACTTCGGCTAGATCATTTCCTTAGGAGATACACCTGTGGCGGATTCATTTTGATATTTGGCAAAACTAATACAATTATATAAAGTTTAAAAATAAAATAAAATTAAAAAAAAAAGAACTAGCTGAACTTGTTTTACTTCAAGAATACAAGAGAAACCTAAAATAAACTTTTTTCAGTGAAGTATATACAATAGGCATTAGCTCTTTTTTTAAAGAATTCCTGAAAATAAAAGGTTGAAAAAGAAAACAGTGGGAAAAATAAGAGTAATTATATGGTTCATTCAGTGATATTTCTTAACTAAAGAATTTCATTCTCTTAACTGAGGTTCAATATTTGATGAATCGTTATTTTTATTAATGCGTCATTGTCATTTTTCCCACTAATTCTTTAAATGTGGTTTCCTTTAGTTCTTTACTCATTATTTGATAGAGTGTCCCTCAGTTTGGGTTTGATGTATAAGTAAATTATTAATGTGTCTCTTAGTGTGTGTGTATTTTCTGTCTTTTAAGGTTAACAATGTTGGGATTTCATTTGCTTCTAGTTAGATGAGATTAATTGGAATGTGGCACTTGATAATCACAGTCCCTAATTTGCTGTCTGACAGGTTCGTTTTGTTGCTGGGACTGCTGTTTGTTTTCACTACCACTGGTTTTCAAGCCACTACCCTTGTCACTTTCACACTTACTGGTGTTCTAATAACAAGGTTCAGTTCAGTTCAGTTCAGTCGTTCAGTCATGTCTGACTCTTTGCAACCCCGTGAATCACAGCATGCCAGCCCTCCCTGAACATCACCATCTCTCGGAGTTCACTCAAACTCACATCCATTGAGTTGCTGATGCCATCCAGCCATCTCATCCTCTGTCGTTCCCTTCTCCTCCTGCTCCCAATCCCTCCCAGCATCAGAGTCTTTTCCAGTGAGTCAACTTTTTGCATGAGGTGGCCAAAGTACTGGAGTTTATGTATGCAAATTTGAATTCCTTGGCCATGCATAATATTTTTTTAGCCTGTGATGAATCTTTTAGTTATAGTTTCTATACACAAACTTTTTCAGATACCACTGATTTAATATTTCATTAAATTCCTTTTGGCATTACTAAAAGTTAGCTACTTGCAAGAACAGAAATTTCTGCAAGTAACCTAAGGAAAGGAGATACAGGTCAGTCTTTTGGAAATAAGGTTTAGAGGTACAACCCAGATACAGGCACAATTCTGTTGTTAGGATGCTTTTCTCTGTGTCTCTATGTGTATGTCTGGGTCTGCCTTACGCTGTATGTTCTCTCATGTCTGCATGTCTCTCTTCTGTTCCTTTCTGTTTATCATCATTCTCTGGTTGCATTTGTGAAGAACGGCCAGTGACTTCTGAATCCACATAACCAGTTACATCTCTATTGTCCATGCTCACCTAAATGATACAGCCTGTGTGTGCCAAGTTCAGATTCCCAGGAGGAGAACTTTAATGTACCCATCCTGGTCCAATTAGGTTTGGCAGAATAGTCATCCCTTTCTGTAAAATCTGTAGAGGGCAAGTTTCTAAAAGGTGGATGTGAGCCAAGAGTGGTCTCAGTAGTACAACTTTTGGAGTGAGTTTGGTGCGTGTGTGCTCAGTTGCTTCAGTCATGTCCGACTTTGTGACCCTGTGGACTGTAGCCCACCAGGCTCCTCTGTCCATGAGTTTCTTCAGGCAAGAATACTGGAGTGGGTTGCTGTGCCCTCCAAGGGATCTTTCCGATGCAGGGATTGAACCGTCATCTCTTGTCTCCTGCATTGGCAGGCAGGTTCTTTACTGGTAGCGCCACCTATAGTAAATCCCAAATGTTTTTGGAAACCTGATATTTTCTTTTGCTGAGGAAAGTCTGTGCCATTTCTGAAACAGTGGTCACAATAGAATTAAACATTATATACAGATATGTTGTTTTTAGTCATTTCATTTGGAAATACTTTGTGCATAAAAACAGAAACATGCTCGTAAAATATGAAAACTGTTGTCTATACCTTGTCCATATATTAACAACAGTTAGTCTTAAACAATAAAAGGCTTCTGGTTAAATATTCTGGAACTCAAAAGTTGAATGATGAGAATTCAATGTTAGCATATTTAGGGGCCCCAGTGAACATTTCCCTTTGAAATCCTCCCCAAGTGGAGCCACTTGAGAAGAAAAAGGGAATCAGGCAAATAAAGATCGAAGTAGATTTTATCTCATCGCTGAGAAAAAGTTGTGTTGGAGGTTGTTGCTTAGATCTGCAGTAATGTCAGATTACTGCATGTATTCTCTGTCCCCTACGTTTAGATCTTGGAACTGCCCACTGAAGGGCAGAGCTTGTCCCTGGTGTCATTGCCTCATTCATTCCTGTGCCTTCATTCTTTCTGTTCTGCTCCTTGCTTCTGAATGGCATACTATATGGTAAAGATCATATATCCCACTTAAAGTTACAAGCTTCTTGTGAGGTCTGCCTAAAGATTGGCCATTTGTCTGAGTTGGAGATGCTGAGTGTTACCAAAAATGTAAGATTGATAGGAGCACTCTGTAGTCAGTTTAGCTGGCATTCTGTTGGGAAAGTCTCCACCTACCTGGTTATCATTAGTTGTTATTATTAAATTTTGGTAATAGGCAAGTAGAGGTGCTTTGAATTAGCTTCCAGGGCCTTCTGATTGCCTGCGTCTTGTATTCTAGTCTTGATTTTGTTGAAGACTTAGACTTCCCTGGTGGTTCAGACAGTAAAGAATCTGCCTTCAATGCAGGAGATCCGGATTCGATCCTTGAGTTGCAAAGATCCCCTGGAGGAGGAAATGGCAACCCACTTCAGTATTCTTGCCTGGAGAATTCCATGGACAGAGGAGCCTGGCAGGCTACAGTCCATGGGGTTGCCAAGAGTTGGACACGACTGAGTGACTAACACACTTGTGAGCTGCACGTGGTATGACTTTCAAATGTGCCTGATTTGATTTTCTAGCATTTCAGCTCCCCAGGACAGCCATGTTAGGGTCTTCATGGGACCATCTGTTCTTCAGTGTTTCCTCTTGCTTTGGACCCAGGCCTGATGAAATCCTGTTTCTCTGGATTCTTGTGGGGGTAGTGTATGATCCACTGCTACTTAGCATATCCCTGCCTCTTCCATTATTATATTTTAGAAATAGCTGATTCTGATCCTAACCTTAAACTTGTAGGGCCCCCAAATAGTTTTTGTGTGTGTGTGTGTGTGTGTGTGGTTCTCTAACCTCCTTCAGGACCCAGAAGTTGAGTCTTCTGCAGTGAGTAGAGGACATCCTCAAGATCCTGTGGCTACTGGTATTCCTAATGGAGTGCTGCTGCTTTGTCACTAAGCTGATTGCCTGGCCAGTGGTTCTCCCTTCATGTGACCCTGAACTTTGAGTGCTAGTACCCTATTTTTGGATTAAGCTAGGGTAGTCAAAGCCCTGGTTTTTTCAGTAGTTATGTATGGATGTGAGAGTTGGACTATAAGGAAAGCTGAGTGCTGAAAAATTGATGACTTTGAACTGTGGTGTTGGAGAAGACTCTTGAGAGTCCTTTGGACTGCAAGGAGATCCAACCAGTCCATCCTAAAGGAAATCATTCCTGAATATTCATTGCAAGGACTGATGCTGAAGCTGAAACTCCAATACTTTGGTCACCTGATGTGAAGAACTGACTCATTTGAAAAGACCCTCATGCTGGGAATGATTGAAGGCAGGAGGAGAATGGGACGACAGTGGATGACATGGTTGGATGGTATCACCGACTTAATGGACATGGGTTTAGGTAGACTCTGGCAGTTGGTGATGGACAGGGAGGCCTGGAGTGCTGTTGTTCATGGGTCTCAAAAGAGTTGGACATGACTGAGCAACTGAACTGAACTGCCCTTTTGATAGATACGGTATAAGATTTTTACTAGGGCAAAAACACATTCATGCCCTGAATATATAACCTTCCTATTTAGACCACAAGTCCTTGTAATTGTTTCAGGAGTGGTGTTTTATGTGAGGACAAATCCCCAGGCTGGTGTGTTGTTACCTGCTCTGATGAAGTCTTTCGCACTGAGAAGTCAGGTAGATTGGTAGTCTGCCTAGATTTGGATGGTCAGTCAGCCAGTCTGACCAAGTTTTAAGGCTCCTAGTAACTGACAAGTTAGATACCAGTTCTTCATCTGACTGCTGTGCACCTGTGAGGCTTGTGCCCCATGTCTGTCCTCTCTTCCATGGGTTTAGGTTAACCAATGGCACCCCACTCCAGTACTCTTGCCTGGAGAATCCCATGGGTGGAGGAGCCTGGAAGGCTGCAGTTCATGGGGTCACTGAGGGTCGGACACGACTGAGCGACTTCACTTTCGCTTTTCACTTTCATGCATTGGAGAAGGAAATGGCAACCCACTCCAGTGTTCTTGCCTGGAGAATCCCAGGGACGGGGGAGCCTGGTGGGCTGCCGTCTGTGGGGTCGCACAGAGTCGGACACAACTGAAGCGACTTAGCAGCAGCAGCAGTAGCTATAATACTGTATTTCTTTCAAGATACCATCTATTTTTAAATGCATCCCAATACCAGAGATACAACTTCTCCCCCTCAGTTTTATTGAGAAATAATTGACATACATCGCTGTATAAATTTAAGGTGTACAGTATTGTGGTTTAATTTACACATGCAGGCATACCTTATTTTATTGTGCTTTGCTTTACTGTGCTTCACAGATACCATATGTTTTACAAATTAAAGGTGTTTTTAAATTAGCAATAAGGAATTTTAAAACTAAGGTATATACATTTTCTATTTTTTTGGTTATAAGGAAATGGCAACCCACTCCAGTGTTCTTGCCTGGAGCATTCCAGGGACGGCGGAGCCTGGTGGGCTGCTGTCTGTGGGGTCGCACAGAGTCGGACACGACTGAAGCGACTTAGTAGTAGTAGTAGTAGTAGTATAGTGTAGTGTATATATTAACTTTTATGTGCACTGGGAAGCCATAACATTTGTGTGACTCACTTCTTGTGATACTGGCTTTGTTCCTGTGGTCTGGAAACAATTCTGTGATATCTCTGATTTACCAAACCGAGGTAGGCCTATATAGTGAAATGATTACCACAGTAAGTGCAGTTAGCTTCCATCATCTCATATAGAGAGACTAAACTTATGTTTGGAGATCAGTAAAATGTAGTTGTATGGTTAGCACTAGAGATTAAAAGATGGAAGTGCTCTTTAGCAATTGGCAGGATCTAAGCTGGTGCCCCAGCTTCAGTAGCTTTGCTTGTATGTGTAAAAGTGACATGGATTCATTGCAGAATCTTGCTGGCCTAGGTCGTGACCAAATTCAGTTGGCTTTTTCCAGTGTACTGCTTTCCTTCTAATATACTTAATTCTCAAGGATGGCATTGCCACCATCTTATCCAGTAATATAAAATATTTTTGTTCAGCTATGGGCTTCCCTCATGGCTCAGTGGTAAAGAATCTGCCTACCAATGCAGGAGACACAGGTTCGACCCCTGGGTCAGGAAGATCCCCTGAAGGAGGGAATGGCTACCCACTTTGGTATTCTTGCCTGGAGAATCCCATGAACAGAGACTGGCGGGGCTAGAGTCCATGGGGTTGCAAAAGAGTTAGGCATGACTTAGCGACTAAACAACTCCCCTTTTCTCTCCTGCTTCTGGCAACTTGCTTAATTCCTGATCATACTTTTATGATGTGGATTTTGGCAGGCGTCGTCAGCCTGCTTGGTATGGTTTTGGTGGCTTCACTGATCTTTGGAATATTGTGTATGAGTCCCGGAAGCTTTGGTACAGAACTGTCCATGTCCATTTGTCTGTTTTCCCACGTGAAGTTAGTTCTGTTTAAGTATGTGTCGTTAATGTTAATGCCCAAAAGCCATTCACTACATGTAAATCTTTGAAGTCCTGTTAAATACTCCATTTTGCTAACTTCTCCGGGTATACCTTTATTCTCAGGGCAGTTGAGGTTGAGGTGTATTTTGTTGTCTGCTAGCAAATGTAAGATTCTCCCCTCTCCCTTTTTTCTAAGGTGAAATCGATCATTCTTTTAATTTTTATTGTTTATTGTTTTTAGCTGCACTGGATCTTTGCTGGCCTCGAACAGGCTAAGTTGCCCTGAGGCATGGGATCTTAGTTCCCGAACAGCCATCGAATACACACCCCCTGCATTGGAAGGCAGACTCTTAACCACTGGACTGACTGCCAGGGAAGTCCCTAAATTTCTAATAAGTACTGTTCATCAGAAATTTGCAGGCTGCAGAGACAGGGCATGGTCCTGTACTTGATCCATCACTGTCTTAAGAGGTATACTCTATTATTTATAGTTTGTAGAGGCTCACCTGGGAACTCCCATCTGTATGTCCAGGCCCGTTGAAGCCAGATAGCTATAACTTTGATTTCATTTGAATCCATTTCTGGGCTTCCTAGAGCTTTAATTGTATTGGATGGATACACAAGCCATGGATTTTACCCAACATCTGTAAGTTACTGGTCTTATTAACTACTTAGCTAAATCTCTAGTGATCTTAATTTAACCAGATCCCTAAAAAAAACTAAGTTTAAAAGAATCCCCTCAAATCTAAACAATATCTGCTTCCCCTGCCTCACATTTAAGTCTGCTTCTTTATTTTTTATATAAATTAAAAAAATATTTATTTATTTATAAAGTACTTGGTTGTTTTGGGTCTTCATTGCTGCATGTGCTTTCTCTAGTTGTGATGAGCTGGGGCTACTCATCTTTGTGGCCTGCGGGCCTCTCATTGTGGTGGCTTTTCTTGTGGCCCACAGGCTCTAGACATGTGGGCTTTAGTTGCCCATGGCATGTGGAATCTTCCTGGACCAGGGATCAAACCTGTGTCCCTGCATTGGAAGGCGGATTCTTACCCACTATACCACCAGGGAAGTCCGGCTTCTTTATTTTTAAACAAATTAAAAAAAAAAACCAACCAAACAAACACACACTTATATGGCTGCATTGGGTCTTAGTTTTGGCATGTGTGATTTACCTCCCTGACCAAGGATTGAATCTGGGCTCCTGCATTGGGAGTGTGGCGTGTTATCCACTGGACCACCAGGAAAGTCCTGTAAACCTGCTTCTTAATGTTGATCTCCTTGTGGCTCCCTTAGTCTAAACTCTAATTTTCTCAAAGCCTTCATTCTCAGAAGGGTAGCTTCGCCATTTAAGTTCCTGTGTCAAAAGTGAAGTCGCGTGGACCGTGATAGTCATCATAAATACAAGCTGCCCACGGTGGCCTGGCAGAGCACCAAGACTGACCCCAACAGAGCCCCATAACCCTGAGTCTGGGCCTTCCTTTCTTCAAAGAATCCTTTGACCTGTTTTCCCTCCCACCAAAATTGTATGTTACCTTATTCTGAGTTTTAAACAGGACTAGTGACAGCTGCTGATTTCTCTTCAGAGTTGAGTACTCACTGAAGCTTGCCAGGCTCCTCTGTCCATGGAATTCTCCAGGCAAGAATACTGGAGTGGGTAACCATTTCCTCCTTCAGGGAATCTTCCCAACACAGATCAAACCCACGTCTCTTGGGTCTCCTGCACTGGCAGGCAGATTCTTTACCACTGGCGCCACCTGGGAAGTAGAGTACTTTAGTAGTTGGCAACTCTTCATGGCTTTGTAATTTGGACAGACCCAGTTGTTAGCTCTCAAAGAGTGCCTGTTTTCACTTGAGTATTCCCAAATCCCTAGATATCTATCAGTCTCATTTTGTCTGGCTTTTTTATCCACCTTGGTTATTGCCCTTAAATTTCTCCTGGGGTTGTGTGTTGGGGGGTGCCGGAATCTGATTGCTTTACAGTTTGTTATTCAGAGTACTAGGCATGACCCCATGCCTAAGTTTTCTGATATATTCATCTAAATTTAACCTTGTGTTTTTATCCTAAACAGCATTGAATGATGTTCTAATTCTGCATGAGGCCGCATTGGACTAGATTATTTTTCCTGAGCTGCTGCTTTTGCCCATGTTGTAAACCACTATGATCTGAGGTTAACTGAATGGGTGAGCCCTGAAGTCTGAAAGGGCCTAATTAGCACATAACTTAGTGACTTCCAAAGTTACTTGTAAGAAAGTGGTGAAAAGACAGTAAGTTCTTGAAAATCCTAGTTTAATAATGTATAGTACTTGTATTTTTTCAGTATTTTGATTTTAATTAGAGAAAGATATGAAAGGTAAAAGGCACGAGAAATAGCTTTGGCTAAAAAATACTTATTTTCTTGACTCCAAAGTAAATTAACTCTTTTGTTTTCTCTTTTTTAAATAGGGTTACACATCGTTTTGGAATGACTGTATATCATCTGGATTACGTGGGTGTATGTTGATTGAATTAGCGTTGAGAGGAAGGTTACAGCTAGAGGCTTGTGGAATGAGACGTAAAAGTCTATTAACAAGAAAGGTAAGAGGGGGCCTATGTAACATAGCCTTTTTGAAGAGTTTGTGCTGCTTAAAGATGAAGAATGTTTCTACTAATAGTTTTCTATTGTATTGAAGTATAGTTGATTTACACTGTGCTAATTCCTGCTATATTATATTCAGTTATATGTATACATATATTCTTTTTTTTTTTTTTTTTTAATTTCAAGTTGAGTTTTATTGAGGACCTTACTGAAGACTGTAGCCCAGGAGACAGCCTCTTGGATAGGTCTGAGATCCTGTACATTGTTTTTTATATTCTTTTCCATTGTGGCTTATCGAAGGATATTGAATAAGTTTGCTGTATTATACAGTAGAACCATGTTGTTTTACTAATAGCTTTCAGAAGTTAAAGAAGTTGATTTTAAAGTTAAATCTTTATTGAATCATGATTCCGTATCTTTTTTTTTCATCTTTGATTTTTTTGGTTCTTTGTACATAATGAGTAATGTAATTCATTGTTAGGATCATTGGCCGTTGCCTCCTGCATATTCAAAAAGACTCCCAAAGTTTATTTGCTATTTCTGAAAACCATGATTTGGAAGACTTGACATAACTACTCAAAAGTGATACTGTGCAACTTAACCACCCATAGGCAATCGATCTTTCTGCCAGAATACAAATACTTTTCAGATCTCCTCCTCTCCATTGTTACGGTCTGTGTTAATATAGGTGTTATTGACTAGTGTCTAGAATTTTTAACTTTCATTTTAGTCTAAAATATTCAAGGCCATTTCTCTTCGTCTGTCATTGTTTCTTGGGGGATGTAGGGTGTTTCAAAACTATTTTTTTCATAATGCATTGTGTTATGATGAAATCCAAAATGCTTTAGGGTGAAAACTGAACATTTTTTGATTGATATACCAGATAGAATAATAATCCTATTGGAAAGAATATATTTTTGAAAATTATATACACAGTAGACATGGTATAGCAGGAAATATTCCTCATGGAATATTAAAATTAAATTTAGTCATTTAAAGTAGAGTCAAATGAACTGGCATGAGATTAATTTTGAAATTACTGTTTTAGATATTTGTCATAAAGCAGAATATAATTTTTATTTCCATTTTACTGTGCAACCATAGATTTATGGGGGACAAAAACCTTAGGAATTTTTAATTATCAGTGAAATATATACATTAATTACTAATAGTAATAAAAATTACAAGTAATGTTACGTTAATATTATGGATCCCTGACCTAAGAAAAAATATCCAACTATACCCAGTTTATTATAATCCTGACACCTGTCTCAGAATGATGGGCAATGCAGTGTGTTGAGGCCAGATGGCAATCGATTTCGGGAGTTAATGGAAAGTAAGAAGTGGTGGCATGACCACAGCATACAGACATACAACTTTTTATCCCAGGGCTTTTTATTTTTTCTTATTCTGACACCCTACTACAAGCATGGCCCAGAATAGCACTCTCCAATCGAACTCTCTGTGATAATGAAAGGGTTCTATATCTGCTCTGTCCAGTATGGTGGCCACCAGCCACATGTCTGTGAAATAGACACTTGAAATGTGGGTCATGCAAATTGAGACATGCTGTAAATAAAAACACACTGGCTGTTTGAAGACTTACTATGGAAAAATAAGAATGTGAAATATCTCAATTACATGTCAATATTTTGGCTATGGTGGGTTAAATCAAATGTATTAAAATTAATTGTACTTATTTTTCTTTTTAAATGTAACTACTAAACAATTTAAAAATAGATTTGTGGCTTGTATTTCTGGCTCTAATTATATTTCCATTGGGTCATGTTGTCTCCGAAATAGATACTATATTCTCTTTAACCTTTTATAGCTCATTATTGACCAGAGACACATTAATACATTAGTCTTTTGTACCTGAACGTTATTGACCAGCGATGTTTCAGTATTCACTTACACATCAAATCACTTGCCACAGGGGTCAGTTTTTGCCAAAATCCCCCAGTCAATAATGTGCTAAGATTGATCAAAGAGAAAAGGATATGCTGTCAATGACAAGTTTTCAGGAAGACTCCCATTTTAAAAATAATATTGTTAAATTTCATAATATTTTAATAGCTAACAGATCAATAATATAACAAATTAAGCTTTGATATTACAGAATTTCAGCTAGAGATTTGTTTAGCCAAGAGTGTCATGGAAGGCTTTAAAAAACTCTAAAGCAGTGTAGTGTTTTCTTCTGTCATCCCCTACTTCTGGATTTTTCTACTCTTTTGCACCACACAGCACGTGGGGTCTTAGTTTCCTGACCAGGGGCGGAACCCACGTCCCCTGCTTTGGAAGCACAGAGTCTTAACTGCTGGACCACTAGGGAAGTCCCTTGGATTGTTCTGTTCTTCAAGTGGATTCTATATCCATCTTAACTTAATGTTTTGTAGTATTTAAAATCTTTATGTAATTGAACCTATTGGTATTTCCAGGGTTTCTGCTGGTTGTCACAGTTTTGAGAAAACTTTCTCATTCTCTATTACATTTCATATTTAAATCTATCTTTTATTGCAGTATAAGCTCTGAGGAGCCAAGTCTTACTTTTTACCTCTAATTTTTTAGCCAGTTGTTTTAGTAATGTCTATATGAAATGTCACCTTTATTATGTACCAAATTCTGATATGTAATTGAGTCTGTTTCTGTATCTAATAAATGTTTGAAAAATGATTTTCTGTATCACATAGCTCAAGGTTTAGCAGTGAAGGGAATTGCAGTGAGTATAAACTCTTCTACCATTTTGCTTTACTCATTAAGGCACATTTTTGTTTATGTTATATTTTCATTTATGATTGTGGCTAATCTGGTTAGGTTAAATACTGGATTTTCTTACTATGGAATTAATTTAAAATCTGAACTTTGATAACTGCGTGAACACTTGGAGCTTTAAGCATGGTGAAATGTTTACATAATTTTTTTTTTTTTAATCTAAAGAGATCAAATAGATCATGTGATTCTTATTGATTACATTGTAGGTGATTTGTAAGTCAGATGCTCCAACAGGGGATGTTCTTCTTGATGAAGCTCTGAAGCATGTTAAGGAGACTCAGCCTCCAGAAACGGTCCAAAACTGGATTGAATTACTTAGCGGTAAGCTTCTGTGTATAAGCTGAAAACTGAATTCTTAGAAAGATTTTTGTAAAAATTTAAAATCCTTTTGAAAGGAACTTGGACAGATAGTCACAAATTTGTTTAGTGGTAGACAAACTTGAGAGTGAATTAGTCAGTAAATAGGGAAAACAGTGGTTTTTAAAATTTCATCACCTTTAATGAGACAGCAGGTGTGACTGAGATTATGTATACTTCCTTAGAGCTCCTGCCATTCTTTGTCAAAATTATTTCATGCTACCTTATTCTGGATGGGCTAGGTTAAGCTGTGTAAACAAACAACCCTAAAACCTCAGTGGCTTAAGACAGAAGCTCATTTCTCACTCATGCTGTACAAATCAGTCACAGACCACTTCATTCTCACTTTGGCAGCCAGGCAGACGGAGCTGCCACCATCTGGAGCATTGTCAGTCACTAGTGTAAAGAGAAGAAAAGTATAAAGATCACCTGGGCTCTTAAATTTCTGCTCAGAAATGTTGTGTGGTTCAGGCTGCATTGGTCAGAACAAGTCACATGGCCTCCCCTAACTTTAAGGAGACAGGAAGTGCAGCCATATGAAGGAACAGCTACCTGTTGATAGCACTGATGACTACATTTATTTTAAAGGTGCTTGTATATTTGTCTAACCTACTAGATAGTGAACTCCTTGAGTATAGGACCTGAGTTACCTTGCTCTTCTTCTCTACTATTATATAAAACACAGTTTCTATGTATATTTATTCTCATTTCATGTCCAAATACATTACTATTTAGAGTACCTTTCAAAAACATTTGGAGGTTATCAGAGATTAGTAATTAACATGTCATTTTTCTCACTTATCAATGGAATTTCTAAAGTAATAGTTATATTATGAAGATGTTCTTGTATCAGTAAAAGATTGAGTTTTGCATGTTTTTTGAAACATAAATGTACATATTCCAAACTTAGCTAATAGAGCAATAAATGAGTACTTTACACTTCTGGCAGAGTTCATTCTTTCTTCTTTTTTGTGAAGAACATAAATTTTCACAAGATTGTCTTGGTAATTTTGAGAGGTTATTTTGGCCCACACTCTGGTAGATCTGTTGATAAATTTTCTTTTTACCTCATTGAGTAAGAGAAACTTTAATGTGACCCTTTTTCCTTCTTTGTGCTTGTGATGTTGGTGTTGTGTTCAATTCCAATTTTTTTATTGTAGGAAATCTTAAAATTACTTTACCCATTTGATGAAAGTTTGTTTAGTTAAAACTAGGTGCTTACCCATCACGTACCAGGACTGTGTCACAGTGCTCAGAACACTGTCAGCCCTCTTTGCATGAGCCTTCCACCTGTTTGGCAAACCGTAGCCATTGACAAGGCTCAGTGAGGGTATGAATATTAACTCTACATGTTGAAAATTAGCAAATGTGATTTTCCAGATGAAAATAGAAGTGTTAATAACTTCTAACTGTACCCTGACAGACTGTTTCTGCATTCTCTGGAGTCTTTGTGTCCTGCTTGTGTTGTACTGCCTTTGCTGGCCCGTTACTACGTATGGTATGCAAATTAGAATTTGTAATTAGATTCTCAACTGACCAAAAAGAGCGTTTCTTAGAGTTGTCATTAGCTTTTTTGGGAAGTAAGAGTGCTAAAGTTCTTTTTGTGGTATATAGTGGGTCTTGCCTTAAGTCAGTGTTTTTGATATCCACTGTGGTGCCACTTAACACTGTGAAGGTGTTTCCGGACGCTCCCTCCGTCAGTGATCTCTTTATCTTACACTGTATGTGCTAACGTCACACGGGAATGTGGTTGAATACTGTATCTTAGACCACCAGATTTCCTTTGATAGTTTATATGCTTGTCATGTGCACATGCCATGCAGGGAGTATGACTTGCAAAGAGTTGAATCTTACCGTTTAAGGTGACTATATACTTCTTAGACTTTACATGTTAATGTAATGTTTTTTGCATGTAGCTTATCCAGTACTCAAGTTATATGATAATTGAACATGGTTTTCAACTTGAGCTGGTATGCACTGTTTTTAGCTGATTAAGGAGTGAAAGGAGGGCAGAAGTTTATAACTGTTTCTCAGAAGTAGTAAATATAATTAAGACTTTAGGAAACAGAGCCCATTTAAGTTAGGAACTTGTGTAAACCAGAAAGCTAATACTTAGAAAGTACCTTAAAAAATTTTTTTTAAACAGCATCCTGTGAAGTTCAGTATGGTTGTTAATGCCAAAATACTGTTACCTGTAGTACTTTGGTTGCATGTTCCTGATGTACAATAAGAATGATTAGTAATTTTAGCATAAAAGCAAAGAATCTGGAGTGGGAGAAAGAGCACATTTCTTTTAAATTAAGAAAATATCTTCTTCCCACCTAGTTAAAGTACTGATAGTGCTTGCTGATTTTTTTAAATAAAAAATTATATCCTACCTAACAACATTTTAACCATTTTTAAGTGTTCAGTTCTGTGGGTTAGCTTGTTAATGTAAAACTTTTTAGTTGCTTCAAGATCATAAGTGGTATCAAATACCAGTTATTGCAGCAGTACTGCTGTAAGTACTATAAAACATAAAATGAAGTGCTACCATACTAAGTCTTAAAATCCATTTGGGCAAGAATTGTATATTTCTAATAACAGATTAGAGTTTAATGGTACGATTTTCTGTAAGTGCATTCAGTTCAGTTCAGTCACTCAGTCATGTGACCCCATGAACTGCAGCACGCCAGGCCTCCCTGTCCATCACCAACTCCCAGAGTTTACTCAAACTCATGTCCAT
>NW_011494903.1:9879791-9881133 GCF_000754665.1 Bison bison bison
TTTTTTTAATTTTTATTAACTATACATCTATTAGAAGTCTCTAAACCCCACTCCCCAAACAATTTTAGTACACCTACCAAGTACTGTAGGTCATTTAGAAAAACAGAAATAAAACATACATCAGCCTTTGTAATTAAACATTTTTCATAACATATAAACAGTGTTCAGATATAAACTGTTAACTAAATATTTTTTCTAAATATGATTTATGTAATCAAGACTTTCTTAAACAAAGACACATCTTAGGAATATGATCTGTACAAACTTACAGTAGTGTAAGACTGTTCTATACATCAGTACAATTGTAAATCAACTAAAAAATTAAAAAATAAAATTGAACAAAAGGCCCAGTAGACTAAAAGATAGAAATGTCAGGATGCCAAGACACTTTGACCACTCATTTATTTTATTTTGCCTTTTTTGGAGTAGTCAAAGTAGTGTTAAACAATATTTACATGTTACCTATACTTGTTCAGCTTTCTGCTTAGGGAATTTCATTTTAAAAATATATCTGAGGAGATCTGAAAAACATTTTTGTTGGAGTGAACACACAAGATTTGCCGTTTTCTAGGAAATTGCTTCAAAAGATGATGTCTGAATCCTTTTTTTTACTTCCTCTGAGGCAGAAATGATTGCCGGTGAGAAGGTCCAGTCATAAATGGAACACATTATTTTAGGCTCTTCTCTTTTTTAGTAGCAACACTAAACTAAGCTAACATATTTTAGATTTGAGAAATATGTCACACAAACTTTGTAAGCATACTTGTTCTCTTGATTGCAATGTAAGATTTAATTGTAGATAAGATGTGGATAAACTTTCTTAGCATGACTTCTTGTACTATGTTATAAACAGCTAATACCCATTTATTTCCAGTGAGAGGGGAAAAAGTCACTGTATACCAGCACTGCAGGGATTCTTTTTTTTAGGTCTGCAAAGAAAAAATCTGTGAGTTTCTCAGAATAATCTTAAAAGTCTCCCTCATCCCCCATTATTTGAGAATAGATGGTTTTCTGAGACCTCAAATACCCTCCTGATTGACTAGTGAGTTGCCAGGAAATAGTACTTCTTTGATAACTGACAGATTATTATTATAAGTATAGTTAATTAACCATAGATTTGAACTATAATTTTTTATGGGCTTTTGTAAATTTGGCTGTTTATTATTTTATGTTTATTAAGTTTCCCAAAGTCATGTAAGAATGTCAGAAAACACAGCCTAGCCAATTCTTGCCTAGTGTCTTAGGCTGCCTACCACCTGCCAGTGACATTAGAAAAAAAAACGAAACCCAAACTGGTGAAAGGTAGAGCAGGCAAGCATTTGTTGGGGAGATAGTGGGTTGG
>NW_011494903.1:9881233-9884783 GCF_000754665.1 Bison bison bison
TCACCATCTGCAGTGATTTTGGAGTCCCCCAAAATAAAGTCTGCCACTGTTTCCACTGTTTCCCCATCTCTTTGCCGTGAAGTGATGGGACCAGTTGCCATGATCTTTGTTTTTTGAATGTTGAGCTTTAAGCCAACTTTTTCACTTTCCTCTTTTACTTTCATCAAGAGACTCTTTAGTTCTTCTTCACTTTCTGCCATAAGTGCATTACCCCAGAGAAAACAAATCCTTGGGAGCTTTAGTAATTGGAGGAAGTGGAACTTGGTTTGGGCCTTTGAAGGGCAAAAATGAGACAGAAGAAAGTGTTCCTGTTCAGAGGGATAAGAAGAGGGCATGGTAAAAATTGGTGGGCCCGTCCTTACACAGCTAACTCTGTTCTTATTTCTGGGTTTTCAAAACCATGTATTGTACTGTATTGTTGAGGGATACGTATGCATAGGGAGTGAGATTGTATGTAAAGAAAAAAGAATGATTAACCTATGTTGGTCTTATGGTTTACCTCTGAGGCAGAGAATATACAAGAAAAGCATGTAAAGTCCTGATGTATAATAGGAATGACTTGTAATTTCAGCATAAAGAAGTCTGGAGTAAAGCTTTCTTCTTTACCTGGGGTGGGAGGTTGAATATCCAGGAGTTCATCTTACTATTATTTGTGGTGTACATACTGTTGTTCATTCATTCAGTTGTGTCTGACTCTTTGAAGCCCCATGAAGTGTAGCACACCAGGCCTTCCTGTCCTTCACTATCTCCTGGAGTTTGCTCAAACTCATGAGCATTGATTCAGTGATGCCATCCAACCATCTCATCCTCTGTCGCCCCCTTCTCCTCCTGCCCTAAGCCTTTCCCAGCATTGGGGTCTTTTCAGATGAAATAGCTTTTTGCATCAGGTGGCCAAAGTATTGGAGCTTCAGCATCAGTCCTTCCAATGAATATTCAGGACTGATTTCCTTTAGAATTGACTGGTTTGATCTCCTGGCAGTCCAAGGGACTCTTCAAGAGTCTTCCCCAGCACCACAGTTCAAAAGCATCAATTCTTCGATGCTCAGCAGTGTATATATGCCTGTTAAAACTACCAATTTTCAGATATTAGTTATATATATCTTGTTAGTTAAAAAATTTATATATTGGAGGCAAAGACTAAAAAGTTTATTTAAAGACTACCATTTTGAGAATAGCTTTTTTGCTTTCTGAAGTCTTAAACATGTAGTTGATCAGTTTGGTCACAAGATGTCACTGGAGTGCCAAATTTATGAACACAGCTGCTTTTTTTGATAATATGATGTGAAGATGGAAGTTTTTTATAGTGAAATTATTTAGGTGCCTGCCAGTGTGTTCTTCTCACTGAAGTAATTGTTGGGCAGTCGGATATAAGTAACGTTTTAAAGAACTGTGTAAACTTCTCAGTTTCCTTCTTTTAAAAAATGAACTATAAATGTATACATTTAAAATATGCTTATATAACTTAAAAGTCTTTTCACATAGTAAATGATATAGGATGAATGACAATACAGGTCATAGTTAAATCTTGTAATCTAGAATTTTGAATAGTATTCGTTCGTTGGGGGTTTGTTGCAGTGTATTTAAAAGACATTCAACATCTGCTTAAAATGAAGGGGCTAAATCTTTAGTAGATAGTGTAGGTTAAACCTCTGGGCTTCCCTGGTGGCTCAGACTGTAAAGAATCCACTTGGAATGCAGGAGACCTGGGTTCAATCCCAGAGTTGGGAAGATCCCCTAGGAGGAGGGCATGGCAACCCACTCCAGTATTCTTGCTTGGAGAATCCCCACGGACAGAGGAGCCTGGTGGGCTAAGCCCGTGGGGTCACAGACTTGGACGCGACTGAGTGAGCACACACAGCCCATGTGGGTTAACACACCTCTACTGTATCTGCTCTTCACTTACCCAGCTCGCCTCCTCTCATGTCAGTTATACTGTTGTCTTAAATATGCTAATCTCAGGGGTAACTTTATTCTTTATATTTAGCTTAATTTAGTTATTTGAAAATAAAAGGCACAATTGTAAATCAACTAAAAAATTAAAAAATAAAATTGAACAAAAGGCCCAGTAGACTAAAAGATAGAAATGTCAGGATGCCAAGACACTTTGACCACTCATTTATTTTATTTTGCCTTTTTTGGAGTAGTCAAAGTAGTGTTAAACAATATTTACATGTTACCTATACTTGTTCAGCTTTCTGCTTAGGGAATTTCATTTTAAAAATATATCTGAGGAGATCTGAAAAACATTTTTGTTGGAGTGAACACACAAGATTTGCCGTTTTCTAGGAAATTGCTTCAAAAGATGATGTCTGAATCCTTTTTTTTACTTCCTCTGAGGCAGAAATGATTGCCGGTGAGAAGGTCCAGTCATAAATGGAACACATTATTTTAGGCTCTTCTCTTTTTTAGTAGCAACACTAAACTAAGCTAACATATTTTAGATTTGAGAAATATGTCACACAAACTTTGTAAGCATACTTGTTCTCTTGATTGCAATGTAAGATTTAATTGTAGATAAGATGTGGATAAACTTTCTTAGCATGACTTCTTGTACTATGTTATAAACAGCTAATACCCATTTATTTCCAGTGAGAGGGGAAAAAGTCACTGTATACCAGCACTGCAGGGATTCTTTTTTTTAGGTCTGCAAAGAAAAAATCTGTGAGTTTCTCAGAATAATCTTAAAAGTCTCCCTCATCCCCCATTATTTGAGAATAGATGGTTTTCTGAGACCTCAAATACCCTCCTGATTGACTAGTGAGTTGCCAGGAAATAGTACTTCTTTGATAACTGACAGATTATTATTATAAGTATAGTTAATTAACCATAGATTTGAACTATAATTTTTTATGGGCTTTTGTAAATTTGGCTGTTTATTATTTTATGTTTATTAAGTTTCCCAAAGTCATGTAAGAATGTCAGAAAACACAGCCTAGCCAATTCTTGCCTAGTGTCTTAGGCTGCCTACCACCTGCCAGTGACATTAGAAAAAAAAACGAAACCCAAACTGGTGAAAGGTAGAGCAGGCAAGCATTTGTTGGGGAGATAGTGGGTTGGTACAACAGTGAAAAAAAAATGAATGCCATGACTAACCTCGAAAAGGTGTGTGCCCTTTAAAATCAAACTCAGGTAATTTCTTATTCCTCTGGGCTTTCGGCTCATATTGTTTTTATGGCCTTATTTACATCTTTTTCTAGCCAGTACTGTTAGTTATATTATGAATATTTTTCCCTTCACTTGATTTACAGTTTGTATAGTTAGAAATCAGATCAGATCAGTCGCTCAGTTGTGTCTGACTCTTTGCGACCCCATGAATCGCAGCACGCCAGGCCTCCCTGTCCATCACCAGCTCCCGGAGTTGACTCAGACTCACGTCCATCGAGTCAGTGATGCCATCCAGCCATCTCATCCTCTGTTGTCCCCTTCTCCTCCTGCCCCCAATCCCTTGTAGCATCAGAGTCTTTTCCAATGAGTCAACTCTTCGCATGAGGTGGCCAAAGTACTGGAGTTTCAGCTTCAGCATCAGTCCTTCCAAAGAAATCCCAGGGCT
>NW_011494903.1:9886095-9886547 GCF_000754665.1 Bison bison bison
TATTTCTTTGCATTGATTGCTGAAGAAGGCTTTCTTATCTCTTCTTGCTATTCTTTGGAACTCTGCATTCAGATGTTTATATCTTTCCTTTTCTCCTTTGCTTTTCGCTCCTCTTCTTTTCACAGCTATTTATAAGGCCTCCCCAGACAGCCATTTTGCTTTTTTGCATTTCTTTTCCATGGGGATGGTCTTGATCCCTGTCTCCTGTACAATGTCACGAAGCTCATTCCATAGTTCATCAGGCACTCTATCTATCAGATCTATTTCTCTCTTCCACTGTATAATCATAAGGGATTTGATTGAGGTCATACCTGAATGGTCTAGTGGTTTTCCCTGCTTTCTTCAATTTCAGTCTGAATTTGGCAATAAGGAGTTCATGGTCTGAGCCATAGTCAGCTCCTGGTCTTGTTTTGCTGACTGCATAGAGCTTCTCCATCTTTTGCTGCAAAGAA
>NW_011494903.1:9886647-9920681 GCF_000754665.1 Bison bison bison
TCAGCTTCTTCAGCGTTACTGGTTGGGGCATAGACTTGGATTACTGTGATATTGAATGGTTTGCCTTGGAAACGAACAGAGATCATTCTGTCGTTTTTGAGATTGCATCCAAGTACTGCATTTCGGACTCTTTTGTTGACCATGATGGCCACTCCATTTCTTCTGAGGGATTCCTGCCCACAGTAGTAGATATAATGGTCATCTGAGTTAAATTCACCCATTCCAGTCCATTTCAGTTCGCTGATTCCTAGAGTGGCGACATTCACTCTTGCCATCTCTTGTTTGACCACTTCCAATTTGCCTTGATTCATTTTAGAAGTATGTCTTACTAATTCTGCATTCTCAGTACTTCATATGATTTTGTTAGACCATTATTAATAGGATAAATTCTTGCTGCCAAAGTGCTGATTGTTGCACACAGGTAAATCATAGCTAATGTTTATTGAGAACGTGCCTTGTACCAGTCTGTTCCAAGAACTTGATATATCTTTAACTTAATCTTCATAATAACCCTTATAAGCTGGAAAAAGTTGTTTTCGTTGCTTTACATAGCGGATACAGAGGAATAGAGAAGTTTTGCCCAGGGTTGCACAGTGAGGAAATGACCAAGTTGGGATTTAGATCCAAGTAGTCTGGCTCCAGAACTTGCTCTTACAACCGTTTTACTGTGCTATAGTGCTTCTTCAGGTTGCTGTTCGTGGTTTTTCTTTTTTGTTTTTGTTAATGATTTTTTAACATTAAATGTAGGTGTGGGCTAATTTAATACCAAAAATTGAAAACAAGTAGAATTTCATTTATTACTGAGTTATATTTTTCTTTTGTACTATTGAGTTTTAAAATCTAATAAGGCCCCAGATATATTTCAGCTCTTTTCATGTTTGAAGTTATCAAGAAAATTGAATGCAGTGATTTTTTTTTTTTTTGGTGGAAGCTGATTTGCCATGGTTTTTTATTTGAAAAGTTTGTTTTCTCTCTCTCTCTATTTTTCTTTGTGGCCAAGTTTTGCGATCCTAGTTTCCCAATCAGAGATTGAATCTGCATCCCTTGCAGTGGAAGTGTGGAGTCTTAACCACTGGTTCACCAGGGAACTAACTCCCTGGTTGACTGTTTCTATTGATTCCCCCCCACCTCTTAGTTTTGGGTCACAAAACTGCTTCTTTACAAGACTAGTAATTTTTATTAGATGGCTAGACACTGTGACTGCTGTGTTGTTGTGTGCTGAATTCTGTTTGTCTTTAAAGACTGTTGAAGTTTGTTTTGCTAAGCAGTACTTGTGGATCAGTTTGTTGTAAGCTTTGTTAGGCTGGGTCTGGAATAGCCTTTACTGAAGGCCTGGTTTAGCCATAATACAAAGATGTGATCCTTTTGGAATTCTTTCTAAATGCCCTGGTGTTCAGTGAGACCTTTCCACTTAAGCCAGTTGGCACTCAGATTTTTCCTAACCCTCTGTGAACTCTTGGTACTGTTCACCCTACAGCTTGATGGTAGTGTCCCTGGCCTCCCCGATCCCCCTACATTATTTTTACCTTTGTGGACTTTGTCATCTTAACCCATGTGCCTTCGTTTTTCATCACACCTAAGTGAAAACACCATGTGGATTTCTAGAGCTCTTACTTTGCATAATCCTCTCTTTCCTAGTACTGCCTTGCATATCGCAGTTGCCTTAGCTTCCTCCAACTCGGATCTCTGCCTTTTGAACAGTGTTAGTCCTTTGCTTTGCTTGAGATCTTCTGCTCTGCTGCCTGAGATGTGCCTTTAGGTGGTAGGCTTGGGCAGTAGTAGGCTCAGTTAGATTTCTCTCAAACGGTAAAAAGGTGACTGATTACTTAGGCTTCCCTGGTGGCTCAGAGGTTAAAGCTTCTGCCTGCAATGCAGGAAACCTGGGTTCGATCCCTGGGTCAGGAAGATCCCTTGGAGAAGGAAATGGCAACCCATTCCAGTATTCTTGCCTGGGAAATCCCATGGATGCAGGAGCCTGGTGGCCTATAGTCCATGGGGTTGCAGAGTCGGACACGACTGAGCGACTTCACTTTTAAGACTGATTACTTAGTCATAGCTCCATATTCTTTAGTGTTAAGTCATGGCAAAATGACTTTGAACACTAGTATGGAGCTTTCTATGACGATGGAAATGTTCTCTTTCTGTGCTGTCCATTCAGTAGCCTCTTGCCCTACTTGGCTAATGAGTACTTGAAAGTGGCTAGGGCAGCCGAGGAACAGAGTTGTTTTCCCTTCTTATATATTTGGCTGTATGGCTTGCAGGATATTAACTCTCCAATCAGGGATCAAACTTGGGCCCCCTGCAGTGGAAGCATGGAGTCCTTTGGACCACAAGGGAATTCTGAATTTTTAAATTAGTTTAAATATAATAGCTGTGTATACTGGGGTGGCCAAAAGATTTGTTCTTTTTTTCTATAAGCTGGCTCTAGTGGCTCTTAGTTGCCTTTAACTTCATTTGAAACAGTTTTGTTAGATTGTATTATGACAGCTGTCTTATCAGTGAACACTTAAAAACTTATCAAAATTGAATTTTTGTCTAGCCATTTTAATAGTGAAGATGAAGGAAAAAAGCAACATTTTTGGCATGTTATGTTTTATTATTTCAAGAGCGGGTAAAAACTGAAATGCAAAAAAAAAAAGGTTTGTGCAGTGTTTGGAGAAGATGCTGAGACTGAATGTGTCAGAAGTGGTTTGCAGAGTTTCGTCCTGGAAGTTTCTGCTGGGTGATGCTCCACGGTCAGGTGGCCAGTTGTAGTTGATAGAGATCAAATCAAGACATTAATTGAGAACGGTCAGTGTTATTCCACATGGGACATAGCGGACATACCCAGAATATCGAAATCAAGTGTTAAAAATAATTTGTACCTGCTTGGTTATATTAATTGTTTTGATGTTTGGGTTACACATAAGTGAAAAAAACTTCTTGACCGTTTCCTTGCATGCAGTTCTCTACTGAAACGTAAGGAAAACATTCAGCTTTTAAAATACGTTGTCGTGGGTCATGAGAAGCAGATGTGGTACAGTAGTGTGAAACAGAAGATGAGGGCACATGGCATGAACTACCGCCAACCACACCACGGCTGGGCTTCTGCAAAGAAGGCGGCATCGTGTGTGGTGGAGCTGGAAGGGGGGTCTCCATTATGAGCTACTTCTGGAAAACCGAAGGATTAATTCCAACAAGTACTGTTCCCAGTTAGACCATGAACTAAAAGCAGCACTCGCCGAAAAGCACCAGGAATTAGTCAACAGAAAATGTGTAATCTTCCATCAGGATAACAGCATGTTTCTTTGATGACCAGCCAGAAATTGTCACAGCTTGGCCGGCAAGTTCTGACTTGTCCGCCATATTCCCCAGACAGTGCACCTTCAGATTTCCATTTATTTCGGTCTTTACAGAATTCTTTTAACGGAAAAAATTTCAGTTCCCTGGAAGACTGTAAGAGGCACCTGGAACAGTTCTTTGCTCTTAAAGATAAATTTGGAAAGATGCAATTATGAAGTTGCCTGAAAAATGGCAGACGGGAGTGGAACAAAATGGTGAATATGTTGTTCAATCAAGTTCTTAGTAAAAATGAAAATGTGAAAAATGTGTCCTTTATTTTCACTTAAACCAAAGGAACTTTTTGGGCAACTCAGTAGTTAACAACTGCTGTAGTAGACAGTAGTACAGTGTTTTTTCTCAATATTATGAAATTTCAGTCTTACAGCTTTTGTATATAATAAGTGCTTGTGGTTGATCTCTACCGTGTCCCAATTTAGAAGCTTACTATAGTTTCTTTTTCAAATTACCCAAATGGTTACATGTTCATTGGAGATTGATTTGAAAAATACAGAAAATACAAGAAAGAAAATTTGTCACATATAATCCCAAAGATAATCAAGATTATTTTGATGTATTTCCTTCTAGTCTTCTATAAGGAAAAAAATTGTTTTAGTGAAAAATATTTGATTTTTAGTGTTTCTGTCTTGAAAGGGAATGTGCATAGGCAGCAAGATTGAAATGATGAAAATGATTTGTCCATCTGTAATTAGTTTTATATTATTTGTCATCAAAGAATAGCATTTACCTAACAAGCTTTCATTGGAGAAGGCAATGGCACCCCACTCCAGTACTTTTGCCTGGAAAATCCCATGGATGGAGGAGCCTGGTAGGCTGCAGTCCATGGGGTCGCTGAGAGTCGGACAAGACTGAGTGACTTCACTTTCACTTTTCATTTTCATGCATTGGAGAAGGAGATGGCAACCCACTCCAGTGTTCTTGCCTGGAGAATCCCAGGGACGGAGGAGCCTGGTGGGCTGCCGTCTATGGGGTTGCAGAGTTGGACACGACTGAAGCGACTTAGCAGCAGCAACAATAAGCTTTCATAGCTTTATAGGCCAGGTATATGTAGCAGCTTCAGGAATGACATATTCATCAGGAAACTTTTTAACTCTTTTCTCTCTTTGTTGCAGATTGGTGTTTAATAGGAAAGAAAGTTCATAGTTTGCTATTGGCTGCTTTTTGACAATAGCTAGAGAGAAGGCAAACATAATTTAATATTTGGCTTATTTCCACATTAGGGGAACTGGTTAGGAGACTGCTTTCAGTTTGGTCTTTTGAGTAACTGTTGTGCCTGAAAATCATTTGCCAGGTGCTTAGAAACCAAAGGCCTTGGCCCTCAAGGGGTTCATGGTTTAGTTAGCAAGAAAACAACTGAATTTTCTTCTGTTTCTCTGGAGGAAAAAATGTCAGGTGTTACTGTGCATTTTAATAATTCAGAGTTTAATAAAATTAGCAGCTAATAGCTATCCTTTCTAACTTCTGGAATCTTTTGTTTAGGTGAGACGTGGAATCCATTAAAATTGCATTATCAGTTAAGAAACGTGCGGGAACGATTAGCTAAAAACCTGGTGGAAAAGGGCGTACTGACGACAGAGAAACAGAACTTCCTCCTCTTTGACATGACGACACACCCCCTCACCAACAACAGCATTAAGCAGCGCCTCATCAAGAAGGTGCAGGAAGCCGTTCTCGACAAGTGGGTGAACGACCCTCACCGCATGGACAAGCGCCTGCTGGCCCTCCTCTACCTGGCCCACGCCTCGGACGTCCTGGAGAACGCGTTCGCGCCCCTGCTGGACGAGCAGTACGACGTGGCCACCAAGCGGGTGCGGCAGCTCCTGGACTTGGACCCTGAGGTGGAGTGTCTGAAGGCCGGGACCAACGAGGTGCTGTGGGCGGTGGTGGCCGCCTTCACCAAGTGACCCTGCCCCGAACCACGCGTCCCCCTTCTCTCACGGGAACCAGTCGATTTTCTTCTATGGACTTCTGGGTTTCTGCAGTTTGTACTTCCCACACTGTAATTGGCTTTTGTTTCCTGAAATGGTGGGTGGCTTTTTCTTTTGTGTATGTATGCAGGATTCTGCTGGTACGAGAGGCCTTCCTCTTTCTGTTTTGAAAAAAGTTTTACTGCCATATTGGCATTCCATTCCTTGTTGCCATCCTCACTGTTCCCCGTTTCGGGTTTCTGGTGTGCTTTGACTTTCAAAGTACCACCAGTCTCCTCGCCTGCACATCTTTTGGATTACCTCAGGCTGAGTTTTTCCCGTATGTGCGTGTCCATCTAGTGTTCTGCCTGCAATTCAGACAGAAGTCACAAAATGGCCTTTAACTCACCAAAGGTAAATATCTGTATCTATTGGGACATTTTATACATAGACCTCAGTTGAGATGTATACTTAGCAAATTATTTTTAAATTGAAATACACAGTAAATAATATAAAGTGCCCCTTGATTTTGCTTCCCATGTAAATCTATTGTATTATTACACTTGTTATAATTTTAATTATTAAGTCATAAAGGTCCAGTTGTTTCACACAGCCAGTTTGGGATGAGCTGCATTCCAGTTATGCTGTATATAGTTTGAAGTATATATAAATTGTTCCTTCTTCTGGCCACCCCTGCCCATCTTAGTATTTTGCAGGATTTAATTGGTTGTACACCTGGTGCCCCTTACTTGCTACAGTCATTATAATTTGGTGGCAAGATAGACCTCTCATCATTAAGGAGAGAAAAGATGTATGGCTTCATTGGTCCCAGCATTTTTTGAGCTGTGCCATTCATGGTACTCTTTGCCTATGCATCTCCTTTTTGGATTGTTTTTTTTTTTTTTTGGTCTTACTATTTTTGTCATTTCTATAGAGAAGAGGCTTGTGACCAGTACTAATCTTGAGTACAGTTTTATCTTTTTCTGTCCACAGGTAAATTAATGTCTGCTCTTCAATATCTACTCACACTTTCTTGGGGGAAAAACAATCAAATGTCAGTACTAGCAGATGTTGCATGTAAATCGTTAGCAAGTAATGACTACAACTCAGATGATTAAGAATTTTGTAACAGAAAGCTCTGCTATGTTTTAATTTTTATATACAATTATGATAATTAGCACATTCTAAGAATATAAACCTTTGCTTTTTAAAGTTTATTTTTACTTTTATCACTGTTTATTGGATCACTATTGGTTTCATAATGTAAATAGTATATATTGAACAAATTAAATGTCAAATTTTTTATTACCATAGTTCATGTTACTAGTGGGGCTTTCAGGTGTTTAGAGATTTTTTTGGTTAACCTTCAATGCAAAAGTACTAGATGGTGTATAACTCTAGAGTTGAGTTTTAAGGGATTCCCTAATATGTATACTATCTTTTTATCTGAAGTAATAAATAAACTATGATCTTGAAAGTGCCTGAATCAGAGCAAGCATGTTATTTGTATTTTTGTATTCTGATTTTTGTGGTCTTAGTGTTCTTTCTGATGAAGTTTTACTTAGCCTTAGTGTAGCGTGGCAGTATTTCTACAAAGGGGTTGGCAAACTTTTTCTTATTGGTTCAGATAGTAAATACTGATATTTTAGGCTTTGTGAGCCATATACATGTAGTGTTGCAGCTACTCTGTCTGAGTGAAAGTTGCCATTGACAGTACAGATAAATGGGTGAGGCTGTAGTCCAGTAAAGCTTCATTTACAAAAACAGGCAGCTGGCCATGAGCAATGGTTTACCAGTCCCTATTTTAATTCATGAAAAAAGTCAGATTTTTCTGTCCATTAAAATAACCTCTTTTACCTCCAAATTATATTATTGGTGGTGATTAAGTATAGAAACTATTAATTTATTCCCATAAAATGGATACTTGAAACTTAAACCATGTCCTGGAATTTCTTTTTAGGTGAACATTTACAGTTTTTCTCCTGAAAAGATTTTAGAAGTGAGGTACTGGATGTTTCTGAGGTATTCTTGACTTCCGCAGCATCATCTGTATTCTCAAGCAAGGAGGAAAGGGCCTCACCCGTACTTCCATCAGTGTTTGTTTCAGGGCAGAGTGCCCCTCAGTTCTACCTGTGTGTGCCCACAACTTCAGTATTTGTGTCTCCAGAGGAGAGGGTGTCATCTAGAGCTCAGTTCTTCTATGGAAGGCTGCTGCTTCCAGCTCTCTCTAAGCAGGATCAGTGCGACTCCAGGGATGATGTTCTGTGTGGAAGGTGCAGTGTGTCCACGGGTTTATGCCACTTGTTAAAAAGCCTTCAGATCCAAGAATTAGGCAGAGAGTTTTAATATAATGAAACTTAAATAGAGATCTATTGTGCAAAGAATCTGCTGCATTTTGACTTCTTCATATGTTATTTAATTACTGAGTGTTCCTTATAATAACCTGATCTACAACAGTGCTGTAACAAAAAGGAGAAAGGAAACAATGCATGCTCTATGCCTAGTGAGAGATTTTATATCTTGTTTTGACCTCCCCAAACTGCAGTAACTGTCTTCATTTAATGAAGAGCAGGCTTGGAGAGGAGGGGTTGCCCAGTCTCACATTATCTGGTAAGTGTTTGAGCTTTTTAATCCTGAAGTAATGGAAAACATAATTGCATTCAACTGTAATTTTTCCTTTCTTGTTTTGGGACTGGGAGGGGGCTTCTTTCTCTAACAGAAACAAAACGAGAATAGTGGGCATGTAGGAAGATCTCATGGTGGCACAAAAGACTGATAAATGGATATCCCTACTTTATTCTGATATCCTGGTATAACTTACATAGGTTAATCTTTCTGGGATGAAAAAGTTGACTGTATGTTCTCAGAAGAAAGCATCATCGTCGAATGTCAGTTGGCCAGAAAGCCCTGGCCTGCTGAATGAACCAGGATTGGCTTGCAACCTCTGATGCGTTCTCCTACTCAGTTCTTCCCATTATTTGTGAACACTAGGACAAACCTTTGAATTTGGCCACCACCTGAAGGAAAGCGAGAGCGGCTGGTGTGCAATTCAGTGGCAACATAGGACCAGTGAGTGATGATGTCCAGCCTGATGATGACAAGGACCCATGACTGCCACGCACGGCTACTCTTAGCCCAGGAACGTGGAAGCCACCATTCATAAGTCTGTGAGATATTTACTTTTATGATGTTTAATCCCGTCTCAATGGCCTCCATCTTAAATATGAACACATAGGCTGTCAGATAACATTGTTCCATTTCGCTTTTATCTAGAACAAGATAACTGAAAGCTGGAGGTAATTTCCAGTTCATCACAGCCCACTGGGTCCCAGAGTGATATCCCTGGCTCTTGTAAGTTCTGTGCAAATGTCGCATAGTCTTTAATAGCATCAAGTAGGGGTATTAATGTTTATAACCTTTCAGGCTACTGTTGAGAGAGGTATAGATGGTAAAGTTAAATTGATATCCACACTTCCTCAGCCCAGTGTTAGAATATGTAGGCATTCACTCCTGCAGAGCAGTTGTGTGCCGTAATTCCCACTAGCATAATATACTGGTGTGCAGTTTACCTTTTGCACTTACATTATGGAGAACTTTAAGCACACATCTTTCTTTTTAGTCATTTTTGGCTTCATGTATAACTTCTCCCATTAATGGATATTTGGATTATTCTCATATTTACTGTTACAACAGTATTGTAAACAATATTTTTGTACATATTTTTATATTTTATTTCCATGGGAGGAATTAACAGACGTGAGTTTACTCGAAATGTAAAAGATAAAGTTAAATTTTCTAAGATCTTTGTTAATTTCCACTTCAAATAATGTGAATGTGGGTTTCCCTACACCCTAGCTAATGCTGTAGAGGGTATCATCATTAATCCTGGTCTTTGCCAAGGTAATAGTAGAGGAGAATGGTCAAATTATTTTAATTGTTGAGGGTTTATTATTATTTACAACCTTTATTGGTAATTTGTGTTCTTTTCCTGTGAGTTACCTGTTCATGTTATTTGTTTTTATAATTTAGGATATTGATATTTTTATATATTGGTTCACCAGGTTTACAGGACTTTCCATGTTTTATGGATATTAACCCCCTGTGTCTGTGATATATTTTCCCCAGTGTTTGGAGTTGCTATATATGGTAAGTTTTTTTTTTTTTCCTTAACCATTTAGTAAAGTGTTAGGTGCAGTACTCAAGCATGGAATCTGTGGAGACTTTATCATACTAAAGAGATCAGCATGGTATTAGGTTTGGGGATATATATATACGCATATATGGCTTCCCTTGTGGCTCAGACAGTAAAACATCTGCCTGCAGTGCAGGAGACCCGGGTTCAATTCCTGGGTCAGGAGATCCCCTGGAGAAGGAAATGGCAACCCATTCCAGTATTCTTGCCTGGAAGATTCCATGGACTGAGAAGACTGGTAGTCTACAGTCCATGGGGTCACAAAGAGTCAGACATGACTGAGTGACTTCACTTGATTTCACTTCTTATATATATATTTCGGGAAAATTTGGAGTGTGTGCTAAGTTGCTTCAGTTATGTCTAACTCTTTGTGACCCCATACAATGTAGCCCATTAGGCTCCTCTGTGCATGGGATTCTCCAGGCAAGAATATTGGAGTGGGTTGCCATGCCATCCTCCAGGGGATCTTCCTGATGCAGGGGTTGAACCTATGTCTCTTATGTCTTCTGCATTGGCAGGCAGCTTCTTTACCACTAGTGCCGCCTGGGAGGTATTAAATGAAACCAATATAAAACTCACAGAAATACGTAATGTATTTTGATTTTTGAGTATATGTATAGGTAAACATTTAATTTTATACGATTAAATTATATATGAAAAATGTCATAAGCAAATGTATAGGCTAATGGATTATTTTAAGGCAGTGTGTTTGCAACCGTCACTGCAGCCAGGAGATAGAACCTTGCCAGCTCTCCAGAAGCTGTTCAAGGCTTCCTCCCAATTACAGCCTTCCTGACCCCTAGGACTTCATAGAACCATTCAGCTTCAGCTTCTTCAGCATTACTGGTTGGGGCATAGACTTGGATTACTGTGATACTGAATGGTTTGCCTTGGAAATGAACATAGATCATTCTGTCATTTTTGAGATTGTACCCAAGTACTGCATTTCGGACTCTGTTGTTGACTGAGGGCTGCTCCATTTCTTCTAAGGAATTCTTGCCCACAGTAGTAGATATAATGGTCATCTGAATTAAATTCACCCATTCCAGTCCATTTTAGTTCACTGATTCCTAAAATGTCAGTGTTCACTCTTGCCATCTCCTGT
This sequence comes from Bison bison bison, assembly GCF_000754665.1. Classification (NCBI taxonomy): domain Eukaryota; kingdom Metazoa; phylum Chordata; class Mammalia; order Artiodactyla; family Bovidae; genus Bison; species Bison bison. The sequence goes on from NW_011494903.1 coordinate 9,897,191, forward strand.
TTGACCACTTCTAATTTACTCTTTTACTTTTGCAAAGAGTCGGACACTACTGAGTGACTGAACTGAATTTACCTTGATTCATGGACTGAACATTCCAGGTTCCTATGCAGTATTGTTCTTTATAGCATTGGACTTGACTTCCATCACCAGTCACATCCACAACTGGGCATTTTCGTTTGGCTCCGCCTCTTCATTCTTTCTGGAGTTATTTCTCCACTCTTCTCCAGTAGCATATTGAGCACCTCCCCACGTGGGGAGTTCACCTTTCAGTGTCTTTTCTCTTTGTCGTTTCATACTATTCATGGGGTTCTCAAGGCAAGAATACTGAAGGTGTTTGCCATTCCCTTTTCCAGTGGACCACGTTTTGTCAGCAAATTTGGAAAAGGTCAGTTTTCATTCCAATTCCAAAGAAGGGCAATGCCAAAGAATGTTCAAACTACCACACAATTGCACGCATCTCACACACTAGCCAAGTAATGTTCAAAATTCTCCAAGTGAGGCTTCACAGTACATGACCCGTGAACTTCCATATGTTCAAGCTGGTTTTAGAAAAGGCAGAGGAACCAGAGATCAAATTGTCAACATCTGTTGGATCATGGTAAAAGCAAGAGAGTTCCAGAAAAACATCTGCTTTATTAATTACGCCAAAACCTTTGACTATGTAGATAACAACAAACTGTGGAAAATTCTTCCAAGAGATGGGAATACCAGACCACCTTAGAAATCTGTATGCAGGTCAAGAAACAACAGATCTAGACATGGAACAACAGACTGGTTTCAAATCGGGAAAGGAGTATGTCAGGGATGTGTATTGTCACCCTGTTTATGTAACTTAAATGCAGAGTACAACATGAGAAATGCCGGGCTGGATGAAGCACAGGCTGGACTCAAGATTGCAGGAGAAATATCAATAACAAATATGCAGATGACACCACACTTAGGGCAGAAAGTGAAGAGTAAAGACCCTCTTGATGAAAGAGGACAGTGAAAAAGCTGGCTTAAAACATTCAAAAAACAAAGATCATGGCATCTCGTCTCATCACTTCATGGCAAATACATGGGGAAACAACGGAAACAGTGAGACTTTATTTTCTTGGGCTCCAAAATCACTGCAGAGGGTGACTGCAGCCTTGAAATTAAAAGAGGCTTACTCCTTGGAAGGAAAGTTATGACCAACCTAGATAGCATATTAAAAAGCAGAGACATTACTTTGCCAACAAAGGTCCATCTAGTCAAGGCTATGGTTTTTCCAGTGGTCATGTATGGATGTGAGAGTTGGACTATAAAGAAAGCTGAATGCCGAAGAATTGATGCTTTTGAGCTGTGGTGTTGGAGAAGACTCTTGAGAGTCTCTTGGACTGCAAGGAGATCCAACCAGTCCATCCTAAAGGAGACCAGTCCTGGGTGTTCATTGGAAGGACTGATGTTGAAGCTGAAACTCCAATACTTGGGCCACCTGATGCAAAGAGCTGACTCATTTTAAAAGACCCTGATGTTGGGAAAGATTGAGGGCAGGAGGAGAAGGGGACGGCAGAGAATGAGATGGTTGGATGGCATCACCGACACAATGGACTTGGATTTGGGTGGACTCTGGGAGTTGGTGATGGACAGGGAGGCCTGGTGTGCTGCAGTTCATGGGGTTGCAAAGAGTCGGACACAGCTGAGTGACTGAACTAAACTGAACTGAATTTTCAATCACAAATATCAATGTAAACTTGTGGACAGCTTTATGTTTTCCTTTTTTATTGTGGTAAAATACCTGTAGCATAAAATTTACCATTTCAGTCATACTTAAGTGTACAGTTCAGTGCCTCTACTTTTTGTAGTTATGCTGTATCTGTTTTGTAAGAACATAGTCATTATATACACTAATCTCTCCCTTTTAACTCTTAAGTCTTCAAGTAAATACATTCTTAATGCTCACCACCATTCCTTATGTCTATCCAGTCATCTTGCTTGTCTTGCTCTTTTGTTAGTAGATTCTTCTGGAAGGGCTTGTGAGAATAGTATACTCTGGGTTTTTGTATGCTGATGACAGTTTATCTGTAGCCTTTTATTTGAAAGTCACTTTGGATAAAATGGTTGAGGCAGAGTTTTTTTTTTTTTTTAGTATCTTAAGTATGTTCTTTTTGGCATAAAGCGTCATTGTCAGTGTCTGGTTGTAACATGATTTTCTTTTTCTCTCATGAATGCCTTGTTCTTTTTGCCGAAAGCCCACAGGATCTTTTCCCCCTTGATATTTTGCTGGTAATATTACTACAGTATGTTTTAGTGTTAGTTATTCTGGATCAGTATTTGCAAGTACATGGTGTGTTCTCTCAATACATAGCATCAAATCTTTTTTTATTCTTAAATTCAGGAAAATTAAAGTTTTAGTAATTGTTTTACTCCCTTGTTTAGGCTTTCTTCTTTGGAGATTCCTACTTTTTTCTGGGTCATGTTGCTTTTTTTTTTTTTTTAATTTCTATTTTTATTTTTTGGCTGAGTAACACGTGAGATCTTAGTTCCCTGATGAGGGATCGAACCTACGCCCCCTGCCTTGGAAGCACAGAGTCTTAACCACCAGACCACCAGGGAAATCCCTGCTTGCATTCTTTATTACTTAACCTTTAAATGTTTCACCCTTTTTATCTTGTTTCTCTTAAGACATCTTATTTATTCACTGTGAATGATTCTTCTGGTCTTTTCTGAAATTAATTTTTTCCCAAGTTTTAATAACCAGTTTCTGAATTTTTCTAATTTCTGTTGATATCTTTCATTCATGTTTTGTGTCATTTCCGTGATGTATTTTAACTTATTGTGAGATATTTTTCATTGGTTCCCTAGGTATGTCTTTCTGGTGTGCCTTTGTTTAGCTGTAGGGATTATATTGGCTCCTAATGCTTTTTCTTTTCTTATGATAACTTTGTGTGGGATTTGACCTAGATTATTTTCTATTACCCATATTTATATTTTACTTTGCCTATTTTAGAAGGGAGATGCAGGACAGCATAGCTTTTCTGTGTTTATTGTCTAGACTTCCTTCTCTCTTCAACTTAAAGAAACATGGCAGCTTGCTTTCTGAGATCTGGTTCTGCTACTCTACCCACCTTTGTCTGGACCTTCTTTTTTTTTTCTCTATTCTTTTTCTATTCAATTTTGATCTGTTCCCAGTAGTTTCTCCTCAGTATGGGGCATTGGCTAATCAGTTTTTTAAAAATTGTAGTTTATTTATTTGCACAACACAAGGGATCTTTAGTTGCATCATACAAACTGTTAGTTGCCGTATGTGGGGTCTAGTTTCCTTGCCAGGGTTTGAACTCAGGCTCCCTACATTGGGAGCGTGGAGTCTTAGCCACTAGACCACCAGGGACATCCCAGGCTGATCATTTTTGAAAGTGAAAAAACTAGTCAAGTTTCAGGGGCCATTATCCAGCTGGTCCTCTGAGCTTCCCTGTTGATCATGGGTTAGGGTGCGGGGCTGGGGTGTGTAGCTTGGGGCTGTCACATGTCCTGTTCTTTCCTTGCACATGATCTTTATTCCAGTGGTTTGGCTGTCTTTGGAAGAGGAGACTGTTTTAATTATAGTAGCTTTCTGATGGTGGTGTAAATAGGGCTAGTGCTGAAGTTATTATGCTTTTTTATTTTTAAATTAAAAGGTAATTGCTTTACACAATTTTGTTGTTTTCTGTCACACCTCAGCATGAATCAGCCATAGGTATACGTTTGTCTCCTCTTTCTTGAACCTCCCTCTCATCTCTCTCCCTGTCCCACTCCCTAGGTTGGTACAGAGCTCCTGTTTGAGTTCCCAGAGACATACAGCAAATTCCCATTGGCTATCTGTGTTACATATGGTAATTTAAGTTTCCATGTTACTCTCTCCATACATCTTACCCTCTCCTCCTCCCCCCCACCCCCACGTCCATAAGTCTGTTCTCTATGTCTGTTTCTCCATTGCTGCCCTGCAAATAAGTTCTTTGGTACCATCTTTCTAGATTTCATATATGTGCATTAATAATATTTATGTTTCTCTTTCTGACTTACTTCACTCTGTATAATAGGCTCTAGGTTCATCCACCTCATTAGGGCTGACTCAAATGTGTTCCTTTTTATGACTAATATTCCATTATGTGTATATACCACTTTTATCCGTTCATCTGTTGATGGACATCTAGGTTGCTTCCATGGTCTAGCTATTGTAAATAGTGCTGCAGTGAACATTGGGATACATGTGTCATTTTCAATTTTGGTTTCCTCAGGGTATATGCCTTGGAGTGGGGTTGCTAGGTCATATGGTGGTTTTATTCCTAGTTTTTTTAATAATCTCCATACCGTCTTCCATAGTGGCTGTATCAATTTAAATTCCCACCAAAAGTGCAAGAGGGTTCCCTTTTCTCCACACCCTCTCCAGCATTTATTGTTTGTAGACTTCTTGATGATGGCCATTCTGACTGGTGTGAAGTGATATCTCATTGTAGTTTTGATTTGCATTTTTCTAATAATAAGCGATATTGAGCATCTTTTCATGTTCGTTAGCCATCTGTATGTTTTCTTTGGAGAAATGTCTGTTTAGGTCTCTTCCCCACTTTTTGATTGGGTTGTTTGTTTTTCTGGTATTGAGTTGTATGAGCTGCTTGTATATTTTGGAAATTAATCCTTTGTCAGTTGTTTCATTGCTGTTTGTCATGTTTTGTTGGATGATTTTTGTAGCCAATTTTGCTGAATTCTAATAGTTTTTAAATTGATGTGTTTGTGCTTACATGTACTGAGATACATCTATGCAAACTGTGTATTTTTGTTCCTACTATTTATACCTCTTAAAAAACTGTCTAATTGTATTGGCTTGTATCTCTAGAATGTTGTTAGTAGTATAGTGTTGCTCAGTCGTGTTCAATTCTTTGTGACTCCATGGACTGTAGCCCACCAGGTTCCTCTGTCCCTGGAATTTTCCAGGCAAGAATACTGAAGTGGGTTGGCATGCCCTCTTCCAGGGGATCTTCTCAACCCAGGGATTGAACCCAGGTCTCCCACATTGCAGGCAGATTCTTTACTGTTTGAGCTACTTGGGGAGCCCCAGAATGTTGTTATTCAATAATAATAACAGTGGACATCTTTTTGTGTGTATTCCTGACTCTAATGGGAATGATTCTGGAGTTTTCCATTAAGAGTTTGAAGCAGACTTTAAAAAAAATGTCTTTCAAAAGATTTGTGTGTCCTACTGTTTGTTAATTTCTTAATTTTAAATCATTCATGCATTCCTGAGTTAACATCACTAAAACTTGGTATTTATTATATTACTTTATAATTAGAGTCTATTGGCTAACATTTATAAATTTTTTGTCCATTTTCATTGTATTCTAAGCATTTTTCAAGTTAAATTCACCTTCAGTGTCACTGACTTGTATAAGTTGATTTGATGCTGCTTGTATGACTTTGGGTTTGTGAAGGTGCTCTCAGTTTATGTTCTTAGTTCTGCCAGATCTCCTTTGATCTTCTCTTTTTTGGTCTTGTGCTTCTTAGTAGCCTCATTCTCTTTGAGTGAATTGAGAATATAAAACAGTTTGTGTTTATAATTTTCTTCTGATTCCCAAGGTAATCCTCCAAATTACATTCTTTAATCTGCCTATTGCATAGTTTTAACACCCTCCCTCCAACTTTCCTGGTTCTTTCATAAGAGGCTGTTTAATGGAGGAGGGAGGGTTCTATTGAAGCCTGACATTTGGTCAATAGTTGGTATTTCAGCGCTCTGTGTTTAAGCATTGTTCAGTTCCTCCCTTAGGATGAGAAAGTTGGATACCAGCTGATTTTAATCTTTATTCAGAGCTACCTCAGCTGCTTTGAGGGGATCAAGAGGGAGGGTGTGGCCTTTATGGGCTTGGGCGAGCAGAGGCTGAGTGGATCAGTTGAGCCCTTTCCTTGCAGGAACCTGTGTGGTAGGGGCTCCCCTGAGAGCAGACCATTCCTCCCCCGTTAACTCCTGTGACCCGCTGAGGCTCACGGGGTGCCTGGGAAAATCAAAATGAGACTCAACGTCTTCAGCCTCCCCTTCCCTGCCATTCTGCGGAGTGGAAATGGCTTCAATTCAGGGTGCTTTCTGACCTTTCTGGGGCTCACCATCTGTAATCCCCTTTCTTCAAGTTAAAGGCTTTGTTGACATTCTTTACATTCTTCAGAACTCATTTCATAACCTTTCTTTCTTCTTCAGAGAGAGTTGTATCCCGTTTCATTGTCATTTTGGTCTCCCTTTATCGTGCATGGTGTGTAGCCTTCGACTTTCATAGAATGGGTTTGTGGCTATTTCTATACTGTGTTAAAACTCTCCCCCAGGAAGAAGCTCTACCAAGTGTAGCAGTGGACTGATTTTGGAGGCTATGTGGAAAATTGGACAGGCAGCAGGGAGCCTGTACGTCCACAATTCGGTGATACAGAGTGGGGCCAAAATTATTACAAAATAGCATTCACCAGTTTCTAAATAAATGGTGTGAAGAACTGAGGATACAGCTGCCAGCTGGTGGAGGGATGAGAAGCAGATCTGCAAATAGCGGTGGAACCCTACCAGTGGGGGCACTGAGTGAGGACCCGTGACCCCTGAGTTCCTCCGGTCACTGAGGCCAGGTCATATGCTGAGTCCTATTCTGGGATTTCTGTGAGATGCCATCTTGCCTGCTTCCTTGGGCTACTCCAGTTTGGTGTCTGCATCTGAAAACCAAAAGCGCCTAAAATAAAGTAGATGCTTTTAATTTCACTCTAAAGTAAGATCCTAGATCACCCAAGTATTTCTGGGGAGCGGGTAGAAAATGGGTAGGGTTTTAGGAAAAATGAATAATGTACTCATTGTGAAGGAGAGAAAAAACTAACAAGGAAAAACAACTGCAAATAGCATCCAGTTGAGGCTGGAAACCCTGATTTGCAGCATCATCATACTGTTGTGAGATTTTCCTCTAGGAATTGGCACGTAGGCACCAAGAGGCTGGCTGGTTGAAAGGATCCTGGATTAACCTGGGTGAAGGCACTGTGCACCTAGTGAGCTGGATGGAGATTGTTGTGTTCTACCATAGGGTAGTCTAAACAGAGAAGAAGGAATGCAGGGGGAATGGTTTCTGAAGATGAGAAAACTGACAGTTGGTTAGGGGCCTCCCAGGTGGCGCTTCCCTGCCTGGTGGCTCAGTGGTAAAGAATCTGTCTGCAATGTAGGAGACCTGGGTTTGATCCCTGGGTTAGGAAGATCCCCTGGAGGAGGGCATGGCAGTGCATTCCAGTATCCTTACCTGGAGAATCCCATGGCCAGAGGAGCCTGGCAGGCTACAGTCCATAGGGTCACAAAGAGTTGGTCACAACTGAAGTGACTTAGCGTGCACACTAGGGATTAGAGGCCTGTTGAAATTGAAGAAGCAGTACCAGGAGAAGCAGGGGAGTAAGCTCCAGGAGGTTGTAAAGGTGTGAGCTGTGTGATTTATTGATTTCAGAGGTGGAATGGATTTGAGTGTGTGTCATATCCTAGGTGTGACCACGGAAGAAGAGGGATTTGACTTCTTTTGCCTGTTCCTCTTACCCATTCAGGTCATCCGTATTTATCTTCATGTTGTAAAATGTTATTCTATAGATGCAAAACTAAAAACACAAACAAGTAGTAAACAGTGTTTATTTTCTTAAAATTACTTTAAAAAGGTTGTTTATAGAGATGTGGATTTACATAACTTGGCGACAACATTTTAAAAATGTACAGGCTATTTTGTATTATTGCACTTACTCTTTCATAATATATAAGGCATTTTATTTTACATAAATAAAGGATAATGTATAATATCATACAACAGGTGTGGTGCCAATTAAGTCAACCCTAAAATTAAATGAACTGTGTATGGGAGCATAGAAATGAAACCCAACTTACTTCAACCTTCACGGTATATCCTTGCAACTACGATATACACACTGTAACAAAATTACCATCATAGCTTATTGGATGACTGACTGACCAGCTAAAAAAACCAAAACAATGGAAGTTTTAGTAGGACAATACCATTAGTGTTCACATCAGGAAGTGTGGGAATTTATTAGACTAATTAGAAATACAAGTCATGCCTTGGACACTGACAACAAGTAAATATCTTTCTATCTTAGGGTCAAAGTTTAGCTTTTGCTTCCTCAAATTCTAATTGTCGAATTCCAAGGGGCGCCTTCTGATGAGGTCCACTAGAAACAGCTGATGACTTGAATATGGTTCAGTGAACCAGAGGGCTACCCTCACACTTTTTAGTTACGAGGGTTAGGAACTCTTAGACGGAGAGACTGTTTCGTTGCTTCAGAAGCTCCTGTCACACGGACTGTGCATTTCTATGCAGGCACAGCTAGAAGAGTAGAGACAAAAAATTTTCAGCGTGGACTTCAAATCATCTCTCATTTAGGCAAGAAAGCAGAAGCCACAAATCTGACCCCAGAGACTTAAAAACAATCTAGCATGCACCTTGCACTGACTTCCTATAGTATCCTACCTGGAACTGTAGTAGTGAAAAGTAGAAGCTAAATTAATCAGGTCTTTCTAGCAAACTCGTCAACTACATTCCCTTTTGTATAACCTGTTTAAAAATGAGGAATCTGGGCTCACACCAGCCAGATAACTCAATCCCATCTGAGAACCTCCCTGGGCCAGCACCACAGAGGTTTACTGGGATCAGTCACTCAGAAATAGGTTAATTAAAGAAATCGCCCACATAAAACCTTGGCGTCACCATGCATGCAGGTATGCAGCTTCACCCGTATTCTCAGCACTCAGTAAGCTGGTTTGTGCCACCTGAGCATGTGGCCTGTGACCACCCAATTCTGCCCCTTTACCTTGAAAGACTGACTCCCCCTCGTTCTCCATCTTCTGATTACATTTTAGTAAATGAAGCTGATGAGGGTCTGGATCGTTAAGAAAAGGTACAGTACGAGGAGAGGCAGGCCCTTTTGGTGACCAGGAACAGCAACATCGAATGGAAACAGTTACTACAAAGAAGCTGGTGCTTCAGAAGGAAGAGCAGCTGGAATGAGTGTCACAAGCAAGCGTGAGTCACAACTGTGTTCTGCTGGGAAACATTTTTGGCAAAAGAGAATTTGCAAAACAAAAAGAGCAAAAACTTCAGTCACTGCAGAGCTATGTCATTACTCAGGTCAAGGTCAGGAAAATTGATCCAATGGTTAGAAATGTTACATTTCTTAAGCTTATTGAGAAAGGGGAAAAAAGTTAAAAAAAAGTCCTCTAAAAGGATTATTTTAAGCTCCTCTACTTGGATTACAATCCAAGGATACTAAAAAAGATAATTGATTTCTAAAAATTTAGCTTAAATTAGTGGTTGGAGAGTACATAAAATATAAAAATGGAAACTCAGTGACAATGGTGTTTTTGCCTGCTCTTTCATTGACCAGTCTTGAATTTCAGCATTTATTCAAGACAAGTTTCAAACTGGATGTAAGGTGCTTTCAGAGCTGGAACTTTCTGCTCATTCTAAGCAGCGAAGTTCATGGCTATTTAGTACAGTTTATCCAAACTGCATTCCTGTAAAATTGCCTTACGACGTACACTTTAGATCATGATCAATACTTCATGGTGATCAATAACCACCAATTAAACTATGCAGCCATACGTTGCACATTACACTCACTAAAATACCACTTTCTGTATTTTGCTTTTTCATTTTTGGATAATTCCTGAGCCAACCTAACCATTAGGTCATAACCGATTCTCTTTGTTCAAGGGTCATGTTTTTCTTCTCAGGATAACAGACCCTTAGCTCCTTCCACTGAATGTGCCTAAAAGCATTCTGTCATTTACTTACAAAATTATATAAAACTAGTCCTTTTAGTTGTGACAGCTGTGTTGCCCTCAGACTTTGTTAGATCCCTAATTGCCAGGATTGACTATGTTGGGATAGGTGGGAGGAAGGATTTGGAGGTCTCACTAAATGTTTCAAGTAAAGAAGGGCATGCCACATCCTGTGTCCCCATTAGGAAACATGACAGGAGGGGACAGGCACTGGAACGAAGTGGACCCTCCCAGCCTAAGTGATCCAGGCAGAAGGCTTAGGATTTCAGCTCCATGGCTGCTGCTTCACGTGTGAGCAAAAAAAGCTGGGGAGTTTGATAGTCTTCCCTGCACCAGTGCTGCTCTGTTGTTTCAGGAGCCCATGGTTTAGAGAAGTCATTCTGATTTGCCGAAGAAAGGAATTGAGAAAAGGAGATTCCAGGTTAAAAAAAAAAAAAGTAACAAGCACTGTTAGTGCCACTACCAGTGCTTGCTGCATGAAGAATTCCTGTGCTTTCTAATTACTAACTGCACAGGTCCCTCTGGGACAGCCTTCATGATATTCCAGGCATCGAAATGCATCAGCCCCACTAGAGATTTCCCGTTAATGGCAAGGATTTCATCTCCAGCTTCTATTGTTCCTGCTTGCTCAGCTGCACCACCTGTGAGAATAAATACAGAATGATAGCAGGGAACTTTCATAATATCTAGAATAAATTCCAAGTAAACTAAAAACTTTAGCGAGAAAAATCTCTAAACCATGTGCCTGCCTTTAATCTTAGAAGGAAATTTTTCTTAAGACACACAAAACATATACTTAGAAAAAGAAATGTGGCCACATAAAAAAATTCAAATCTGTAACCCCTCTTCCCTTAAACATAATCAACTGACTAGGGGAAGATATTTTCATTGTATTTAGTCAACAAATAGAATGGGGGTTACTGTTCAGCTGGGCTAAAGATCTCCAGATCAATAATCAACCCACCAGAAATCCAAATGACCAATAAAAAACAAGTTCAGCTTCTACTTCTTAATAGATATTGGCTGATATATCCAACATGCTGAGAATTAATGAGAATTATATACTCATCAGTGACCCGCAGAGATACTTTTTACTTAAGAAAGCTTAACATATTTCTACATGAAGCTCTGTTATGGCAAGTTGATGAGCTTTGGAAAAGACAGGGTTTGCATCCCCTTCTATATACTCTTGCACATAAACATCTAAAACAATCATATTAAAGAAGAAATGCATGGAAGAAAGGACATTGAAAGAGAAAAATACCTAAGTTTGAAAAGAATTTTCTCAAATGTTTAACTGGATCTCAAAACACTGAGCAGATAGATCTTTTTGTCCTAGATTTTTGAAAATCATCTTTATTATTTGAAATGATAGTTGATTATAAAGACAAAATAATAAAAATATAGCCGGAAGAAAGGAAGTTCAAATGCAACCCACTTGAGGACAAAACACTTTATGTTGTTAATGACAGATACTGTTATCGGAAAAGAGATGAGCCCTCACTGATGCCAGGCCTACAAAGAACAAGGAGACTGAGTTAGTCCTAATCATTGATTTCTCAAGATACACATTTTTGGAAGTCTCAAAGCACTGATGTCTAACAGACCCAATCAACACGGTGTTGGCATAGTTCCTGTTGTAGGAATATTAACTAAAGGCCCCAAGCAGGTTATCTGGAACCAAAAATTTTCTGGGTGTTCATCTGACTCTAAGGATATATGGATTCCAACCAACAGAAGGCTGTGAGTTAGGGGCTGTAGGCAGTCACATTGGTTTGGTCTCAAGTCTGTGACTTCAAGCAGGTTAAGGTTTCTTAAAATTTCATTTTTCTCATCTGCAAAATGATGTTAACCTATCTTGTTCCCTCACTAGGTTTTTACAAGAATCTAATGAGATGAAGCAGATGAAGTCCTTGATGAACCCCTCAGTGCTGTGCACACCAGAGGTTGTGCCAGCTTTTGGACTTCTTATACACGAGAGAGAAGTAAACCTTCTTGTTTAAACCATTGTTGTTTTGGGTTTTCTGTGACCTGAGGCCAAAGAGAATTCTAATTTGATCAGGGTGTGTCTATTCATCGAGGTTTTAAGAAAGTATCTTTTAGAATAGTTTTATGCTTTTTCCCCAAAAACGTCTTGCATAGTTTTTGTGTAGCACACTTTCAGGCGGCTTTCAGTTGTTACTGCGCATTGGTAGCTTACAGGACTGAATGCATATCTAGCTGTTTTTCTCGTTCAGCATGGTTTTTGAGCTGGTCCCGGTTAATGGATATAGATCCTACTTGCTTCTTGAATTGCTGCACAGTTTTCGTTTTTATGGATGTAATGTATTTTACTCATCATTTTGCTACAGACAGAAATTTAAACTGTTTCATAGTTTCCAGTTTAGCAAGCACTGCCAAATTCTTCCCCAGAGAGAGGTACCATTAGATACACTTTTGAAAGAAAAGTATGAGTGTTCTCCTTCCCTACATCTTGCCAACATATCGTATTATGAGATTTCTTATTTATGGCCAACTTGATTTTAAAAAGATGATTCCTAGTAGTTATAATTTTCACCCAATAACTAATATTAGTTTGAGTATCCTTCCCTCTATTTGTCGACTATTTAGGTTTTAACTTTTGTCTATTTTCTGTTCATTTCATTTACCCAGATTTCCCTATATTTTGTATTTATTATTGAATTATAGTTATTAATATATTCTGGAATTAGCCTTTTGTTGATGTAAATACATTGCAAATATCTTCTAGTTGCTTAGATTTTTATGAAACTTTTTGCTATTTAGAAGTTAAACATTTTATGTATGTGTATAATATATATGTGTGTAATATAAATTATATACTTTTTGTATGATATTTATGTAATCCTATTAGGATTTTAAAACAATGGTTATTGTTGATATACAGGAAATTCTGTTGCTTTTTTTGTATATTGATTGTGAATTCTGCAATCTTGCTGAACTGTTTATATTGGCTTGACATTTGATTCTCTTAGCTTTTTTCCAGTGAGGAAGGAAGAACATATAATTTGCCAATAATGACAAAGTACATTCCTGTATTTCCAGTCTTCATACCTCTAATCTTGTCTTATTGTGTTACTGATATTCTTGGTAAAGTGATGAAAAGAGAAACATTTTAAAAGCAGCCCAAACATAGCAAAAAAATTTTTTTGTAAAGCAGCCCAGACAGTAGTAGTGATGATGTTCTACCTCGATGGCTGATGCTTCACACAAGAGGTTACAAGTAATTACTGATTTTTTTTTCATCAATAAAATCCCTGACCTTCAAGAGAGCTTTTGGGAAATACAATATTTAATTCATTTATTATTCAAAGAGTTTTTTTGTATTAGATTGATATAAGAAATTGAATATTGCTGTATTTTAGTGTTTGGGCTGAAAGGCACAGGAAACCAAGATAAACAGAAAACCTGTATCCATTAAATTTTTAAGTAAAATAAAGGTAAGAAAAAATCTTTGGGTAGAGTGCTAAGCCTGAACAAAGAAACATTCAAGAGGAGGGAGCAGTATAATATTCAGAAATTCTTGAATGCCTTTTCCCAGGAATAAATCTGCAGGCTTGTACACAAGAGCACTGGCAAGGCTTATCTGTGGAACAGGTGCATCTTTCCCTTTCTCTCTATCCACTTACACAGTGTTCATGGATTTCTAGCCTGATGCTAGACAGAGGCCAGGAAGATACCGGGACATCGTCTTTGCTCTGCTAAGAAGGAGATCTCAAGGGCACTCATCTCTCCCGGGGCTGCTTCTCCATTCCGATGCTGCAGATGCCATGGGATTTCTGGGCCTGGCTTCCCGGTCTCCACCCGGGTGCTGCTTTATCTGGCCCCTGGTCTTTTGGCTCACAGGCCAAAAACACCTTATTGAGGGGTGAGCTTCTTGGCTGGCAGAAGCTTCATGTCCTGTGACTGATCACGGTCACCCTTCACTGTGCGTGTCCTAAACATCACCATTTTGCTGTTTTAGGCTCAGTCCGTTTGTTATTCCATCGTCTTCCTCTTCATTGGTGCTGCCCGTCTGATTGTAGTGAGCCAGCTGCAAATTTGCTGTGTGCTTTTTTAGGTTTTCTTATGCCTGAATACTGTTGTTTTTCAACAGTCATGACTTCTCCAAATATTTCTTTTGCTTTATCTGGCATTCGTCATTCTCCCTTATCGCTCAATACCCTTTTGTAATTTTTATCTCTTTATTTCCTTGTGCTGCAGTTTTTAAAGTTTCTTCTTGATTTTTATAAATTCTCTCCTTAAGGATTTAGTATATGTTTAATTCTGTTCATTAAATACTTTCTTTGAATACTTAAATACTTTCAGACTTTCTTTCTGCTAATGGGTTTTTGTGTGTATTTTAATGTATCTGCCTGCTTCTTTTGAATACCCTGTCTTTTTTCATGGATAATATTTTTCTGCCCCAGTTTTTTGATGGACGTTCCTGTTTATCGTGTCTGTTGACAATTTCCTCACGTACTCTGTATCCTTTTGTTTAGAGCTCTTGCTTAGGAGTGCTGTTGAGAGTCAAACTCACGTTTTCCTGAACTTGGCTCTCTGTGACCCACTGCTGTCAAGTTAACAGGTGCAGTGTTTCCCCTTGCCCTGGTACCGAGCGTCTAGACACCACACGGCAGAGGCTCGGCTCCTGATCTGTGCCTGTCCTCTGCTTGCCCCAGGGACCGTGAGCAAACAGCCTGTTTCTGGCCACCACTATTTACAGTTTGGGCGTGTGCTAGACTGCAAGAAAGGAAGATGGGAGCAGTAGATATTGTTAGAATCATTGGTAAATATGAAATTTCTTCATGCACTTGAATAATAATTCATTTTGTGATCATGGGCAATCCCTAGAATCTCTTCAGATTCCTGAGCTGAATAAGTATATTAACAATATCAATATAAATATATATTGTATATATGAAATCAGTATTGTAATGTAAAATATTACATATAAAATAGCATATGTGGGTTTATATAAACATCATTAGTATAATTATATTAATAATATAACTGCTCAGCTCTGGGACCTAGAGAGAGAATTTTGAGAACTGTCCAAGAGATAAAATACACTGAGTTCATGAAGACACCTCCTGTCTCCCAACTATTTCAGTGATATCTACTGGCTCACATATGACTTTCTTGAAATCCAGCATTTGCGATTTTAAATGCATATGACCTTGACCAATGTTAAGTACCCCTGACTGGCAGTTCTGATGACATCACTTAGCTTGCTGTATTCACATCCATACAGCTAGTGGTAAGTAAGAACACGAAGACAGGAACATGGAGTCAGGGATACAGCCTTGAGGCTGGGGGCACAGACACTGGAGCAGACAGCCTGGGTTCAAGCTGGGTTTGGCCACTTACATCGGTGTGACCTTAGGTGTCTGTGTAACTTCTAGGTGGCTCAGTTTCTTCTTTTGTAAAACCCGGATGCTAACAGTACCCATGCTATATAACTGTCATGTGGATGAGCAACATGTGAAATGCTCACGACAGAGCTGATGCAGTAAACCCTGGATGTCAGCATTAAAAACATGGTAAATTTTTAAAAACAAATTTGATTTCCAGATGGAAAGCACTGACATGCACATAGAGAAAACAGGCACTGGGCCGAGGACTGGGTTTTCTAGATTACCTTTGTACACTCTTTTGACGAGCAGGGGCCCATCTCCAGACATGGACGACTTCCCTCCGTCCAGGCTCAGGCCCAGCCCGGCCGAGGTCTTCAGCACTTCCACACACAGAGCCTCGTGCGCAGCCGTGCTTCTCCCTGCCGACGACAGCGACCTGAGGCCCGGCCGTTCCCCGAGCACTCTCGAGTCCTGTCCGCCAATGCTAAGGTTGGTCTCCCCACACCTGGAGCTGTGCTCCTGCCGTCCCCACCCCTCTGCTTGCCTGAGCACCTTCTGCAAGCACAGACAAGGCACTGTTGCCCAGGCAGAAATCCCTACAGTCAGTGCACAGCTCAGGGTAGACTGAAGTCACGCTTCGGGAATCAGATTCGATTTCCTGCCAGCCTTGGCAGCTGAACATCACAGTCTGGTTCTGACAACCTGTGATACCCAAATGCCAGGCCTCATGTGAGACGTGGCGCTTCCGTCCTCCTTCTGTGAGGGGTACCCCTGCTTCTGGTTGTCTGTCTGTGTCACACACTAGCTGTCTTCATTGCCATCTCCTGGCTCCACTGTGGGGAGAGCGTTTCCGTGGTGATGCCTGCTCCATAGCAACAAGCCTGTGCCTACTTTGTGTGCTAGTTTGGAGAGGCCTGGCTGAGGTCTATCTCGGGGGTCTGAATACAGATTGTAAATTTGCCTTTTATTTCCCTTCTATACTGTACCAGTGAAGGATGTCTTGAGTTGAGTGGAAAGGGCACTTAATTGCTTGGGAGGCAGGGGAAGGACCACAAACAGATTAAACTGTCCACTTGGGGTTGAGACCAAGGTAGCATCACCACCTTTGAATATAACGGCCATTCCTGTGGTTTAAAGAAGGCCACTCCACATGGTCTGAAAGAAACTTCCTTACAGTGGGAGGGGCACCGTTTTTCAATAGGTCATTTTACTTTCAGTTAAACAGGAAAACGAGCCCATACTGGAATCACCTGGGAACTGTAAAAAGATACTGGGACCCTATCCCTCACCCCACACTCACCCTCAGAGTTGGACTTAATTGGCCTGGGGATTTCCTGGCATCAGGATTTAAAAAAGCTTCCTAGGCACCTCTAACATCAAGCCTGAGTGGGCTGCAGCCAGTGCTTGATAAGGCATAATCACCTTATCATGGGTAAAGCATATCAGATCTGGTAGAGCCCTGGGCAGGGGGATCTTGAAGAATAGGAATACGAAGAAATAAATTTATGCCCTGAATGTGCGTGTAGTTTGGTAACTCTATTAAAGCTGGTTCAAGGCCAGATGCCCTGAAGCTGCTATAGGAATACTTAATGATTATAAATTTCAGGACAGCCTTCTGTATCTGAGTTCCTGAGTCTTACAAACTCTGAAAGCTATTAGGACCGAGTGCCCGGTGGTTTCCTTTGACAGCTTAAGTTTCCAGGATTCCACTGAAAATACACCAAACAAGGAATTCCCTGGTGGTCCAGTGGTTAAGACTGAGCGCTTTCACTCCCAGAGCCAGGGTTCAATCCCTGGTCAGAGAACTAAGATCTCACAAGCCATGTGGCCCAAAAGAGAAAAACACAAAGTACACAAAACAGCTGAGACAGTACAAGGGCAAAGGTTAAGCATGACATGATCTGATAAGTAAGGTATTTGCTGGTACTGGGAAGGGCTTCGGTTTTCTAGAAGAATAAGAGCAAGACAGTGGAGCAGAGGGAAGGCTACGAACACGCCCAACACTGCGGAGGCATCTGGACAGGAAGAGTTTCTTGTTCAGAGGAATCAGTGCTGTTCTTGCCAAAACCATCACAAATAGCTCAGGCCACTGCAGTTGCTGAACTGATTTCTTACCTGTTCCAGGCTCCAGGGGGCTGGTCTTTCTGGACACCAAGCCCTTCCCGTTGGCTGTGGGAGGCTCCTGCCGGCTGGAGGGCCTGGGCTGATCACTCCCTTTCTTGATGACCATGAGGACATCTTTGTGCAGCTGTGCCTGGTGCAGAGCCTTCAGCACGTCCCCGTGGGCTAAGCCAGCCAGTGAGGCACCGTTGAGGGACAGCAGGAAATCCCCTCGGCTCACAGTCCCTTCCTGAGAAGCCGCCCCCTGAGAAAACACCCTGTGGACCTGCGACGAGGAGAGGGCAGAGCCAAATAAGTTTGTGACGGCAAGTTTTCCATGCGATACCAACACTCGGTTTACCGAAAACATTCCATGTGAGAAACAGGATTAATAATAGCAGCAGCAGCACCTCAATACAGTTTCACTCTTATTCTTGATAGCGTCTAAAATGGGCCTTGGTGCTCCATGTGCATGCCCAATCACTTTAGTCATGTCCAGCTCTTTTGTGACCCCATGGACTGGCTCCTCTGTCCATGGGATTCTCAAGGCAAGAATACTGGTGCTCCATGGGGCAATAAGAAAAAAGATGAACAGAACCGGGTCTCGCCCAAGGAAGCTGACCTCCCTAATGATTTCAGAGGCTTCTTGAGTGATATAAAATGTAATCTTGAGAAAGAACTGATTTATAAGCAAATGCAAGCTTTGGTCCATTAGTTCTAAGGTCCATCTTAAACCAGTGAAAGGTTTAGGTGAATGAGGATGTGGACAACTGTATGTGTAGCATCATCGTAGGTCACTCGCTGTGTGTCAGAAGCGCCTGTGTTTGTCAACGAAAACGTTCCGTACCACTTTCCCCACTTTGGTTTGGTGACGGGACACCCCCCTCCGCCCCGCCCCGCATTCTTTGAACCGACTGCTATGAATTCTGTGCTGATTAAGTTCTCAGGCTGCTGCAGGACTGACCCGACAGCATCCCGACACTGTCACTTACCACAATTGATTTTGGCTGCACATCTGTCCCTCCTGCCACACTGAATCCCAGACCTGAGCCTTCTTTTTTATTCAAGACTATGAAGCAAATATCTTCTTTGTTCTGGTGAAAAGAAACAGAAACCAATATATTTCCTGTGCCAGAGTAAGGAAGTTTTGAACACATCCCCCCACAGTACTGCGGAGCTCGTCATTGCTCACCCTGATGGTTAGGTGCTTCCACACAGTGTTGGGACCAGGGCCCATCTCAAATACCCCGCATTCCTCCTGGGTGGTGCTTATGCAGTTTCAAGGGTCCATCTTACAGCTCTAGGACCACTGGGAAGGTCTCATGAACCAGGATGGGGGCAGGGACACGGGACACTGAGAAGCCATTCTCAGCAGCAGATGGTGTGTTCCCAAATCTGATCATAGCACATAACTCAATCATGAAAGGATTTCTTTACAGTTTTCTCAGTCTACAATTGAGCAAAGCCCGTGTTGTCAGTAGCAGAAGTATAGGTGCCAAGACAGGATAAGAGCACACTGAAGCCGAAGTTTTACACCCCTCAGCCCACCATGTTCAGCTCATTGGATTTTAGGTACAGTGAATGAACTGGTGGTTAAAAAGCACAAAGTATTTTGAAAAATGGAAAGTACATATAAAACTGTCAACTCACTGGGACTAGAACATTCTTAGTAACTGAGTCCTAGGTTTAAATAACAGAAGATGTTCCTGTGTTTTAAGCATCAATTGAAAGGTACCTTGGAATAAAGATTTTAAAATTATCTGGGCTAATTATTCTGAATTTTGAGTTCCTTCGACTTTCTTTGCCCACATGCTAGATATGATTCAGCATCATTTTAAAGAGCTGTGTTGCTAGGTTTCCCTTGAAGTAATTGATCTATAATCCATCAATTCAAGGTGTTCTCAAGCTCAGCAACAGAAAAAGAATTTAATAATAACCAGGCTGGCTGCAACAGAGAAAGTGAAAATGTTGAAAGAGAAAACCACCTCTTTGTTTTGCTGGGAAAAGAAACCAATGTTTAAAAAAACAATGTTTAGTATGAGTTCTAAAGAGTAATCCCAAGCATTTTTACACCACTCTAAAGAGGTTCATTCAAACCTAAGCTGACACTAGAATATCCAGCAGAACTTTGGGGGGCTGGGATGTTTACTTCATGGGCAAGTTTCAGGCATATATACACTTAGACGCTGGTCACCAGAGAGAAGTGATGATTAGGCTTTCTCACCAAAACAGGAACATGTGGTCTGGGAAATGATCTCTGTGCTGCTTCTGGGAAATGGGATGGTGAACTAGAAATACTGCTCAGATATTTAAATAGCTTATTGGAGCAAAGAAAATATTTAAGAATGCTGGAGAGGGTGTGGAGAAAAGGGAACCCTCTTACACTGTTGGTGGGAATGCAAACTAGTACAGCCACTATGGAGAACAGTGTGGAGATTCCTTAAAAAACTGGAAATAGAACTGCCTTATGATCCAGCAATCCCACTGCTGGGCATACACACTGAGGAAACCAGAAGGGAAAGAGACAAGTGTACCCCAATGTTCATCACAGCACTGTTTATAATAGCCAGGACATGGAAGCAACCTAGATGTCCATCAGCAGATGAATGGATAAGAAAGCTGTGGTACATATACACGATGGAGTATTACTCAGCCATTAAAAAGAATACATTTAAATCAGTTCTAATGAGATGGATGAAACTGGAGCCTATTATACAGAGTGAAGTAAGCCAGAAAGAAAAACACCAATACAGCATACTAACGCATATATATGGAATTTAGAAAGATGGTAACAATAACCCTGTGTACGAGACAGCAAAAGAGACACTGATGTATAGATCAGTCTTATGGACTCTGTGGGAGAGGGAGAGGGTGGGAAGATTTGGGAGAATGCATTGAAACATGTATAATATCATGTATGAAACGAGTCGCCAGTCCAGGTTCAATGCACGATACTGGATGCTTGGGGCTGGTGCACTGGGACGACCCAGAGGGATGGTATGGGGAGGGAGGAGGGTTCAGGATGGGGAACACATGTATACCTGTGGTGGATTCATTTCGATATTTGGCAAAACTAATACAATATTGTAAAGTTTAAAAATAAAATTGAAAAGTGGAAAAAAAAAAAAAAAGAATGAGACTCTCCTGCATTCTGAGATATATCACCAAAATTTTAATTTAGTCAAATTTTTTCTTGCTCTAGTTGTTTGTTTGTGGATACAAGTGTGTTAGAGACCGACTGCCAGGCTAAGTGTTGCCTCTCCGAAAAGGTTAGCACAGCATCAGCGAAGCTAGATCGTCCTCAAGAGCTCTCCAAGATCTGCACGTGTTGAAGTGTCAAGACCAGAGCTGTTTCCTGACTCTAAATCTCTCACAGCGCCCTCCAGAGGCCACAGAAAGTCAGCACAACTCCTGCAGATCATATCACTGGACAAAAAGCAAGGTAGTAAACTTCTGAAGATGGCAGAGAAAGCACATCTCTACTCAAAGCTCCTCTTCAAAATTAACTGAAGACAATAAGAAAAAAAGGCAAAAGAAAGCTGCATTCTGATCAAAGTCGGAATAATCTTCAACACCTGTGGGTGGTGAATATGGAACCAGGGTGAGGAGGTGAGGGAAGCCAGGAGATGACCCCAGGGTAGCGTTCAGCACGCTGTCCACACCAGAGTCTCTGCTGTGTTTGTGGTCCCTGACAATGTGCCTCTCAAGTGTGTGAGCTTGGTTGAGGCTTTTTGGTTTTCCCCTCTTATCTAATAGTGTAAAACGTCTGGAGCAAAGAGCCTGGCAAAGTATGAACCCACTGAGCCACCTTGATGCAAAATCCAAGAGTAAGGCTTTCATCACTTGTAATAAGTCGACGAAAGAAGTGAGCGGATGGAACAGTCCCTCTTCCTGAAAGTAAAAAATGCTGTATGCCTCAAGATGTTTGCTAACTGCACAGACCAAACCAGGGACAGAGAAGCCAAAGGGAGTAGAAGCTGAAAGGGACTGATGTCTATTCCTCCCCATCTCCTCTCCATTCTGGTTCACTCCATATTAGATGCCAACGTCACATCTGGGTACCCTTCTGGGTAATGTCAGAATTTCTGGAATGGTGTTCTCAGGTGGTATCAGTGACCAGGCATATTACCACTCAAGAAAAATTGTTCATATTTGCTTTTTTTCCTCTGGATAAAAAATATTCATTTATTTGGGTTCAAATCTTAATGAATCCTTCTGAGAAATTAACATGCTTCAGAGAAGTATTCTAAATATGAACCCATGGTTTCTTTTGTTATTGTTTACTGTCACATTCAATTTATTGAAAGACTTGACTTGTAATGACTAATCCGCTTCTTTGAAGGTCTTGTAATTGGGGCCAGGGTGGGACTGTGTTAGTCACTAAGTTGTGTCCAACTCTTTGTGACCCTATGGACTGTAGCCCACCAGGCTTCTCTGTCCATGGAATTCTCTGGGCAAGAATACTGGAGTAGGTTGCCATTCCCTTCTCCAGAGGATCTTCCAGACCCAGGGATCAAACCCTGGTCTCCTGCATTGCAGGCAAATTCTTTACCATCTGAGCTACAGGGAAGCCCCAGGGTAGGGCTACACAGCTGTTAACTCTTGTTTCCCCAGCAGGTGGCTCCCTTGACAGGCCGTTATGTCCACTTAGGTGGACAGAGGTACTCGTGGCCATTCCCCCACCGTTCCAACATGCCTAGTCCTGTAGGAAGCACTTGCTGCAGACAAACTCCAGGTGTGGGGGTGGGTGGGGAAGATGGTAACTAGTCACGCCTGGGGGATTAAAACACCAATCTGGCACTGAAAAATTCAACACAAGCAAGCTTCTGAAGCAAGCTGCAAGCAATCGAGACAGATCAGAATGAGCTGCTGAACTTGCCACATGGGACTTGGGAGAAGGGCTCTCCCGGGTCCTCTAAAGCTTGTGGCACATGCCTGAGCACTGAGGTGGCAGCAGTCCAATCTTCCTGTGTTTTCTGTTCAGTTCAGTTCAGTCACTCAGTCGTGTCCGACTCTTTGTGTTTTCTGTAGTTTTTTTTTTTTTTTTTATCCCCAAACTCTAAACTTTTTATTTTGTACTGAGGTATCGTCAATTAATAATGTGGTAGTTTCAGGTGAACAGCAAAGGGACTCAGTCCTACGCACACAGGGATGCACTCTCCCCGTTTTTTCTATTTCACTCACCTCTGATTGTGCTTTCGCTTCCTGAATGAGAGTGAGGACAGTAGATCTTGACCCCACTGATGACAGAATGGACTGCAGTCTTTGCTGATCCCCTGCTGAGACCAGGAGTTGTTGCAAACTAAATAATATAAACATATTGGAAGAATGTTAAAGAAAAAAACTTCTCCACTGTACTAGGATGCATTAAGAATGATCTCCTTTCTACCACATTGCAGGCATTTTCTGATTTTCATGCTCTCTTTTGGTCACAGCTCCATTTCAAACTGCTTGAAGAAGCTCAAACGCTCAACAGGAATTTCATTCACTGCCAACAGCAGTGGGAATTCCTATGGATTCTAGGATCCCTCCAAGATGTTAGGCGACCAATGCTGAACTTGAACAGAAAATTTCAGACAAATATTCTGTAGCCTCCAGTGAAATATTTTAAAACATACTAGAAGTTTCCTATTTGACTTCAATTTGACTTCAGTCACTTTGAAAGGTTCTAATCCTCCCCCAGTGGTCCTGTTTCCTTATCCCACCATCTCTCGCTCTGTCTCGCTCGCTCGCTCTCTTACTCTGTGGTTTTGCTAAGTGCCCTGTCCTACAAAAGCCTCTCTTTAGAGCAACAATTTGGGAAACACTTTTCCCTGCAGGCACTTTATTTTTCCAATACTAATATTTAAAAAAAACAAAAACGAAAACTGGAGGCTGGAATAGAAAAAGGATGTTAGTGGGATTTATTCAGTGTAATCTGAATAAAGTCTGTCATTTAGCCAATCGTGTGTTTTTCAATGTTAACTTCTGACAAACAGGCCATGGTTATGTAAGATGTTAACTTGAGGAGCAGCCAGGTGAGATGTACATGGGAAGTTTGCACTATTTTTGCAACTTTTCTAAAAGTCTAGAACTAATCCAATTAAAAAAAAATTACATACAAGGGGAAGAGCGGACACTTACTTAACTGACCAACTTCTTCCGGAAGGCAGATCCTGGGCGGTCTCACCCACATCGTGGGCTGAACTGGGTGCTCTGGGGTCAGTGGCTTTGGGACAGGCCCTTTCTGCCCCATCCTTGGGGCATGAAAGGGCCG
>NW_011494903.1:9920789-9951682 GCF_000754665.1 Bison bison bison
AGTTTTGAAGAGCACGGCGGATGGCCCTGCCGAGAAGTCCTCGCTGCAGAGCTTGTCCAAGTCGGGCATGCTCAGGGCTCTCAGCTCCTGGAGCTTCGAGCGGGACAGAGGTGAGGCCTGCGTGTGACGCACCGAGGACTTGTTCCTCTTGGCGGGAGAGGCGGGGGTTGCGGTCGGGGCAGGGATGCCCGAAGGACCAGGTGGTCTCTTGGGGTCTGAGTCAGCGCCCTTGTTACGGGCATCTGCTGGGGTCTGCCGGGAGACGGTCAGCGTCATGCTGGACGGGGACTTGGTCATCGGGGGGACGACGGTGGTGGCTTCACCTTGGCTTTCGCTGCAGGAACTCAGGCTACGTCTCAGCGACCTTGCTGTTGGGTCACTGGAGTGGCTGAGGGGCCCAGAAACCACGCTGCCGGACGACCGTCTCCCAATGGGAGGCTTGGAGCTCACTGACAAGAAGGAGGAGGCCCCAGCCTTGGCTGCGGGCCGGTCAGAGTGGGCCAGGTTCTCGAAAGACTTGATCCTCTGCTTCACAGAGAAAAAGGAGGTGGCTTCATGGGGCCAGTTCTGTGGGGAGTAGTGATGTCTCCTGGTGACGGTGACTCTGTCTGTGAGCTGGCAGCTGGTTTCCTGGGCGGACAGGACATCCGCTTCGTCTGTCGTTGGAAGGTTCCCCGAAGTCTCCAGCAAGGGCTTTACGCTGTATACACCCTGCCCATTAGCCAGGCTGAGAACAGCACCTCTAGACGCCTTGGCCTCGAGGAGGCCCCCGCTGGTGCCAGGGATCTGGCCGTCCCGAGGGGTGCGCCCTGGGCTCTGTGGGGTATGGCCCTCCCGGCCGAAATGACTGGAGAACTGGGCCGGCATGGAGTAGGTCCTGGTCGCTGGCCTTGGCGTGAAGTAGGGATGATCATCCAGCACTGGGCCCACTGGTGGGCCATTCCTGGGCACCCCCAGGGGGTTGCCCATCTGGCCAGGATCGGCCTTTCTAGCCAGCAGCTGCGGGGAGGAAGAGGAGGAGAGTCTTGCCAGGCTGACGGATTGCTGCTGCGCTTCCAGCTCCACCTGGGAGACCCGGGTTGGGAGTAAGGACGGGTGGTTTGGGGAGGACTCCCCTGGCTGGTGACAGAGCCCAGCCTCACTCTCCTCCTGCCGGCTGCTCTGGGACAAGAGCCCCCCCTGCCTGTCCCTCTCAGCCAGTATGTCACCACATGTGCTCTTTGGGATCTCAATGATTTTCAGCTGCTTGGTTCTTTCAAGAGGCTCACCGGCAATTATTTTGCTTCTTTTGTCACCAGTCACCCCTGGCAGGGCTGCTGCTGCTGCAGAGTCTGTTTGGCTGGACAGGGACCACTCACCCTGCCCGGGAGTGGGGACCTCCAGCTTGCCGGCTACCGTGGACGTGCCACTCCTCAGTGCTGCGGGACTTGCTGGCCCCGGGGATGCCAGGGGAGCCCTGCTCTCTGGACCACACTTGGGAGGGCTAGGGGCAGCCGGGAAGCCTCGGTCGGGTTCCGCGTGCACAGCCGGGTGGAGCCTACCACACCCACCTTGCTCAGGAAGGGTCTTGGGGGTGGTCACGGGCGAAACAAACATCCTGATGCTCGAGTCGGATGCCGAGGGCTTCAGGGAGCCCGGGGTCCCAGGGGGCAGCTTGCCCTCCACACACTGGGGAGACTGAGGGGCGGCTGCGGCAGTCTTGTCCAGTTCTTCGTGGTCAGCTGTGTGGAACCGGTGCGACGCCACCTTAGAAAGCATTTTGTGGGAGGCCTGGGGTGAGACAAGGGCCTTCCTGTGCTCCGTGCTGCCAGTCTTCCCCGTGTGAGCAGCCGGGACCTCGGAACTGACTTTGCTTTTGCTTTTGATGCTCAGTCTCTTCAGCTTAGGACCAGCTTTGGGTTTCTGACAGTTACTCAAAAGAGTTTCCACAGAACTTTTCCTAGGCAAGTCTTTATTCTCAAGATTCAGCCGAGGAGGGGGGCTATCTGGCACAGGCACCCCCTTCTTGTGGCTTGAGCTCAGCACCTGGGCCTTGGGGTCGGGACTTCTGGCCAGCAGCGTGGATTGTTCCATTTCAGTTTTGCTCTGCGGATGCGTCCCGTGGTTGTTCTTATTTATCTCTCTAAACCAGGCCATGAGGGGCCGCCTGGAGATGGCTTTTGGCTTTGG
Source organism: Bison bison bison (assembly GCF_000754665.1). Lineage (NCBI taxonomy): Eukaryota > Metazoa > Chordata > Mammalia > Artiodactyla > Bovidae > Bison > Bison bison. The sequence goes on from NW_011494903.1 coordinate 9,922,959, forward strand.
CAACAAGTCCTCTGGGCCTTGACCTCCGGAGATGTGCAGGTTTCCCAGAGCTGAGTCTCCATTCTTGGGGACACACGCCCTGAAGGAGGCTTGGTTTTCAGCAGTGTGAACATCTATTTCTTGTTTCTCAGGTGGGGCCTTGTCATCCAAATGGTCATACTCCAAACCATTCACCACGTTAGGAGAACCAAGGGTACCTGGGGAGCTGGGGATAGGCCTGGTACCCGGAGGAGGCTGGGTGGCTTCCCCAGAGTCCTCTTCACTCGGGGACCTGTGGTCTTGAGAGACCCTTGCATCCTCAGGCGGCTCCGCCTCCTGAGAGCTCACGTCTGACAGAGGAGGAGGTGGCTGCGGAGGGGTGAAGGTGCCTGGCACGAAGCGGGCTGTGTGGTCTGCTTCTGCCCCCACCTGGCTCAGGGCTCCATCCTTTGGTGGCAGGGCTGTGGCAAGGGCAGGGCAGGCGGCCACCCGGGCAGGAGCAAGGGCAGTGGCTGAGGGCCGATCGGGGGAGCCATCCGTGGAACAGATTTCCACCTGCTCCTCCTCGGACTCCGTTGCGTCTCCCTTGTGAGAAGGCTCAGGAGGACGAGGATGAGGAGGGGACCAGCTGTCCCGGGGGGGAGCTCGCGGGGCTTCAGTGAATGACTCGGGGTCTGAGGATGAGTCTTCCACGTCCCCGTACATGGACGAGAGGGACACAGATGGCTCGGTGCTGTCGCCCAGGCCTGACAGCGAGGTGCTGTCTTCGTGGAGACTGCTGAGATTCCTAGAGTAGTTGCTCAGAAAGCTTTTGTTCACAGTAAAATGTCTGTCAGGATTGATGGAATCCAAAACTGAAGGCTGGCCGGCCCACTGAGGGGGAGGGGCTGGACCAGCCGCCCCGGGCCTCCTTGGGGCAGGGGTTGGACTCCCCGAGGCTAGCTGTGGCCCCTGGGCAGCCTGCTCTCTGCTCAGCCGGTCCCCTTTCCCAGGGGAGGGAAGTCTTGCTCCGGAGACATCCGGTTCCACCAGGAGCCTGTCAACGTCAGTCACTGGGCAGCGCCCGTTCCCTCCAAGGCAGCCGGGCCCCGAGGCACCCCCACACGCCTCCTGGGCCTTGTCACTCAGCGATGGCAGGGCCGGGCCAGCCTGCGGGGCGCTGGTAGACCCTGAGTCTGTTCCCTGGGGCAGAGCTGACCCCTGGCAGTTTTCAGGGGCAAGGACTGCTGAGGTTTGCGGAGCCTTGGCATGGTGACCCAGAACCCTCTCTTGGCTCTTCTCCCCGGACATGAGGTCTTGTGGCAGCCCAGCACCAGTCGAAGGTGCCCCCTCAGCCATGGGTCCTGCTCCCCTGGGGGTCGCTGCCTTCCGGGCAGCACAGGGCGATCTGGCGTTGGGAGCTGCTCTCATCTCACGGAGGTCAGGACGAGCCATTGCCATTGTCCCCGGGGATGTGCTGTCCTCAGACTTGGGGATCCTGGGTGATTCTGGCCCTCCGGGGTCCTCAGGTCGCCTCGCTGGCTCTGTGTCCACTGAGGTCTGGCTGGGGTCAGGGTGAGCCGCCTCCTTCTGCCCTGGGGAAGGGAGAGGGTCTGGGGAGCCATCTGATCCTGAGTGGAGAATAAAAAAAAAAGATTGGAGTGGTGGGGGAGACACAGGGTGAAAGGTTAGAAAACAGAAAACTTCAATGAAAACAAGTGAAAACTGTAAACAGTCTCAATTTTTTTGTCTTTTTTAGAAAGACATCCCACAGCTTAAATGTAGGCCTGTTTTAGTCTCTAAAATTATAGAGTGCTCACATCGAACAAATACCACTGTGCTTTAGAGGCTCTAAAATAACTCAGCATGGACGGCAGGAGGACCTCTGCCTCTGCCCTTTCTAGTTATTTATAAGGACAAGGGGACACCAGAAATCCTGCACTTGGGTTTCTGTACACCATCCACCCTCTGATGGCAAAAGCCACAGGAGTCAGCGGGCTGTTTTATTTGATTCCTTAGCTTGGGGTGATTCTGCAGTCAACTCAGTCCCCCGCAGACTACATGGGGGTTTAGCCTCGTGCCTTGGACTAGGAGTCACAGGGTAAAGTGAAACAGTCCCAGCAAGGAACTCGAGGGACTAGAGGAGGCTGATTCAGGCAGACGCATGGAATGCTCCAGACATATGGAAGCCTGCCCTGTCCTCCAGCGTGTCCTGACCAGGGTCAGGGGTGTGGGAGACTGAGGAGGTCAGATTATCCCAGGAAGCGGAGACAGAGGGCTGCTGGACTTAAGTGGGATTCTGGGGGCACATCTGGAACAGAAGCCAAGGAGGAGGAGAAAGGCAAGGAAGGAAAGGGAATCAAAGCAGAGAAGCCAGAGACAGCGTGAACTCTCCGAGGTGCAGGGACAGATGCCGCCTGCCTGGAAGTGAAGTCCCTCCACGTGCTGGGTCTGGAGAGCCACTCTGTCCTGGAGGCTCCTCCTCAAAAAGCCTGCACACGTGTGGGTTAGTCTGTCTACTTCTGGCACATGGCATCTTACAATAGGTGGGGGAACAGGCAGAAAAAAGAACATTAGATTTGCATTTCCTTATGAGCCCTGGGTTTGAGTAAGGGTAGAGCAAAAGCCTCAGTCACAATGAAAGTTTTGCTTAGAAGCGTGTCTCCCCCAGATGTTACAGTCACTCTGCATCGCCCATGCCAGTCACCTTAACTGCATATGGCTTTCCCCCGAAGTTCCTAGATCAGTAATTAGGAGCTAGTAGCACTTGGCGCTGTGCTCAGAGTTTCTTGTGGGCTTCATTTCCCTCCCAACACGTGACCGCCCGCACTGGAATGGCGGGGAAGTGAGGCGCAGGGTGGTAAGCAGCATATGCAGGGTCAGAGAGTTCATGGCCAGGGCTCCCCCCAGGATGTGGACTCCACAGCTCACGCAGTTACCTAAGCCCTGACCACATGGCCTCTGTGGAGACCACCCAGCAACAAGACCGGTTCATCAGGATACCCACGGAGACCTGACACAACCTCCCCAGGTCCCCACGGAAGGCCAGGGGCACCACAGACTCACACCCATGGCCTCCTTTCTTCTGCTCAATTTTCTTTTTTAAAACTTTTTATTTTGTATCGGAGTATAGCCAATTAACAATGTTGTAATGGTTTCAGGTGGACAGCAAAGGGACTCAGCCATACATATACATGGATCCATTCTCCCCCAAACTCCCCTCCCATCCAGGCTGCCACATGACATTGAGCAGAGTTCCCTGTGCTCTGCAGTAGGACTGTGGTGCTTATCCATTTTAAATACAGTGGCCAGTGTGTACTTGTCCATCCCACACTCCCTAACTATCTCTTCTCCCTGTCGTTCCCTCCAGCAACAGTGATCTGCTGAATCTTTTCAATTCCCTTCAGTATGACTTTCCTGTTTCTGCTGGTGCCAACTAGGAGGCTTCCCTGGTGGCTCAGATGATAAAGAATCTGTCTGTACCACAGGAGACCCGAGTTTGATTCCTAGGTCAGGAAGATCCCCTAGAGAAGGGAATGGCAACCCACTCCAGTATTTTTGCTTGGAAAATCCCATGGAGAGGAGCCTGGTGGGCTGTGGTCCATGGGTTCACAGAGCTGGACACGACTGAGTGACTAAGCATGCGCAGATGCTGGTGCCAGCTATAGGGAAAAGCAGCAGCAAAAGGAAGGGATGTGTGTCTGTTTTTCAGATTGATTCATTCGCTGAGCAAACCCTAAAATTTTGTTAGCAATTTGGCTTTTGTGCAAAGTGTGTAATGCAAAAAGGTTTTACTGATGGAGATTAAATTACATGGAAGCAGTCCATGATGTCACCTTTCAAAATATTCCTTCACTTGGAAAGCCCCCAAACGCCCAACAATGGGAAGCATACTGGCTCAATTACGGCGCCTTATGGGGTAGAAGGCCCAGCAGCCTTTACAACTGATGTCATGGGTGTAGAAGAATGTGGAGGGCCTGGTGCAGCTTCCTAACCAGAGCAGGTTACAGGTGTGCTGATAGGGTTAGTGCTGAGGGTGGCCTGCTGGGGCCAGCACCAGCCACACAGGCCTGGGAGCATCTTGCTGACCTCTTCAGGCTCCTCAGCTATTCTATAGATGCAATACATAAGAATTATTTATTTTTTACTTCTCAGTGGAGGCTTTTCCTGCCATTTTTCAGTACATTTGGTTTCACATAAACAGAGTGTTGAGTTTCTGAAGGCAGGATATTCCTGTTTCATATTGTTCCTCATTCACTAAGGTACATGTCACAAAATGAGTAAAGGCTGGAGACTAGCTGAAGACAGATACCCATGAACTCAGGCCCAGTGATCTAGTAAAGTTGTTAAATGCAGGTAGCTTTTATCACTAGCCTATGAAGATCTCTCTGCCTTAAAATTTTCCCCATATAACATTTTTATTAGTTAACTTCTACTCTCCCGTTCTAAAGCTTAGTAAGTGATAAAATAATCTTACCTGTCCCAGGTTGCTGCCCCTGCTTGGATGTCGCTGCAGGTGGGTTCTCTGTAGGGTGGCTGGCATCTGGGTGGGGCAGGGCACCGCCTGGTCCCCAGTCAGTGGGGACTCGTCCATCCCCGACGGACGGCTTGTCCAGAGATTCCTGGCACAAGGACAACTGTGAGTCACTGTTAAAGGCTTTCAGGGTTCTCTGCATCCTAATACATCACATACAGAGGAGAGCTGGTTTGGGAAAATTCAAGGAGCCCTGGACCAGAAGCCACAAGACCCAGATTCTGGGTTTAAGGTCCAACTAGAAATGTCATGGCCTTGTCACTCTTCCTAAGCATTCAATTTAAGATGTGGGTGATAAGTAGTAGCAGTGACGTTAGTAGCTCAGTTGTGTCTGACTCTTAGCGACCTCATGGACTGCAGCCTACCAGGCTCCTCCGTCCATGGGATTTTCCAGGCAAGAGTACTGGAGTGGGTTGCCATTGCCTTCTCTGCCAGGGTGATTAGGAAAAGGCAAATGAAAACCACAATGAGATAGCATCTCAACCCCCTCAGGATGGCTTCAATCAAGAAGACTGAAATAATAGAAATAACAAGTGTTGCGGGGCTTGCCTGGTGGCTCAGTGGTAAAGAATCCACTCGCCAAACACAAGAGACATGGGTATGAAACCTGGTCCGGGAAGATCCCACAGGCCACAGAGCAACTGAGCCCATGCACTCCAAAGCCTGTGAGCACTAACTGTGGAGCCCACACGCAGCAACTACTGAAGCCTGCCTGCCCTGGAGCCCGTGTTCCTCAAGAGGAGACGCCACGATGAAAAGCCTGCACGCTACAACTAGAGAGAGCCCAGGGGCAACAGTGAAGACCCATCACAGCCGAAAAATAAATCAGTACATCTTAAAAAAAACCCAACATGCAGCACACAAAAGGCTCTACAGAGGTAAGGCATTATTGTTACACTATGCATTGTGATGCTCAAGACCAAAACCAGCTCATTTTGGCAGTCATGGAGAGAATGAATCTGAATAAATAAAATTAGCATTTAACATTTTAAAACTGTACTTTAGCCGAGTGTCAATTACTTCCTTTCTTCTAATACCTACTAGGAAAATTTTCTCTAAAACAACTTAGCTAAAACATTAAATCAGATTTGACATTTACCCTCTGAGTGAAGGAGTCATAAAGTGGCTCAAAGGTGGCGGCAGAGGAAAGAGGTGAAACAGGTGATCATTTAGCTACTTTTGTTTAAAAAGAAAAAAAATAATTTCGTAAAATGTCAATTATCTGCTTAGGGAACTCAACAGTGTTCAACTCAGTGAATTTTCTATTTACTAATAAGGCATAAGTGTGATATGAAAACAGAAGAATCTGAAAGTCAACAGAGGTAGTGACTGTCCAGCACTGTGAATGCGGCACATGCCACTCAACTGTACACTTTAAAATGCTTTGGTGTTCAGTTGCTAAGTCATGTCCAACTCTTTGCGACCCCATGGACCGCAGCATGCCAGACTTCCCTTTCCTATACTAACTTTATGTTAAGTGAATTTCATCTCGATTTTAAAAAGTATTAATAAAAACATTAAAAGACAATCATTTTCCAAAATAAAAAGTCTCATTTTTTTAAGTTTCCAAAATAAAAGGTAAATACTTTATGGGCAATGCATTCAATTTTCTTTCCCATATAGTATAAATAAAATTTGGGAATGAGAAATTTTACAAGAAAAACAACTTCTGTACAAAAATTTTAAAAGGTGCTCAAAGTTCTTACTGAGAATACTAATTCACAATTATGACATTTTAATAGATATAGATTATTATAAAAAAAGATATTTGAGTAAAATCCATGATTTGGCTTTATATACTTATTTAACTTATATGCAGAATACATCATGAGAAACGCTGGGTTGGAAGAAGCACAGGCTGGAATCAAGATTGCTGGATTATTATTGTTATATCAATAACCTCAGATATGCAGATGACACCACCCTTATGGCAGAAAGTGAAGAGGAACTCAAAAGCCTCTTGATGAAAGTGAAAGTGGAGAGTGAAAAAGTTGGCTTAAAGCTCAACATTCAGAAAACGAAGATCATGGCATCTGGTCCCATCACTTCATGGGAAATAGATGGGGAAACAGTGGAAACAGTGTTAAACTTTATTATTTTGGGCTCCAAAATCACTGCAGATGGTGACTACAGCCATGAAATTAAAAGATGCTTCTTACTCCTTGGAAGGAAAGTTATGACCAATCTAGATAGCATACTGAAAAGCAGAGACATTACTTTGCTAACAAAGGTTGGTCTAGTCAAGGCTATGGTTTTTCCAGTGGTCATTTATGGATGTGAGAGTTGGAGTGGGAAGAAAGCTGAGCGCCGAAGAATGGATGCTTTTGAACTGTGGTGTGTTGGAGAAGACTCTTGAGAGTCCCTTGGATTGCAAGGAGGTCCAACCCGTCCTAGGTGTTCATTGGAAGGACTGATGCTAAGGGTGAAACTCCAATACTTTCACCACCTCATGCGAAGTGTTGACTCATTGGAAAAGACCCTGATGCTGGGAAAGATTGAGGGCAGGAGGAGAAGGGGACAACAGAGGAAGAGATGGCTGGATGGCATCACCGACTTGATGGACATGAGTTTGAGTGAACTCCGGGAATTGGTGATGGACAGGGAGGCCTGGCGTGCTGCAGTTCATGGGGTTGCAAAGAGTCGGGCACGACTGAACTGAACTGAGTTATTCAAAATTTGTAATACCCTTAAAAGGAAGAGGTTTACTCATTAGCTGAACATGACATTTTAAAATACATTTCCTAGTTGGAGGTAATAACAATTTTTAGAAGGAGAAAAAAGGTGTATATAAGGTTAAAAACAAACCCTTCTGCTGAGATTAGCTTTTATGACTTTGTATGTTCTGCTTCTCTTTACATGTATTATATGTTTTACAAATCACTTGAAAACACATCTTAATAAATACAGGCATAAAAATTGCACTTCACAGATACTGCATGTTTGACAGGTTGACGGTCTGTGACAACCCTGCACTGAGTGGGTATGTTGGTGCCATTTTTCCAACAGCATTTGTTCACTTCCATCATGTTTTGGTATTTCTCACAATATCTTACATTTTTTCATTGTTACATTTGTTATGGTGATCTGTGATATTACTGTTGCAAAAAGATATATAATTCAACTAAGGCTCAGATAGCTAACACTTTTTAATAATAAAATATTTTTGAATTAAGGTATGTACATTATTTTTAGAGACATAATGCTATTGCACAATTAATAGACTCCAGTATCCTGTAAATGTAACTTTTATATGCACTGGGAAGCCAAACACTTGACTGACGTTATTGCGACATCAGCTTGATTGCAGTGGTCTGGAACCGAACCTGCATTATCTCAGAGGCATGCCTGGACAGCCTTATAAGGCATCTCAGATTCTCCGCTCTGAGTAAAAGTATTTATGTTGAAGAGACTAAATAATGTTTGTTTCTCTTACCCTCTCCTTGCTAAAGTGGAGGTATACTAAATTTTTTTTTTTTAAATGTGCAATTTGATATTCTGGTCCATTCTAACATACTGGTAAACAAGTAGAAACATAAACAACATTAACTTGCATTTACTGTGGTACATTATATGTTTCTCAGTGAATGCATGCCCATTACTTCATGTGATACAACAAGGGTAGGAGTAGCTGTAATTATACATCATCACCATGGGAAGTCTGAAAAAATAAGGATCAAGCAGAACCTTGACCGCCAGACATAACCACTGTTAACCTGTATTTGACGGTCACCCTGACTGTGTGAGATGATCAGGGAAGAGAGCAACATCCCTATTTTACAGTCCAGACAACTGTGGTTCAGAAAGATCAGTAACTTGGCGAGTTACTGCCTAAGTGACCACCGACTAGTCAGTGGAGAAGCTGGTCCCAGACCCAGGGGTTTCCTGCATCTGCCCGGCACTGCCTTTCCATCATCAACCACAGGCCCCGTGTATGAGAAGAGAGGGATTACATCTTTTGGCCACATGATCTCATGACTCAACACTTAGGCACCTCCCCCCCACCAATCTGGTGATATATTACTAGGCTCCCAGGCAGTTAGTGTGTTGAAATGAATGACTGTATTGAAAGATGATTCTCCAATCATTATCCTTTATTTCAGGCAGATTACCTTATGCTTTAGAGCAGCGGTCCCCAACTTTTTTGGCACTGGGGACCAGTTCTGTGGAAGATAATTTTTCCACAGACTAGCGTGGAGGGTGGGTGTGGTTTCAGGATGATTCCAAAGGATGACATTTATTGTGCACTTTATTGCTATTATTATTATTACATTAGCTCCACCTCAGATCATCAGATATTAGATCCTGGAGGTTGGGGACCCCTGCTTTATAGCATGCTCCATACTCATTCATACAAGACTCACTGGATCTCAAGTAACTAAGAAATCAGTTACCTTCTCCACAGTTCCTCCTGGCCGATAACCAGTCACGGTCACTTGGATGGAACTATCCTGGACTTTCAAGTCCGCACCGCATGGGTCACTGGCTCCATCGGTCAGCTGTGCTGATTCTGCGCTGCTAGGCCTGGCCTCAGCCTCAGGCCTCTTGCGGTGTGGGCTGACCCTGGCCACGGGCTTGTGCCTGGACCCCAGGCTGTCATTTTGCTGGAGGGAACTGGGGCTGTCTGTGCTCACTGGACCCTGGGTGCCTGTCCCGGCTCTGCACTCCAGTTTGGGCGAGCTCCTCGATCCTGACAGTTCCTTCCTCCCCGAGCAGCCAGGGCTACCCTTGGGGGCCTCCGATGGGACCAGCAGGCTGGCTGCATGGGAAAGGGGGTCCCGCACGCCTCCTGGGAGGCTCTCCTGGAAGTCCAGCGAGCTGCCGAGGAGAGGCACTGAGGAGGCCTTGCTGACCAGTGTTTTCTTGGGGTGTTCCTCTCGGTTGATACCTGTGACCTTGGAAGAGGCTGTTGAAACATGTGTAGAGTTGTCCTCTGTCAGCGACCTGCTGGGACCTGAGAGGGTCCCTGGGAGGGAAATACAGTCGCCTTCGCCATCAAACTCTTCCTCGTCGCTGGCATCGTCATCAGAGCAGCCCACCCTCCTCTGGCGGAGGAGGGGGTTCCGGAGGACCTCTGGGCTCCCGGGAAGACTGGCTTGCCTGGCAATTGTCACCTGCTTGTGGAAGAGCCCGGAGGCCCGTTGGCTTCCAAGAGACACAAGGCTGTTGGCCCTGGCTTTTCCTGGCTCCTTGTGAGCTGCTGGGGTTGGGAGAAGAAAAGTCAAGTGCAATAGCTTTCCATCTGGTATGGTCTTTTAATCTAACCCCCCCTTCTTTACACACGAGCATTTCCACGTTCACAGATGCCAGGTACACCTTCTGGCCACTGGTCACTAGGCATAAACGACACAGTTTCTTGGGATCTGCTTACAGTGAGAGCCAACTTTCTTCTCTCCTCTGCCTACTGTTTTTTCTTTTTTTTTAAACTTAACCTCTGGATTGTTCAACTTACACATGTGTGCTGCCTAGAGACAGAAATGTGTAACTTGTCAACATCCATGATATCTAACACGTTACTGGGTTCAACCTAAACGCTGCTCCAAATACTCCCCGGGGGAGGATGCCCCGGGATCAACAAGTCCTGCACACCTGGGCCTTCTTATCACCTGAAGTCCTTCCTTCATAGGCAGGAGGGAGGCGGGCTTGATTAATGGGCGCGTGAGCTCCGAGAGAGTGGTGAGCTGAAGCCTGAGACTACACACATAATTTATAAACTCCAACCTGGGAAGGGAAGGAAGGCGTGGGAGCTCTACAAACTCTTCGCATCTCGTTAAATGTAGTGAAAAATTACACGTGCTTCCGCCTTAGAGCGTTTCTATCAGAGCCTGGAGGAAGCACGTGGGCTGCTCCAAACGAGCTAGACAGGTTCTTGTCTGAGACAGGGGATTTTCTTATTCAGACATTAGAAATGAGCAAAAGGAAACCACACTGGTGGGAGTGAGGAGTCAGTGCAGTTCATATCAGGTCATTATTTCAGATTATACTGAGAAAATAATCAATGAGGTCTTTTTTTTAAAAAAAAAGTAAAACCCATATGATAACAAATCTGTCTCATACGTTCTAAATCATTCACTCACTGCCTTCTAAAAAGAGTTAAGTTTAGGGTCTAGTGAAGAATTTGGTTAGGATTCCCCTAAAACATAAGACCATCAGGTTATCAGCCACGATTCGATGCCACAAATTCCAAGACTACGCTGTGTAAATAGCATCTAAAGGTGGGGGCAGTTTAGCTTTCCAACTTGGGGTACAGACCGTGCACCCAGCCTGTTGACTGTAGAAGTGGGGAGGCCGGTCACTAGGAGTGCACTGAGTTTTCCAAGATCAAACTCTGCCTTTAGTCAGGGTAGAAAGGTGGCTCCTACTCAACCATGGGTGTGGTCTCCAGTCCTCTTTCCGTACCCCAGCACCGTGACGTGTAAACCAACGCATCATGGAGTCAGAGAGTCAGGGCTTACGGGAGGTGCTGGGGGGCTCCACGGAGCTGCTGCTGCCGCCACTCCCTGGAGGGTCTTCGTCTTCGGAGCCGGCCACCATGAAGTCGGACAGCGGGCCTGGGGCGTCGTGAGCGAAGTACTGGGAGAGTTCAGATTCAGAAATCAGGGAGTCCTGTTGAAGAAGGCAGTGCTAGATGAGGAAGATGTGCCAGAGTGGATTATTTTAAATAGTAATTGTGTCCCATCTTCCCGAAAGCACTTTGTTCTCATCTGCGGTCACTCAAAACAGCTGTGATAGTAAACGTCCACCTCCATTTACTTTAGGATCACTAAATTAAACACTGAATGAATTAAAAGGCAATTGCTGCCAGACAATGTTTTTAAGAAATACGTTTTTGGCTGCGATCAGAAAAACCACAGCAGCAATGCATCAACCATCCCAGGAAGAAGACCGGGGGAAGAGATAGGAGGAGGAATGGAATTCCAAGCCACTGGTTCAGCCTACCGATGAAACAACAAAACAGGCGAGTTTGACTCTTGTTCTCTGATCCACTGAGTTTTTGGAACAGCCAGCTAAGAAAGATTCCTTAAAGTTGCAGATGCCCTCCCCAAACTGACCCAGGCCCCTTTTATTAAAAAAAACAGGGGGCGGGGAGCAGTTATTTTTTAAACTGTAGCTCAGTTCTTTTATTTTGTTGTTTTGTTCTTTTCCTGAATGAATATTTAATAAAAGAAACTCACATTTATATACTTGTTCTCAAATGGACATTTTTGCTGTTTGCTGTGTAAAATGGCCAAGATGACTCATGGGCAGAAATACAGATTGGACCCTATGGTTTGATTTATGGGCTACAAAACAAAGGTCTGTCTAGTCAAAGCTCTGGTTTTTCCAGTAGTCACGTATGGATGTGAGAGCTGGACTATAAAGAAAGCTGACTGCCAAAGAATTGATGCTTTTGAACTGTAGTGTTGGAGAAGACTCTTGAGAGTCCCTTGGACAGCAAGGAGATCCAACCAGTCCATCCTAAAGGAAATCCATCCTGAATATTCATTGGAAGGACTGATGCTGAAGCTTAAACTCCAATACTCTGGCCACCTGATGCAAAGAACTGACTCATTTGAAAAGACTCTGATGCTGGGAAAGATTGAAGGTGGGAGGAGAAGGGGACGACAGAGGATGAGATGGTTGGATGGCATCACCGACTCAATGGACATGAGTTTGAGTAGGCTCCAGGAATTGGTGATGGACAGGGAAACCTGGCATGCTGCAGTCTATGGGGCTGCAAAGAGTTGGACACAACTGAACGACTGAACTGAACTGAACCAGTAAAGCAAGGCAGCAAAGTGCCTTTTCTTGACTCACCTTTTTTGCAAAAGAAGGACTCTTCAAGGGGGTACCTGTTGGGGGAAAAATTTACCATACTGTAAAAAAAATGAAGCTCAAATCCTTACAAATAGGCTCACCTTCTTAACAGGAAAAGAAGGAGCCAGACATATTAAACAAAACCCTCTCTGCTCAATAGGCATGGAAGGGCCACGTGTGTGGGAATGGACATGCATGCAGTCTATTGGGTACCCGTCCCACCTCCCAAGATTCTTCTCAAGCTTCAAGCCCCCATATGCTACTGACTCCATGGTGATCCTATTAATAGTTGGAAGTAACTTCCTCTGCATTTCAGAAGAACTTTATACTGCCCATATACCAATTTCCATATGCATACTATAATTTAATTACAAGTGGATGCCTGTTCTCTTCTTCCTTGACTATTTACCTATCACTGATCAGGCCCTGCAGGGCTTAGCACTAGGATCTAGGAAGTGTTCAGTGATATTTGATAAATGGATTGAAGGATGAATGAAGAAAGGAACAGCACTCAAAAAACTCATGAAAGAAAGAGGGAGAGGGCTGAATATCTGTCTTAGTTTTTAGTTGAAGGACAAAAAGACTCAGCATGGAGATTTTAAATTATATTCCATGAGCAAAAAGATTTTGAGTTTAAGGATCATAGCTTAGTAAAATCTTTTATAAATGACTGAGTGAATATATTAGGATTATGAGAGGACAGCCTTCAGGCACTTCAGGAGAATGAGTGAGTTGAATAAAGAGTCCATTATGGCTGTGCCCACTTTCAATATATTAATTATGGATGCAAATAATTAGGGTACTTCTTGGTTGCCAAAAAACCGCATGCCTTCCTTTTCCTTTGACAACCAGTAACTCGTGTCTGTTTCCTCCCGACATTAGTCTTAATATCAGTAACATCTCGAGTTCAGATACATCAGCAGAGTCCCTTGAGATTCCCACTGTACAGGAAACATTACTTTTCCAACTTGGTGCAAAGTTTCATGTTTTAAATTCATGTGAAATTCTTACTAGGGCAATCCTCCTATGACTGAACTTTCCACTTGAGGAGGAGGAAAATCATGATTTTTGCAGCCTGTTACATTTCAGTTGAAACTTTGAATTTGTATAAAGAAATCCCAGGTTTTTGGCTGGATTGTACCCCGTGCCTACAGAAACAACTGGTAATTTGGTAGCATTTCATTTCTACTTGGAATGAAGTAGAATTCATGTTCTACTTAACATGAATTGTACATAAACACCTGAAATGCTAACTCATTTTTGCAAATTATCTTAAAGCAGTAGAAAAAGCGTGCATGGCTGGAACTTTAATACAGCACGTTAAATAACTGTAGAAATCAAAAGCAGCCGCTAAGGGAAAGCATGGAATCTCTTTGACAGCTACTTCTGCCAAGCCCGGTAATTACCAAGACTCCAATAATAGTGCGCAGGGGAGTGCCCCCGGGGGGGAATGTAACCAGAGACTCTTCTGAATGTTGAATGAAGATGTGCAGTTACAGTACCTAAGCCAGGAGAGGAACTGGCCTCTTTGCTCTCCTGATAAGTGCTGCGTGCTATCACTTCATCCATTTCCTGCTCGGAAACCTGATTGTCAGCAGAAAGCACAAATTAGACGGTTTTATTTATTTATTTTTCCCCAATAAAAGTAGCTAGGACCACAGTCAGAGGCTGGAGCTCAGATACAGAGAAAAATTGCAAGACCAAAGACTATGACCACCCTCTGAAGCAATAAACCAGGGCATATGAGTAGTTATTATATCCATTAACAGCTGGGTTAATGGACTGCTTCAAACACTGGATTCAAAACCAGACCTTCTGTTGATACCCAAGCTCATGAAGCAAAGCATTCATCGCTGGTTACCAACAACATGGCTGACTTGTGTCTCTCTCCAAAACACTCACTTCTCATTCTTTTTTTCCCTAAACTTAAACAATTTCAAACTTACATAAAATTTGCAAGAATAGCACCAGGATAGTATACTCTTCAACTATACTCACTTTAAAAAAAAAAAAGTTCCACATTCACACTCATACTTTATCTTCTCCACACACACACAACTTTTTACTAAACCATTTGGGAGTTAGTTTCAGACATCATGACCCTTCACCTGTAAATAATTTAGTAAGTATCTCCTGAAAACAAGGACATTCTCTTAAATAATCTTGGTACTATTATCAAGTTCAGCAAATTTAACATTGATAAAAACGATGGTCGAATATACATTTCACATCCCTAGGACTAGTCTTCAGAAACGCTACTCAAAGTGTGTCTTGAGGCTGGAGATAATTCACAGAAAGTTTGATGCCAGGCTGGGATGAGATAAGGGTTTTCCCTGAGAATGCAAATCAATACTCAGCTGCTTTCATCAACGTCTCGCGAGGTTTAAATGTCAAATGAAGTAAATAGCGTGCACAGTGATGTGACCGATTTATATTCCAGAGCAAGCTCCTTATCTGCGATGGGCCTTAGCGGCCCGTCACCAACTTCTCTGCCTCGTATGCTTTAGAGAAAAGGGTTTTTTGGGGGAGGGGTGTATCTGACAACCCAGAATTCAAAATCCTGTACTCATGTCTATTTATTCTCCTTTATATGTCTATTTATAATCCAAAATAATTCTAAGCCTTTGTCTTTCATGATATTGATAATTTGAAAGACACTAGTCCAATCCAAACCCTCAGTTACGAGTTGTCCAATAGTTTCTTCATGCTTAGATTTAGGTGATGCCTTTGGGGGCAGAAAAACTACAGAATTATAAAAACCGTTTCTTTTTCGGTACATCACAGGATCAGTGTATTTCATAACTGATGACAACTCTGACCACTTGTTTAGGGTTTCACCAGATTTCTCCACAGGACTTGTTGTGTTGTTGCCATTAATGAGTAATCTGGCAGGAGACAGTTTGAGACTGTTTTATCCTGCTTCCCAATATATTTCCACTCAATGGTTTTAGCATCATTCATATTCTTGCTGAATCAGTTATTATAATGAAGTTTTCAAAAATAGTGAATTTATAATTCTCTTTTCCTTTATATTTTTTGGTGGCATGGTAAACTCATGGATTCCTCCATGCCCCCCTCCCACTCCACCAACAGTTGTTATCCATAACTGTAATTATTCATGGGAAGATTTTTATTTTTAAAATTTTTCTTAATTTTTTTTTTTTGACCGTGCCACATGGCATGCGGGATCTTAGTTCCCCAACCAGGGATTGAACCCTATACCTTCTGCAGTGGAAGCGGAAGCATGGAGTCTTAACCAACGGACCACCAGGGAAGTCCTTCATGGGAAGGGTTTTCAAAAGCCTGATACATGATGAACTATGAGATATTTTAAGAGCAACTACAGGACTTGTATAGTTTATTTTTTTTAAGGTAAGACTATTTTAAATGTAGGACAGTAATTCTGTGTATTAAAATATCATTCAGAATAAATAATATTTGGATAAGCACAGCCATCTGCCTTAAGAAGTAAATGAACATTTCTCTACAGGATTCAGCATTACACTTTAACCTAACACATCAACCATCGTCACATCAGGGACTTTGTGTAATAGTTTCTAATAGTCTTCACAGGAAATAAAACATGTACAAACATGCATGCAGACAAAATGCATACTCCCACACATACCTTCATAAACCAAAGAGTAATTCTGTATAAATGAGCCATTAAAAATGGCTGCAGACTTTTCTTGACATTAGACTTTGAATATTTGCAATTATTTTTGAGTGGGAGAAAAATGGTTGGGGTTTAAAACAAGTGAAAGATTTCCTGGATAACTCTAATCATGCTGAAAGCCCCAGTATCAATTAATAATGGACCTCTATTACTTTCTTCTACTTAACATCAGCTAGAATCTGCCACACGAGCAGGTCCAAATCTTAGCTTGTCTAAACCTGGAGGGTTTGAATATCCCAATTGGGCGGCCACTGCTTCAGTCATTATGAGAAACAGAAGAGAAGAAAATCCTTGTGGTATTTCTCTTGGAACAACATGAAAACTGAGGAAGAACATACATATAGTATCAAAATGTACCACTGGCATGAGATGTTGGGATAAGTGGTATAAAAATACATTAAACGTAAAATGGAATCTTGACCAAAAGGAAAATATAGTATGATGTTACAACTAAGAACA
Source organism: Bison bison bison (assembly GCF_000754665.1). NCBI lineage: Eukaryota > Metazoa > Chordata > Mammalia > Artiodactyla > Bovidae > Bison > Bison bison. The sequence continues at coordinate 9,939,380 of NW_011494903.1, forward strand.
CTATGTTTACCTAGGAGGAAACATGAAATCCAGTCAAACAAATACCGAAATTTGGTTCCTTGAACGTATCTCCAGCACCATCCTGACGACCATTCTACCATGGCTAGAAACATGAGTCAACCCGTGTGTTCCACAGAATCATAGACCACCAGAAGACCAGGATTGTTTTGCTTTGCACTGGAATGCCATTTCGATGTTTGTTTGTATTGGCAAATTAGGCAGATGCTTTGGGGTAAGATTAGGCTGACCAACAAATCACGACCTGTGTGAGGTTGGAATGGATTTTGAAGTCAGAGATGCCTTGAAGCCAATAACTGCAAACCATAGAGAACTTAATTTTCTCTAATGTTGCCGAGGGATGGGCTGGATCAGCAGCCATAGCTTGTTGGACTGCTTCCTAAGGTTAGAGGAGTGTGGCCACGAGGGTGGTGGAATCCAAGGGAGAACCCTGGAGGGAGGAGTTGAGACTGTGAGTCAAAGCAGGGTTAAAAGTGTCCCAGAGAGAGCTCGGGGGACAGCAGGGGGACAGAGTAGAGCAGATTCCGAGGGAAAGGCAGGATTACAGAACAGAAAGGAGAAACACCGGCAATGACAAGGAGAAAAAACAGGAAAAGGTGGAAGCAGGACTTGATTTTCTAGAAATGATATTTATTCAAGTAGCTTTTATGTAAGACATTTTTAAGAATGCTTGTAGGAGTTTCCTGGGTGCTCTAGTGGTTGGGACCTCACCTTCTGGTGTTGGGGAGAGGGTGTGTGTGTAGGTTCGACCTCTGGTCGGGGTGCTAAGATTCCACACGCCTCTGGGCCGAAAAAACAGAAGCAATATTGTAACTACTTCAATAAGACTTAAAAAAAAAAAAATGCTTGAAGACAAGAGAAAACACCCTGGGGAGTGGGGGTGGGGGAAGTAGCGGGGCTGAGTCTGAATCAGCAATAAAGGTCCAAGGAGCTTGACTGACATCTCTATCCCGAATCAAGGCACAGAGTCACACCTTTGCAGTGGTTATTTGTATACGGGAAACTGGACGGCCAGGGCTTCCCACGTGGTGCTAGCGGTAAAGGACCTGCTGCCAATGCAAGAGATGTAAGAGACATGGGTTCCATCCCTGGGTTGGGACAATCCCCTGAAGGAGGGCACAGCAACCCACTCCAGTATTCTTGCCTGGAGAATCTCATGGACAGAGGAGTCCAGCGGGCTACAGTCCATGGGATTGCAAAGAGTCAGACATGACTGAAGTGACTTAGCATGCACAGCATGCAACTGGACGAATAACGAACACTGCTGAGACAGTGAAAATGACCCCATAAAGTTACTGCACTGAAGAAATCTCAGATGTGCCACATGGGAGAACCTGCCAGGTCTCCTGGTACAAACTTCTTACTTGTAAACTAGCATAAGAGTCCATCCAGTATAGCAGTCTGGGGCCATTCAGGATGTAATCAAATAACTCTACAAATAATACAAAGTGGACAGTAGCCACATGTCAGGCATTGGAAGACTTAATGGTCTAAATGAGCATTCTGAGTTGTTGAAAGGTCAGATTTGGGAGGGGGGAGAAAAAAAGATTACCATGTTGGAGACAAGCTGATTTTAAGAGTTTTACCTGGAGTACTCAAAAACAACCAAAAACAGCTCTCAAAATGGGTTGTGTTGAACTTGCTAAAGTATCCTGTGGTTAGCTTAAAAAATTAAAACCAATCGTCTAAGTAGAAGAGATACAACCAAGTAAATAGCATGCATGCATGCTAAGTCACTTTAGTCATGTCCAACTCTGCAACCCCATAGACTGTAGCCCACCAGGCTCCTCTGTCCTTGGGATTTCCAGGGCAAGAATACTGGAGTGGGTTGCCATTACCTTCTCCAAAGTAAACAGCAGAGGCCCCCCACACAGGGGCTATGATTATCTGCAAGTCAGTGTGGTGAAACAGTGTGAGACTGATGCTGGAAGAAACTTAGTGGGCTCTTAAGCATTAATCACACAAGTATTTTGCTCAGGTCAAGGATGGCCTGGACAGAGCATCAACTTCAATGCTTTCTGATTTTCTGGATGCAGAAACCTGAAAAGGCTAAGTATCTCACCAAAGATTGAACAGCCAATGGGGGTTACTCAGAACCCTACCTTCCATACTTAGCACTCCCACCTTCCACTAACTTTAAGTTCACCAATAATATTGTCAACATTTTCTAATAAAATGTTCTGAGTGTGAAGATGAAGTCCAGATCAATAATTCATTTCCAAAGTGTTAACAGTTACCTTGGTCACTGGGTGGCCACAGGCTGATTCCCATCCCCAGCTGGGTGAACGGTCTCATCAAAGAGTCTGCATGGTCATAGGAACACGTGTGCCATTGCTACTGGACAAACAGCTGCCTTCCCAGACTTAGGACAGTGTGGGATACCTCACCTTTGGATTAGGGTGCCGGCCGATGACCAGGCGAACGGGTCCTGGGGGGCATTTGCTCAAGATGGAGTGGACTTTGCTTAAAGCAGCATGGCGGACGTTGACGGAGTTCACTTCCAGGATTTGATCTCCGCGGCTAGGGAGGACAACATGATCAACTCTCTGCAGTAACAGTTAGTTTTTCACAAGACTTCCTTCTGGGAGTGGTTTACATAATATGAAATCTTTTCTGAATACTTTTAAGGAGCAAATGATATCCTCGCATCTTTGCATACGTATAAAAAAGCAAAACCCTCATAAACACATTAGGTTTTAAACTGACGAAGACCATTATGGGTATCTACCTGTATTTTCAGAAGTAGTAAAGTTAAAATTGATAATAAGGACAACAATGAAGGTTACTATTACTCAAACACATATTGCAGGCCAAGTACTATAAAAAGAAATTTATGCAACAATGCTTTGACTAGGTATTATTATTCCCATTATGTAGGTAAGACCATGGGCTCGGAGAGGTCACCCAGATGCCACACACTACTGAACTCAGGTTTGCCTACCTTTGCTCATCAAGTGACAGTCCCTCAACCACCACCAGTTGCTTTTCCCCTACCATATTGAAATGATTATTGTAATATAATTTAAGAAGGAAATATCTGAAGCTCAAAGGTTACCCAATAATTTGTAAAAACGTTTCAGATTTGAACAAATGAGAAATTGGGGACAAGATGCCCATTTTGACTTGAAATTATAGGGAGAGAACTCAGTATGAGAAAACAAAGAGTCTTTATGCGGGGTTTGAAGAATGGTCATTTGGCAGGCTCCAGACATATGGAACCATTCAAGAAAGAAACATCATCTTGGGATGTCATTAAAGGATTTTTTTCCTTGGGTTCTAAAAGTATATTTTCTTTAATGTACTTTGGATGATTTGCTAAATTTTTTTCAATATGGAAATTCACTCTGATGATTAACTAAAAACATAATATAATCTATTAACAGGGCCTCAAAATGGCAACCTCAAGGAATGTCATTTTGATAATTCCTCAACTGCTCAAGGACCTGAAAACTTAGAGGAGAGAAAGATGATACTGTTTGCACAGAGTGCTTCATGAAATACGTGTACATTCTTGTGAAGTTTAGGTGGGCACAGACCCACTGCAATTACTACATAATAGAACACCGAAACTTCTCTTGTATAAACAGAATACCCAAGCTACAACTCAGCTAGCTGAACTGAGAAATCAGACACGCAGTGATTTCAGACAGTAACCATCTAGACATCACGTCTCAAAAAGGAATGAAACAACAGGAAAGGTTCAGGAGATTGTACTTAATAATAAAGGCCTCCTGTTCAAGGGCATGATCTTAGGACTCTCTTGTATCCAGTGATTCTGAGCCATTTTGAATAGTTCCCAGCAGCTTATATGAATTCTATATAAATGTATATGAAAGAGAAAGAAAATATTTGGATAATTATAGGTATCTACATAGACTTGGATTGTGTCAAGTTTCTGAAACTGAACTTCTGAGTCCAAATAGAACAGAACTGGTAGGGAAAGCCAAGATCTGGAATTCTTGAACCAAATTTCATTTATCTTTTCATCTTTGGAGATGCTTTTGATTGTAATTCTAGCTACATGACCGCAAAATAATATAAACATTTAGAATTTCACAAGGGAATGTAACAGGGCAGGTATCTTATGTATGTATTCACATATTCACAAATCCACCAGAACTCTAAACTCTCAGGTTTACAACCAACCTCAGATTGCTCTCCATCTTGGCCACTGATCCTGGGGCAAGGCTGTGGATGTAGATGCCAGGAGGGCTGTTTTCTAGGGCCAGGCAGCAGGCACCGATGCCTAAGCCAACTCTGGGCTCTGTGGTAGGCATCATTGAAAGAAAACAAAATCAAAAGAAAGAAAGAAAAGGAGTATCAGTAATTTGAATCTGCATTAATGTATACTTTGACCAACAACCACCTATTTTTAGACCAGACTTAGGATATACATTTTACTTTTCTTTGTCAATTTGAGCCATATTCTTTTAATGAAATGAGTCTATGGCAGAACCAGGGGCTAACTATGGACTGTGAATTATTTGATGGTCCATTCTCTTCTTAGTCTGAAGGGTCTCCTTGAATCTGTTTTTGGAAACAGGCGGAGTCCCAGTAACATTTTCTATTCTGGATATACAACTTCAGGCTTTCTTTTGCCTCCCATTGATTTCTAGGTTGTTCAGTTGCTCATCATATTTCTACCACTGGAGGCAAAGATTAAAAGCAGTAAGATTTGGTGTTACCCAGGATTTTTAGTTACTGGTGTTAGCTATATTCTTAACTATATTCTTTCTCCTTGAAAATGTTATATTGGCCCTAGAATTCAGCTAGTGAGTGATGTTTTTAACATGAGTCTCTGACACACAGTGATTCATCCAGAGAGAGCTTTAAAAAACTGAGCTACGGGGAACTTTTCTTCACTTTAGTGAAGTGACTGAGATCTCTCCTTTTGATCCTACTGCCCATTTAGAGAACGCCATATGTTGTTGGTAGCAGAATGTTCCAAAGAAGCAATTCATAGAAAAAGACATATAAAAAAAAATGAACCCAAGAACAGATTACAAATTATGATTTGAGAGAATGTAACGAAATGAGGACAAGCTGGTATCACCTTTGTTGAGGGTTACTTCCATGACGATTCTGTCCTTGGGCCCGGGGGCCTTCCGACCCAGGGACGAACTGCCTTCATCACTGCCCCCTGCTGAGGTTCCCCCGCTGGCATTGAAGTTTGGGGAGCTTGATCTGCTCATGTGTGTGGGTGTGGAGCAGGGCGTGAGACTCGGGCTCAGTAACTTGGTGCGTACCGTTAAGACAAACAATCCACTCCGGATTTGCTGAGAAAACAGGAAGAAGGGCTAAAACATTCAGGTTGTCCTTTTATCAAATGATGGGAGAAAAAAAAATCACCAAACCCAAACCAGAATGAAATAAAGAAAAACAAAGATTATGATAAAGGAGGTCAATACCTTACCTTAAAGGTATGAATGGCTTCTTGAAATGTCAAGCCCTTGATTGGTATTCCATTTACATCTAGGATTTCATCCCCTAGTGAGCAAATTTGGGAATTACATTAACATCAAGCTTTAGTTTACTGGAATCTAACTGCTTGGTCAGTATTAAATAAAATACCATAAAATCCCTGATTTACAACTCTTTAAGATGAATTTTATTGTTCCAATCTACTCTCATTAGCTTAGCTCCAAGGAATGTTACAAAATGGTTCAATAAATGACATTGTATGTTATTCTGCGGTAATTCTCTATTTTCACCTTTAATTAAAACAACTGTGGGAAGCATCAAGATCTTACTCTCTTGCCACTACCAAGTCTGATAATACATGCTCTACATTTAGAAATCAAACTACAAAGACTGAATTCCTACCCTTTTCTTACAGTCTTTGGTTCACAACTTACACCCACTGGTGGTGAAGCACAAACACCCATAACACGTGCTAAGCCAAGCCTGTATTTTCAGAAAGACATGGTGTGTGAAAAGCGGCTTCAGTGACAGAGACAAGGAAACACATGAGATATTCTTTAGGAATGGCGGCCTCACATCTACGTGCAGCCCCACAGTCTAGATGCTTGGTTTTAATGGTGTTCAAGGTTCTGTCAGTAAGCTGGCAAGTTAGTATACACTTCGATCTAGGAGACTGCTGTAGACTAATACCAAATTTCTTTCTCTCTCTTGCTCTCATTCTTGTTCTCTCTCAAACTATCCTGAACTCATCTTCAACTCCAAGAAGGCACAGTCAGGTCATTTTTCAAGTTGTTGATAGTGTCTGCTGGGAACATAATAGAGCTCGGACATTCTCTTGACTTAAAGCTAGTTTCCGGCTTTGGATTCCTGTGTCACGTTCTAGTTTTTGGAGTAACAGTTCATCAAAAACACCACAAAGGCGCACAAGCTGAACCCTGCACAGCAGTGTGGTGCAGAAGAGGAACTCCCTTATAACAGAGTGCAGAGTGGCCCATGAACACACATTTTCACCTCGCACGGACAGCCGATCCCAGGAGCACACGGGGTATTCCATTAAAGGAACCCTGTACACAGGATTAAAAAGGCAAGCAGCACTGAACCCATGTGTTATGTGCCTTTTCTGTAAATGCAATTACAGATGTTGCAAAACAAGTGAAATAATCTGTTTAAAAATCACCTGGCATAACCAAGACTCAACTAGGTGAGGTTTTTGGTTTGTTTCCACCTGAGAAAAAGGTAGAAACATTAAAATGATTGCTCATGCTCTTAAAAATCTTTAAAGATTACTTAAAAGACAGATCAATTCAACAGGTTCTGATGACCATTCTGATGACCTCTATTTATTGTAAGTGAATACATACGAAAATACAGGATTTAGGAGAAGCAAGTGCTATTAACCTCTCCTATTGATTTTTTCCCTGCCATTTTACCCTACTCTGCTAGCACTGCAGGATGAATTTCAGTCAAGTGAACACATGGCACATCCATTATAAAAATGCTCCGCTAGAATTTTACATTGTTGGGAAATGAGACACAAACACCACCTGGGGGTTAACCCTTCCTCTGAGAAAGAAAGAAAAAATTCTGCCATTAAAATATGAAGCCTGGTCATGGCTTATCATTAGGACACAGACTTCTGGGATTGCTCTGCCTACAAAAAAAAGAGATTCCAATTTATTCCTATCAGTTTAAAAGAAATAAGCTGGTTAAACACAACATAATTGCACCAACTGAACTGAACGGTCACAGCATTTTTGAAGGTAACTAGTAATAGTATGATTCAATCATTCCATGCAGGAAGTATATTAATAAGGAGGAGAAAAAATCAGGATTCACAAACAAGTTCTGGGGATCTAAGGCACAGATTGGTGCATATAGTTAATGAGACTGGGTTATATACTTGAAAATTGCTAAGAAAGATGCTAAATGTTCTCATCACATGCACACACACTAGGTCAATACGTGAGGTGATGGAGGTATTCATTAACATTGTTTGGCAATCATTCTGCAATACGCAAGTGTATAAAGTTATCACGTACACCTTCAATGCACACAGTTATCAATTATATCTCAATAAAGCTGGGAGCAAACAGTGCTTGTCTAGTATGCATAGGTGTGTCAAAAATGGTAGGTGCTATGGGGTTGGTGAAAGATGTTTATGTACTCCAGCCCCAAACAAGAATGCACTGTAAATGCTCAGGAATTTTCAAGGCAATTTCAAAGATCACGGGGACAAGACAGACATTTAAAAACCCAAACAAAGATATCAAGCCACTTCTCACATAACGTCTCCTGTAATCCTCACAACAGTTCTTCAAGGTAGGTATCCACATCCCAAGTTTACAACAGAAGAAAGTGAAGCTCAGGTTATGCGAATTGTCCAAGGTCCTGAGTAAGCACTGGATTCAGCCCAAGTCTATCCAACTACCAAGCCCAGAGCCATAGCCACTTAGGCATTTGCTTCACACCTTGCCAGGGGGAAGATTCTCCTAGAATCAGAGCTCACTGAGGACCACCAGAAGGTTCTCTCCTACCTTCTTTAAGTCTTCCATCCTCTGCAGCCGATCCATTTGGGAAAATGGTCTTGACAAAAATCCCCATCTGTCCTCGAATGCAGTCTCGACCTCCAGCAATGCTAAAGCCAAGGCCCTGGACGCAGAAAGATGGGGGTGCAGGTTGTCAGTGCACTTCTTCACTGAGGGCACCCCCCAATGTAGTATTTAACTCAGAGTTGAGTTAAAGTGAAAGTGTTAGTCACTCAGTTGTGTCCGACTCTTTGCAACCCCATGGACTGTAGCCCACCAGGCTCCTCTGTCCATGGGATTCTCCAGGCAAGAATACTGGAGTGGGTTGCCATGCCCTTCTCCAGAGGGTCTATTCTGACCCAAGGATCAAACCTGGGTCTCCTGCATTGCAGTTGGATTCTCTACCATCTGAACCATGAGGGAAGCCCGTAGAGTTGAGTTAGTAGCTACAAATTCATGTGTTCCCCTCACCATGACCCTCCTCAGATCCACTTGCATTATGCTAGCTATGCATTATATTAAAGGGTGAAAAGTTTTAGGTAAACATTTGAAATTGCTGACATTTTACAATCTTTTGCTCTCCAAAGATGTCAGTTTCACATGGATCAATTAATAGCTCATAGCTATGCAGGTGCCATATCTGTTTTATTCATTTTTGTATAATATCAAATGGATATCAAAATGGCTATTTTGATATTTGTGTAACAAATTATTTGTCAGTATTCCTCTTATGATAATGGAAATGCCATGAAATTCATTCAAAAGGATAACAAGGGGGCATTCCTTGAAGCGGCAGGGTCTGATTTTCTTTCAGTAGTGGTACAAGCTGGGGCATTTACCCCCCCCTTGATGGTGCCCTAGCTGCCAGGTGATGACTCCTGAAATCATAAGGGCAAAAAGGGTTTGATGATGTCACCTGCAGGGCCATGGGAAAGGATGCCAGGGTGTCACTCAAATCTACCCAAAGGCTACTTACTTGATTCTTCTTTATACCTTTTCCCTTACTTTATGTAAAAACAACACTAAAAAGGAATCATTTAAAATATATATACTAGCATTTACCTAGAGAGCAAAACAGTGCACACAAAAGAGCTCACCTTGCCCTTTTCTTTGTACAGCCCAATGATGGAGATGACTGACGGCCGGATGAGTCTCCACGGAGATTCCACCTGAGTTGTGCTTAGTGAGCGAGTGGACTTCTTCACAATGTGGTATTCCTAAAAGTCAGCACATGAGGTCACAGATCGTCTCACTTATCCTGCTGTGGTCCCTGGTATAAAAATATACTCAGATTTGGGAAACCTCAGTTGTCTTTTGTGTTAGATGGCCGTTGGCCTGTGGTCCATACCTGGTCCAGTGGGTTAAATAAAGCTTATTATAAAGCACATTGGAGGAACAGCCCCAACTGTGATGGACTGCCACGTCTTCTTTCCCCACATAAACAACCTAAGCTGCACCTTCCTTGAGCCTACTCCACATATCCTTTTTGCTTTTTGGAGTGGAGTAAGGGACCAGAAACCGAGTGGCCTTGGAGATGTAGAATGAGCATCCTCTGGTCAGGGTCTCCGCTGGAAGTCACCCCTGCCCCCACTCCAAGTTCACAGTCATGGTTAGCAAGTAGCTCATCATTTCAAGCTCAATTCATTCACTCAAAACTCAGCAAGCTTTTGTTTCTTATAAAACCCAAACCGCAAACCCAGACAACTGTTATTCTGTATAAAAAAATCCCTCTGAGAGACTGCAGCAGCTTCAGCTCTGATCCCTCACATTTGGAAAATTAAATACTTTTCCACAAGCCACACTTTCCCTTTCTGGCACGCAGCAGCTCAAAATCTTGATCTCTTTTCCCTTCCCATCACCCACCAAGTCCAGAGGGTGGGTGTAAGCAGTGTGGACCATTCATAATATAAACAAGAGAGTAAATGAATCTATTCCTAAAGCACTGTGACAATCTAGCTCCTTGCTATTCTTTTTAGAATCATACATTTCTTAAATGACATAGATATTCTAGCATAAACAACAAAATCATTTCATGTTTAATATGAGAAAAAAAGACACTAGAAAATAGTCTTTATCCTTAATCAGCATATTCTACATTCGAAGGTAGAAATGAGATCCGCTAATGATATTTTCGTGTTCCTAGCAGCTTAGAACAACTATATCTTGCAGTTTTACATAATGTCTGTCTGCTATGTTGGCCTCCCAGCCTCTGATTCATTTAAAAAAAAAAGAAAATGATGTTGGCTTGGCAAGGTTACCACCCTTTTACCGAAACTATTATGGAAATACTTTGGCCACCTGATGTGAAGAGGCCACTCATTGTAAAGACCCTGTTGCTGGGAAAGACTGAGGGCAGGAAGAGAAGGGGACAAGAGAGGATGAGACGGTTGGATGGCATTGTTGACTTGATGGACATGAGTCTGAGCAAACTCCGGGAGTTGGTGATGGACAGGGAAGCCTGGCGTGCTGCAGTCTGTGGGGTCACAAAGAGTTGGACACGACTGAGCAACTGAACTACAACAATTATGGAAACAGCCAGGCATAGCCCTCGAATATAGAGGTTCATGTGCAGACTCACAAGGGAACTCTTTCTCTGATCAACAACCTCCAGCAGAGCCTTCTTCCATCTGCCCTGCAGGAATCAGAGGCCAGCAGGCCTCACTCTTGTCCTGAAGAGTTTTAGGGGTCTCACTGCACTTTTACACTTCTGTCATCCCATTTGGCAGCCATGAGCCCACCTGTGGTCATCTATATTTAAATTAAGATATATGAAAATTAAAAATGTATTCCTCAGTCTCTCTAGCCACTTTTCATGTGCTTCAAAGGCACATGTGGCTACCATACTGGGTAGTGTAGACATAAAACATTTCCATCACTGCAGAAAGCTTTATTGGGTAGCTCTAATCTAGACGATACTTTTTAGTGGAGGGAGGATAGGAGAGAGAAAGAGAAAGAGAGGAGAGAGGAAGGGGCTTCCCTATGGCTCAGCAGTAAAGAATCGCTGCCCATGCAGATGTGGGTTCGATCCCTAGATCAGGAAGATCTCCTGGAGTAGAGAATGGCAACCACTTCAATATTCTTGCCTGGGAAATCCCATGGACAGAGGAACCTGGTGGGCTACAGTCTGTGAGGTCACAAAAGACTAGGATGTGACTTAACAACTAATCAACAAAAGTGGAAGGAAGGAAAGAAAGAAAGAAAGGCAAATCCTGGGAGAAAGAGAAAAAGGCAGAAAAAAGAAGACAGAAAAGAAAGAACAACTCGAAGAGGAAAAAACAGCTTCTTGTTTAAAATCTTGCATTAGCTTGTGTTTCTTGGTTCCTAGAAGCCTGTTCTTTTGTTGCTGTTCAGTCGCCAGATCGTGTTCAACTCTTCATGACCCAGTAGGCTGCAGCACACCAGGCTTCCCTGTCCCTCACCATCTCCTGGACTTTGGAAATAGATCATTTCCGGCCATAAATACAGTCAGGTTTCCTCGTGAGTCAGTTAAGAAGTCAGCACCTTAGTGCTGGACATCCTTGGCCAGGACAACAGTAGACCTGCTTTCATTTTCCGCACTGACCAAAACATTCTGGCAATGTGGCTCTCTGACGGCTTCTTAATCTCCCCGTTGATCCAACTGGATCATGATGCCCAGGACACACACTTGTCTCCAGACATGGGTTTTAACCAGGCCTCATGCGAGTTTTCTGCTCTGCTTTTTCTCATTGCCCCAAGTTCAGTGGCCCTTGGTGGATTCAGCACAAGACAGCCTAATCAGCAGCGGCCTCTGAAACACGGGCACTTTCTAATTGTATTCAGGTCAGGCCAAACTCTCTGCACAGTGATTCTGGTGTATCGCTTGGAACTAAATACTCAACCTCTTTGGGATTTAGCTACCCTATCCGTAAAAATGTGAGACACCCAAAGCAAGAGCCCAACCCAGATTACCTGAGCTAGGTCTTCTAGAACTCTGATACCTGAGTCTCCATGCACTTAAGGGTATCACAGCTGTCACTCCCTCTGCCCCCCATCTCTGCTTCACTGAGGCCTGGGGACCGGATGCCAGTGACCCCTCTGCGCTCTGGCTGACGGTGCCAGGACTGGAAGAACACTCCACAAGTTCCCAGAGACTGAGCCTGCTCCTGACTTGGTTAGGAGACGTCCACCAGGTATTGACTGGGTTGAGGACGATGAAGTCGAGGGGAGCCCCTGTGCAGGGCTGCGGAGTCCTGAGCTCTGCTGGGGACAGAATATGAACATCCCCACCCCCCTCAGCCCTCTCTGCAGTCTCTTCTGACTTTGGCTGTTGGAGCCGTTACTGTATAAGAGGTAGGATCCAGGCACACACCATAGCCAA
>NW_011494903.1:9951782-9963986 GCF_000754665.1 Bison bison bison
CACCAGGATTCTTCATATTAAATGACCTTTGATATAATTTTATAGCCAACCCCGCCACGTATCCACACCCACCTACCCACCAGGCTCTGCCGACACACAACACACCCACGGAACAAGAGACAGTGGTTCACCACAGACCGTGAGGCGCCATTGTCTCCTGGCAATGGAAGTGGCTCTCATTTCCAAAACACACAGTGGAAGAGAATGGAGATTTTGAGATTCAACAAGGGATTTTTTTCCCCCTTCTCTTCTATTTCCAAATATTAAGCTGACTTCTCTCTAGCCTCCCTGGATAGACCTTACTGACTATACTATATCTCTTGTCCTAAATACTTCTGGCCCTCATACACAAACAGGTCTTCAGAACATGAAGCTCCTGCTGGCCTCTGAGAGAATAACAGAAAACCTGGAGACCCATGGTTCGAAACGTGCTCTTCTGCCTGTAGCCAAGTAGCTATGACTGGATAAGAAAGTCAGGGGCTCCACAGTGCTGTGCTACCTGTGATGTGCCCGTCGAGTCCAGGAGCTGGGGAAGGGAATGCTTCCGGCCATCTCGGGAGACCTCTAACATCCTGGCCCGGGGGTCACCATGTCGCACCATCAGTTCATTATATTCTTCAACAGACTCTAGACGGTGTACACCACCTTGAAAAAACAGAGGGAAAACATGACGAGATATAGAATGAAGAGAATCTTAGGAGCATGTACAGGTATAAACTTGTTGCATTTACACCTACATTCACGGTTGCTCAGATGGCCTGGTGGCCAATACCTGGCTCATCATGTTCTCTTGTCAAGTTCTGCATGAGCTTGGGCTGTGTTGAGGCCGTAATGCCAGACTCTGAAGAAAGTGCTAGTTTTTAAAGTGACCAGTTTGGATAAAGGGTAATGTATATATTTAATCCAACTAAGATGTAGTAGCTGTGGTTGATAAGGCAATAAGCAATGGTGAGAATGCTGTCAGCGGATGGCTTTTTAGTGATGGAGAAATATCACTTTGTGATTGGTAGTAGACCCTTGCGGTAGATGCTTTTTTTCATGTATAGCAAATGGACATTTAAACAAACTTTTAGTTAAAGTATAACTTACAGAGAAGTGCACAAAACCATTCCATGAAATTTCACAAAATAAACCTGTCAATAACCAACATCCAGACTAAGACATGGACTATCACCAGGTCTCCAAATCCCCTTTTGTGCCACTAAACACTGCTCACCAAGGGCAGCCATTATCCCGACTTCAAACATCATAGATAGTTGTTGTTTAGTTGCTAAGTCATGTCCGACTCCAAATCCCCTTTTGTGCCACTAAACACTGCTCACCAAGGGCAGCCATTATCCCGACTTCAACATCATAGATAGTTGTTGTTTAGTTGCTAAGTCATGTCCGACTCTTGGCTACCCCATGAACTGTAGCCCACCAGGCTCCTCTGTCAATGGGATTTCCCAGGCAAGAATACTGGACTGGGTTGCCCTTTCCTTCTGCAGGGGATCTTTCTGACCCAGGGATCAAACCTGCGAGCTCCTGCTTGGCAGGTGGATTCTTCACCACTGAGCCACCCGGGAGGTCCAACATCACAGATTATTTTTGCCTATTTGATATAAACGAACACATACAACATGTTCGTTTTGAATCTGGCTCCTTATTCTCAGTATGTGTGAAATTCCATCGTGTTGTTGCATGCCAATAGATTGTTCACCCCATTTTTGCACACTATTTCATCATATAAACATACCACGATTTATCTATCCATTCTATTGCTAATGGACATTTGATTTGTTTCCAGTTTCAGACCTAGAATAAGGGTCAGAAAACATTTTTCTGTAAAGGCCAGATAATAAATGTTTTAGGGTTTATGAGTCACAGATGGTCTCAGCACACATTCTTTCATTTTTTTAAGATGCACTAAAAATGTAGAAAGCATTTCTATCTGTGGGCCACACTAATACACTTGTGGGTGGTAGTCTGCGGACCCTGATCTAGAATATACTGTTGGACATTCTGTGCATGTTGTGTCTGTTGGATCTATCTAGAATGAATGTGGCTGGGTTACAGGCATGCGTTCCCTTTCGCCAAGTGGGATCACCAGGGTGCATTACGGCTTGTTCCTCCACATACTTGTTAGACTTACTAGTGCCAGTCTTTCTAATTTTGACCACTTTGTTAGAGTGGATAATAATGGTATCTCACTGTGGTTTTTAATTTACATTTCACTAAGGACTAATGGAGATCAAATTAAAGGAGATGAAACCAGTCAATCCTAAAAGAAATCAGTCCTAAATATTCATTAGAAGGACTAATGTTGAAGCTGAAGCTCCAATACTTTGGCCACCTGATGTGAAGAGCCAACTCATTAGATAAGACCCTGATGCTGGGAAAGATTGAAGGCAGGAGGAGAAGGGGACAACAGAAGATTAGATGGTTGGATGGCATCGCTGACTCAATGGACATAAGTTTGAGCAAGCTTTGGGAGATGGTGATGGACAGGGAAGCCCGGTGTGCTGCAGTCTTTGGGGTCACAAAGACTTGGACATGACTGAGTGATTGAACAACAAAGGACTAATGAGACTGAGCTTCTTTTCAAATATTCATTGACAGTTTTTCTTTTTTAAGGCCGTAAACAGACTGTTCAAGTCTTTTGCTCTTTTATTCTTTTTCCCTTTTTCAATTGGACTACTAGAAAATTTTGGGTTTTTTTCCTTTGCTCATTCTTTTACTGGGTTTTTCTCTGTTAATTTACAGGAATTTTATTTTTTATTATTAATATATTTTGGATATGAGTCCTTTGTGGAATCTATGTATTACAAATATATTTTCTGACTGATTCTTTCAACGCTATTTTTTGATAAACAAAAGTTCATAATTTTAACGTAGAACAACATATCATATTTTCTCTTTATGGTTGGCACTCTGTATCTTTTTTAAGGGGCTTCCTTGGTAGCTCCTGCAATGCAGGAGACCCCAGGTCGATCAATATATTGGGAACACCCCCTGGAGAAGGGAACAGCTACCCACTTCAGTATTCTGGCCTGGAGAATTCCAGGGACTGTATAGTCAATGGGGTCACAAAGAGTCAAACATGACTGAGCAACTGTCACATCTTGTTTAATAAATCATTAATGATTTTTAAACACATCTTTATCATACGTAGTTTAGTTACTAAGTCGTGTCCATCTCTTTGTGACCCTGTGGACTGCAACACACCAGGCTTCCCTGTCCTTCACCATCTCTTGGAGTTTGCTCAAATTTATGTTCACTGAGTCACTGGCTGAGTCATGACTATCTAAGCATCTCATCCTCGGCTGCCCTCTTCTCCTTTTGCTTTCAATCTTTCCTAACACCAGGGTCTTTTCCAGTGAGTTGGCTCTTCATATCAGGTGGCCAAAGTGTTGGAGCTTCAGCATCAGTCCTTCCAGTGAATACTCTGGGTTGCTTTCCTTTAGGACTGGTTTGATCTCCTTGCAGTTCAAAGGACTCTCAAGAGTCTTCTCCAACACAAGAGTTCAAAAGCATTAATTCTTCAGCACTCAAGCCTTCTTTATGGTCGAACTCTCATATCCATAGATGACTACTGGAAAAACCATAGCTTTGACTAGACGGACCTTTGTCAGCAAAGTGATGTCTTTGCTTTTTAATACACTGTCAGAAGGCAATGGCACCCCACTTCAGTACTCTTGCCTGGAAAACCGCATGGACGGAGGAGCCTGACCCAGGGCTGCAGTCCATGGGGTCACTCAGAGTCGGACACGACTGAGCGACTTCACTTTCACTTTTCACTTTCATGCATTGGAGAAGGAAATGGCAACCCACTCCAGTGTTCTTGCCTGGAGAATCCCAGGGACGGGGGAGCCTGGTGGGGTGCCGTCTATGGGGTCGCACAGAGTCGGACACAACTGAAGCAACTTAGCAGCAGCAGCAGCAGATTTGTCATAGCTTTCCTTCCAGGGAGCAAGTATCTTTCAATTTCATGGCAGCAGTGATTTTGGAGCCCAAGAGAATAAATAAAATCTGTTAACTGCTTCTACTTTTTCCCCATCTATTTGCCATGAAGTGATGGGATGGGATGCCATGATCTTTGTTTTTTGACTGTTGAGTTTTAAGCCAGCTTTTCTACTCTCCTCTTTCACCCTCACAAAGGACTCTTTAGTTCCTCTTCACTTTCTACCATTAGTGTGGTATCATCTGCATATTTGAGGTTGTTGATACTTCTCCTGGCAATCTTTACTCCAGCTTGTGATTCATCCAGCCCAGCATTTCACATGATGTACTCTGCATAGGAGTTAAATAAGCAGGGTGACAATATACAGCCTTGACGTACTCCTTTCCCAGTTTGGAACCAGTCAGTTGTTCCACGTCTGGTTCTAACTGTTGCTTCTTGATCCTGTACACAGGTGTCTCAGGAGGCAGGTAAGTTGATCTGGTATTCCCATCTCTTTGAGAATTCTCCACAATTTGTTGTGATCCACACAGTCAAAGGATTTAGCATAGTCGGTGAAGCAGAAGTTTATATTGTATACTATTTTAAAATAGGATACTTTAAGGGACTTTATCTAAAAATTTTTATTTATTTAAATTGAAGTACATTTTTACGTATGATATAAATTATACATGTATAATACAGTGTTTAACAATCATTAAAAATTATATTCCATTCATAGTTATTATAAAATATAGGCTATATCCCCTGTATTATACAATATATCCTACATATAAAACTATGTAGTTTACTTTGTACATAATAGCTTCTACCTCTTAATCCACTACTCCCCCCTTCCCTTCCCTCATCTTTCTCCCCAGTGGTAATCACTAGTTTGTTCTCTATTATCTCTAAGTCTGCTTCTTTTTTTTTTGCTATATTCATCAGTTTGTTGTATTTTTTAGCTTCTACGTATAAGTGGTATCATACAGTACTTTCTTCGTCTGTCTGACTGCTTTTACTTAGCTTACTACCCTCCAAGTCCCTCCATGCCGCTGCAAATGGCATCATTTCACACCTTTTTATGGTGGAGTAATATTCCATATATACACAGACAAACACACCACATCTTCCTTATCCGTTCAGCTGTTGATGAACACGCAAGTTGCTCCCATATCTTGCAACTGTAAGTAATGCCGTTGTGAACACTGGGGTGCATGCATCTTTTTGAATTAGTGTATTTAGTGTTTTTTTTGATACTTCTTTTCCAGAAGTGGAACTGGTGGGTCATATGGTAGTTCTATTTTTAGTTTTATGAGAAACAGCCATACTGTTTTCCATTGTGGCTGTGTCAGTTGACATTCCTACCAAGAGTGTATCAGAGTTTAGAGACTTTAATCTTAAATGATGGATCAATTATATTGAATATAGTTACAATCACATTACAGTGTTTACATTATGCACCAATATATGTGTATATCCATGTATATGTATGTATATAACTATATACACATACAGATTCTTTGAAATGTCAAATTCTTCTATTTAATATTTTAGTTGATGACTTAAAAAATTTTAATTTATCTAAAAATTTCTCAGGAAGATTTTCATGAAATAAAATCAGATGATTCTGTACTCTTTTAAAAATAATATATTGCTGAGTTTTTAACAATGATGAAAAGCTAGAATGGTGCTGATACAGTTATAATGGACATCACTAAAGGCCTGGTTTTTCAAAAGCTATATATTAACTTTGTGATACAAATTTCAGGTTTTCAAACATCTGAAATTCCTTTGCAATCAAAAGAAAAATTTTCATTTAAAAAGATCACAGACCTAAGGCATTAACATGGATAAATCAAAAAATACCAAAGTTAAAAGGGAACCCTACTGGCAAAAAAGGAGGTATGAAGTAAAGAAAACTCTGGTTAGAATATCAGGAAAAATGTTCCATGAAATCACTTCAGTCACTTTGGAGCCAGACGGGCCAAAATCTTAGTGGAAATGGTTGGAACCTCTTTAGAGAACCTCCTTAATAATTCATGACTTAATAACTCATGGCCAGATTAATCTATCTTGGCATGCTTACTCATATGAACAAGATTTATTAGAAGAAAATTCCTTTTGAGCTGACAGGGAAGCACTTGCCATCAACAGAAGAGAAACCACATACGGTAGTGTCTGTAGATAATATACTGACACGTGAATACCAGAGTGACTCACTTATGAAAATATGAAATAAATATCCAAGTTTACAGGACCCAGAAATTAGGAAGTGATCACATTAAAATCTCCTGTATTCAAATGTCTTTAGACTGAACATATTTCAAAGCACTGAATGAAGAACCAATTCCTTAAGCCTCTTTAACGTGCCTCCAAATTACTTTTCCAGTCTTATCTCCCACTAGCCTGCTTGGTGAATTCATTGCTCCAGCCTGCGAATTCTCAGAGGAGAGCATTTGTCCTCCACCTACATCCGTCCCCAAACTGGGGAGCATATAAATATCACTGAAGTTTCCCCCAAGTTTGCCTGTACCATCACCTCCTGTGCCAAGAAGCTCCTCCCCCCTAATCTTTCTGCTGGACTGAATCATGGTTGTGGCTGGATTATTGTATCTTTCAGACAGCTGAGGCAGAAAAACAGTTGCCAAAAACTTCTCTAACCCATTTTTCCCCCCATTGTCCCAAAATATTTCTCATGCATTTTGTCCCAAGGCTAGACCCTGGTTTTCCTCCTCTTGTGTTCTGCCTAGTCCTGCCTGTGTACTGGCTTTCCTTCATCCTGCCCACTCTGGATGCCTCCCCCAGGCACCACAACTCAGAGAGACCTCAGTCTTCACAACTTTCGTGCATACTTCATCATGACCTGCAACTTGGAATCTTCCTGTCTGAACCCAATCAAGCATCTTCCCCTCTTAAGAGTGGACAATGACAATGATGGATGTGATATTAACCATGACAGTGATGACAGAGGCAGCTACCACGTGGTGAGGGCCTATCGCAGCCACATTTTGGAATGGCAGTGCCATATGCATTCTCTCTACTGGATCTCTCAACAAGGCTGACTTAGAAGGCACTCACATTGATATGCACAATACATGTATATTATAACCCTCATCTTATTGGTGAAAAAGTTGAGACCCAGAGAAATCACCTGCTCCAGGTCACACAGCCAGCAATGGCAGAGCTGGGAACTGAACACAGCTCTTCCTGACTTCGTGCATGTGCTCCTTCTACTATATTTCCTTGTTACGGCCTTGTGAGTCTGCGGAAAATACAGGAAGAGAAGGCGGCTTGCATTTGTGGCAAACAATAGCCAGTTCTGGATTTAGTACTCAGCTGAATGTCCAGCATGGTTTAAATCAATAGTACGAACGTGGAAAGTCATGGATCTGTAAGGTCATCAGCTAGGATCCCCTCCCCACATCATAAACCCCCAGTCTGAGGAATAGGATTCTCTCCATGACCTCCAGGAAGCTGAGAGGTGGTGGGAAGAACTCTGGAGGGCAGACTGAATGAGCGACCTTTGGGATCCCCTTAATTTCTCTGGTCACATCCATAAAATGAGGAATGTGACTACACTGGTTTCAAAGGTCACTGTATTTCCCTAGAACTCTGTGAGCCTTCCCTGGGAATTGTTTATAAGGTACTGATCAGAGAGATGACCCAAAAACCCCCTCCCCTGCCCAAACACACAGGATTTAAATGTATTCCTCACAGGTGATCCTCGGGGCTGAAGGGGAGCTGTTGTTTTCTTCCTGTGAGGACCATCAGCCTGACCTTTCTCTTTGGTCTTACTATCCTCTGGTCATTACACTTTTTGTTGCAAACCCATACCCTAACAGTCATAAATGACACTACCTAATTATTCTGAGTTATAAATACAAAGCAACTCATTTTGTTACTCAGGTTTTCTTGTTTTTAAATGGATGTATATCCTAAATCTGCCACCTTACCTGAGAATAATAGAGGCGGAGGCAATGTGGGCTGGAGATGCTCTTGGTTGGCAGCCATAGACACCGCCCAACCCCTCCACTGATGTGGGCAGCAGAAAGAGGAAACTGACTTACGCGGGGATGGTAACACACCAGGCTTTGTGTGAGGTGCTTCTATGCGTGCTTTTGTTTTGTTTTTATCTGTTCAACCTTTTAAAGTTGGGACTATCTTCTCCTGTTTTAGGTGAGACAGGAAGTTTACGGAGGTTCAATAACTGGCCCAGGGTCACAAGGTAACTCAAGAGCTGATGGGTAAACTTGATTCTGCCAAGCTTCCAAACTCTTGCTTTTCCTGTTAGACTGGATGTCCTTCACAGGTGGGTAGCCAAGGGGTGATTTTTCTATCAGACCAGCAGACACAGTGCTGAGGGCCCAAGCCAATCTTAGGGGTCCACAAAAATGTTTTAATTTCTTTTAAATTCAGGAGGAAAAAAAAAATGAACGTAAGAGTAACTAATAGATAATGAATCGAGCTTGTACCTTTATATCAATGCACCCATAAAATATAATTTTTTTTCCCCTCTTGTTTTGTAGAAAAAGCTTGACAAGGTGAAAGTGCCTCAGACATTGTCACAAAAGTCACAATGTGTCCCCACACACAGCCTCTGACTTTCTCTCTCAGGGCCTAGGCCAGCTGCTAGGAAGATGTGCCCAGGAAACATCAGATCTCTTTATTACAAAAGCTACAACTAGGTCCCAATGCCCCCTCCATTTAGTTGAGATGCACATTTGATACTTTAAAAAAAACAACAACCCAGTTCTTTGCCCCAGGTTCTGGTGGACCAGCGGTTTGGGGAATAGGTATGTTTGCTGGAAAGATAGGCCATCAGGAATATTCCACAGAGAAAGGGTCACCTGAAGTAAATGAACCAAACACAACAGGAAATTTACATTTAAGCAGAGACAAACAGAGATGTTGACATTCCCTTCATTATGACTCAAATGAAAATACTCATGTGGGCAGCCAGGCTGAAGGCAGTTATGCCTGGGGCATGCACCATCAAAAATAAAACAATCTGGAAGTTTTATGGAAAAAAGATGGTTAGATAGCATCACCGCCTCAATGGACATGAATTTGAGCAAACTCCAGGAGATAGTGGAGGACAGAGGAGCCTGATGGGCTACAGTCCATGCGGTTGCAAAGAGTCGGACACGATTTAGTGACTGAATAACAACAACGAAAGAAAAAAAGAGTTGATCGTGCTAATAACCTTATCTTCCCATTCCTGAAGCTGTAAGCTCCCAATCAGGCAGGCAAAGAGTCCACTTACCTGACAGGCGACTCTTGAGCTTCATCTTACTGCTGCCTTGTTTGGGACTTTCCAAGTTCCCCTTGGATTCCTCGGGGCCGCATGCATCATGGGGCTCCTCTGTTCCAGGCATCTGAAATGCAGAGAGCACAGAGTTGACGGGAGAGGCCAGCCCATGGTCACTTATGGCATTTCCTCCAAGATCTTTACCTCAAGGCTCAAAGAGCAGCAGTACAGGTGTCACATGAGAAAAAAAGTTCATGGGATCAAAGCACAGCCCTTCAGATAATCTGGAACCACAAAGCCTCATGCTGACAAGACAAGTTCCTCCTCAGCACGAATCTCACTACACAGGATAGAACCAGTTCAGTTCAGTCGCTCAGCTGTGTCTGACTCTTTGTGACCCCATGGACTGCAGCACAGCAGGCTTCCCTGCCCATCACTAACTCCCGGAGCTTGCTCAAACTCATGTCCATTGAGTCGGTGATGCCATCCAACCATCTCATCCTCTGTCGTTCCCTTCTCCTCCTGCCTTCAATCTTTCCCAGCATCAGGGTCTTTTCTAAAAGAGTCAGTTCTTCTCATCAGGTGGCCAAAGTATTGGAGTTTCAGCTTTAGCATCAGTCCTTCCAATGAATATTCAGCACTGATTTCCTTTAGAATGGACTGGTTGGATCTCCTTGCAGTCCAAGGGACCCTCAAGAGTCTTCTCCAAGACCACAATTCAAAAGCCTCAGTTCTCCAGCGCTCAGCCTTCTTTATGGTCCAACTCTCACATCCATACATGACTACTGGAAAAACCACAGTTTCGGCTAGATGCACCTTTGTTGACAAGGTTTCAAACTGGAAAGAGCCCCTGGGGTCATTTTGTTACTTGAGAAGGAACATGAGTTTGAATGGACTCAGGGAGATAGTGAAGGACAGGGAAGCCTGGGGCACTGCAGTCTATGGGGTCGCAAAGAGTCAAACATAACTTAGCGACTGAACAACAACAGGTCAACAGGATATTCCATCTGCCATATTCCTGTTAGAAACAAATGACAAGCCCAAAGTGCTGTGGCTTCTGCTAAGCCCCACCAAGACTTCATACCTAAAGGACCTTCTTTTCTGCCTATAAAACCTTCCATTTCATACAGAGGGTCTTTCTACTTTCTAGACAGGATGCTGCCTGATAAAAGAATTGCTGAATAAAGCCAATTAGATCTTCAAATTTACTCAGCTGAATTTTTTTTAAACACTCCTTAGTACTGATTAAATACCTTCCAGAATCAAGCAGCACTTAGGATACATAGAACTCTTCATGATCAGCCCACATGTCTGTAAATTGTAAATCCACATTACCAGACACCCAGAGGTGAAGAAGAAAGGATGGCACTAAGACCCCTTAGCCATCCATCTGAGAAAAGCCCAACATGCTATGAAAAGCTATGTTTATTAGAGAGGAAAAGGAGAGTTGAGAGTGTTTATAAAAACACCTGGAGGGTAAATTTACATGTACAAAACTTAGGAGACACACCAAACAAATGAGCCTTGTCATTTGAAATTGTACTTTCCTTTAAGGTTCTAGAGAAAAAAAGTCAAATTAATTAAAAGAGATAAGATTTACACTAAGGAACATATATGTACTTTAAAAAGAAACAGATGATATCCTTTACTACTCAGCAGTCATTGGAAAGCCATGTAATTATAATGTTTAAAAAAAACCCTGAATTTTAACAGGTAATAAAAAACGTACAGAGTATATAAAATTCAGCTTATGAAAATATATAAAGTAAGCAGTAAGAGTAATCTCCCAGGTAATCCCCCTTTTATAAGGCAATTGTTTATATCTAAATCTAACCTGTTAAATATTTGAAGAATTCAACCCTCCCCCACAAGTTCAAGTATCTTTTGGGATTAGAAAGAAGAAAAGAAAGGTTCTGAGAAATGAGGAGATGTAGGCAAATTGAGGAAGAGGCGTTGGGAAAACAAATTAATCTTGATACATAAAACAAAGATAAATTTGGTGAATTCCTATTACAATGTCAGAGACTGGCAGGTCTCCAGGTTTAAATTATGAAGTCAACGCAGAAATGGAATCCTGAGGGTGAGTTTAGAGATTCTCTAGAGGGACACCCTTCCTAACAGCAAATTGGGACATTAATTCCCATACAGTGCAGAAGAAGCCTTGTGGAGACATGCCAGGGTCTCGGGGTGTGGCGGGGGGTGGTGGGGGAGAGGAGACATGCAAATAGGAATAATCCAGAGAGAAGCCTCAGGGCCTCTCCTTTGCCTGGCCTAAGTACTTTATGTAAACAATCTGTCTGCAGACTGTTAACAGCAATTACTGGATAGAGAGTAAAATTCCTGGTTCATTGTGGTTATACCGCGAGACCTAGACTCCCAGCAATAGGTACTCCTCAATTTGCTGGGTATTACCTCGTCCTCTGGTGGGCTTCCCTGGTGGCTCAGAGGTTAAAGCGTCTGCCTGGAATGCGGGAGACCTGGGTTCAATCCCTGGATCGGGAAGATCAACTGGAGAAGGAAATGGGAACCCACTCCAGTACTCTTGCCTGGAGAAGCGCATGGAGGGAGGAGTCTGGTGGGCTACAGTCCATGGGGTTGCAAAGAGTTGGACACGACTGAGTGACTTCACCTCCACTTTCATCTCCTCTGGTGCCCATTACATGGGTGGCTTATGACACAGTGGCCAAGTCTCAGACCATCAGAAAGGCTGACAGAGAGGCTCACGCCAAGGGAGGAAAAAAATCCCAGCCTACAGTTCCTAGACCTATGGGGTTTCCTCCTTCCATCCTCCCCTCCAGTTTTCTGGCGTAGCCCCAGGTGTGCACACAGAGACATTCTGGAGATGACAGATGCACTCCCAGAAGGAAAGCAGCCTGCTTGAGGCGTCCCAACTCCTTACAGACAGGGCTGCACAGTCACTCACTCTCCCGATTTCCAGCTTCGCGTACTACCAGGGCACTTCCCGCCTCTAAAGCTTTTCCGCTAAGTTAGGACTTTGATCAATATTGTATCATACAGTTCATTCACCTCAGGTTTT
>NW_011494903.1:9964086-9964172 GCF_000754665.1 Bison bison bison
TTCCCCCCCGGTTTTTTTTTTTTTTTTTTTCCATTTAATTTTCACAACGAACGTGTCTCAAGGTAAATAATATTATCTCCATTTGA
>NW_011494903.1:9964314-10003449 GCF_000754665.1 Bison bison bison
AAATGGCAACCCACTCTGGTATTCTTGCCTGGGAAATCCCATGGACAGAGAAGCCTGGTGGGCTACAGTTCATGGTGTCAAAAAAGAGTCAGATACAACTTAGTGACTAAACAACAACAAAACTTGGACTCTAGGACAGATTACATGTGAAGAGTGTACAAAATGAATGGTGTGGAGTTTTATAAGAGCTTTTTTAAACATGTACCATGCTGAATCTGAAGTCTTTATGATGCACACACGCATGCTGTAAACTCTTCTTGATTTCTAGAATCTGAGGAAGGTGGTTTAGCAGAAGGCCTTAAGAAACAGTATTTCTTTTTTTCAATCCTGAAATGTACCAAAGAATGAAATAAGATTTGGTTTCTATGATCTATAAAATATCAAAAGACTGTACTAGAGAAATCTTACACTTAAGATGGTATATGTTACGTAATTACCGAAAGCCTAGAGCTAAAAGTGAAAATCAATTAGGATGGACCCAGAGATATCGCAAAAGGTGGCAAAGGGCACAGTGATGAGCTCAAGGCAGAAGTGAAATTTTATTTCAGAACCCCAAGACTGTGTAAGAAAAATATTCTGAATTTAAATGGAACCATTTCCTCTTGTAACAAAAAATTGGTCTGCCATGGTTTTAGGAGGCTTGTAACTCAATGAATAGGAAGTAGGTTGCTTAAATACATTAGTTCCAGGTTATTTCAGGAAGTAGCAACATACAAAGTACAGTTGGGCTACAATGAGCTTCTCTCCAGTCTTATGACTATTGTCTGAAAATGTCCACACTCTAAGATTTGCTGTACTCTTTTTTTTCCCTCAGACATGCAGAACAAATCAAACTGTTCTGGAAATGATGTCATCTTAGTTGTTCTAAAATGAAATGTGCAAAAAGTTCTCCTGGAAGGCCTGTGATTCAGAGAAACAGTTGATATAATCTATTATTCATCAGCCATTTCTAATTCATGTGTCATATAACAATGCCATTATATTAATGGAATGTAGTATAATTTGCCAATTTCCAGGTTACGGCCTCTCTGCTGGCACAGTTTCCCACACCCATAATCTATGAGATTCTGTCTCAATGAAGAAGACTCTCTAGCGCCTGGTTTTAAAAGCAAGGTGATAGGGCAGCGTGTTTAAGAATGCAGGGCTTATGTCTTGGTTGCACCATTTAGCAGCAATCTAGGTACATTAGTCAACCTCTCTGAGCTCTAATGCTGTCATTTGAGAAATAGGACTTGATGTAAGACTTAAATGATACTAGGCTTCTGATTGGAGAAGGAAATGGCCACCACTGCAGTATTCTTGCCTGGAGAATCCCATGGACAGAGGATCCTGGCAGGCTACAGTCCATGGGGTCCCAAAGAGTAGGGCACGACTGAAACGCCTGAGCGTGCACGCATGCAGGCTTCTGATTAAAGGTGGTAGGTTTCCCTCATAAAGCCACACTGAAATCGTGATGAAGATTTTTTTTAAATGAAAGATATAATCCCACAAAGACAAAGAGAATAGAAGACAATCATAACACAATTTTAGAAACCAGTAAGCTAATGTATGGTCATAGAACCAATCAGAGAAACTGGAGCTGGAGAAAGCCCCAGAACAGCTCAGTTTGTACACAGACCATTCACGAAGGTTCAGGAGACAGACGAGCTCTGGAAGTGGAAATGAAAGCCAGGCTGAAGCTCTGGTGTAAGAAACATTCCAAAGAGTTGGAAGTGATAACACAGGTAAGGAGTGGCTCTGATTTTGAGGGTGAGTCCCAGGGGTCTAGACAAACTTTAGAGAATTCATAAAAGCCCAGGTTATGGAAGTGGAATAGAATATGAGCCTCTCTAATTCACCACTGCCCTGGTCCAAACAGAACCAACTTCCAAAGGAGGCAGAGGACTAAGCTAGAATCTCCCCATTCCTCCCAGCTCCCACGCTTACTCCAGAGATGCAGAAGGGAGGCTCCCAGCTACACCCAAGTCGCCCACCCACTAAAGAATGTGGGAGAGTTGTTATCATCAGGTTGCTCTCTGTTCAGAATATTTGTTATTGTTCAGTCGTTCAGTCCTGTCTGACTCTTTGTGACCCCATGGACTGCAGCTCACCAGGCTTCCCTGTTCTTCACTACCTCCTGGAGTTTGCTCAAAGTCATGTCTGTTGAGTTGGTGATGATATCTAACCATCTCATCCTCTGTCTCCCCTTCTCCTGCCCTCAATCTCTCCCAGCATCAGGGTCTTTTCCAATGAGTCATCTCTTTACATCAGATGGCCAAAGTACTGGAGCTTCAGCTTCAGCATTCAGAATATAGGTATTTTAATTAGCAATTGTATAAACCTCTGTTCTACTCTCCATATGAACTACAGGCACAGGAAATGTTTATAAAGTATAAGGAAGCTTACATGTACCACAGGTAGTGACACGTATCATGCCCATATTAAGAATGCACTGATGTTGGAGACAGTTCTCTGATTCTGTAAAGTAGCAGCGATAGTATTTATTTCTAAGGGGTTAAAATTACCTCGTTAATTATCTCATAGAGTTACTATGAGGATTAAATAAGAATGTGCTTGAGGGTACTAGTAGAGTACCTAATCGTCTACCATAGGGGTATAGTGAAAGTCCAGTTGAAATAAACAGACAAACAAAAACCAACCCTCAAGCTTTCTCCCCACCAGATCTCAGGATGCTTCTGGCTTTGATGATTACATTGACGGGTGGTAACCTGTTAGTGGTAACCACCTGCCAATGCAGGAGACATAAGATATGAGGATTTGATCCCTGGGTTGGGAAGATCCCCTGGAGAAGGAAACGGCCAGCCACCGCAGTATTCTTGCCTGGACAGAGGAGCCTGGCAGGCTACGGTCCATAGCGTTGCAGAGAGTTGGACACGACTGAAGCGACTGAGCACACTCACAGCAAGATTATACCACTAGAGTGCGGAGATACACATTTCAACTTCATGCCTACAGGAAGGGTAGGGACTTCCCTGGTGGTCCAGTGGTTAAGACTCTGAGCTGCCAATGCAGGGCGTACGGGTTTGATCCCTGGTCAGGGAACTAAGACCCCCACAGGCCACGTGGTATGACCAAAAAGTGAAAAAAGAAAAGAAAGGTAGCAGATTTAGTTAATAAAACAAAACAAATGAGCACCGAAAGAGAACATGCCACCTTACTCATCTCAAGATGAAAGAAAATTTCCATAAAGTGACTGCAAACCTAACAGTTGAGAAGGCAGTTTTAAAGGCATGTGCCTGGAACACTTAGTTTTTAAAAAATCAGGTTTGCAAAGGACACCATGGAGGATTTGAAAACACACTCTGGTCTTACAATCAGAATTGGAGCAGTGGAAGAGAAAATAAAGAGTACATAACGATTAACTAAAGGAAGAGCGCTAACTCGAAGGAAAAGAGGGTCTTAGTGACAGACTGGGCAGAGGGAAGGGGAGAGGAGACTGTGAAGTCAAGGGCAGCAGATGAAACAGGAAGAGAGACATGCCAGCTCCTGACTGCCAGGCTGCAAGTGGGCATTACAAGAGAGAGAGACTTAGTGTACATAAGGAAACCCAACCAAGGGAGGGAGGCAAAACCACAGAGAACAGGATGCAAAGACTCCCTTTGGGGATCCCAGGCCCGGAAAACAATGAGAGATGTGATTTATGACCTGCAGATGAAGCGCTTGAGCAAGATGACTTGGAACAGCTATTCCAAGAGAGATCAGAAGTACGTCTGGACAGATTCAAAGGTGAGGGGTGAAGAAGACCAGGAAGATTTAAAAACACACACACACAAAAAACCCTGGGTAAATTTTAAAGGGACAAAGATTTTTTTTTCTTTTTTGACCCCGACAATAGTGGCCCGGAAAATAATGAAATCAGGACAATAAACAAGCAAACAGGCATGCCAAAGGGGAGGCAGGCAGGATGGTAGTAAGCCAGAACTTGACGTCGGTCATTTCCTGGGTGGAATCAGCCACCTCAGAGGTGGTGGTGGTCAGGATGCACCAGAACAATGCATACTTTAGTCAACGGAAGCCTCACTGATTCCATCGCTTTCACAATGATGGGCCGGTACAACAGAACCTACAATAGTATTTTAGAAAAAATCCAAGTCAGAAGGCAAGGGAGAGGTTAAAAAGGCACACAGATTCAGCAAGCAGGGCCACGAAAGAAGAAAGGCATCTTTGATAGAAAGAAGAAAGGTTAAACAGAAACTTAAGTGAGTCTTTCCCAAAGGAGGGGAATGTGACCCACTGGAGGCATATCCAATTACTGCCTGGCCCCCAAACAGAGTAGAAGGCAGTGTTGCTCGACCCCTGGAATATTCAAAACTTGAGGAAACACAAATCTCAAGAAGCTGGTGGCAGAGGGTGTTAGCCGTTTACCAGCTCATGAGGACAGAAGCCTCAGGATCGCTGATAGCAGGTCTGGTTCATGCATCTGCAGAGGGAGTTTATAAGCTGAGTAAGTTGGGGAGGAGAGACACACTTCCTGCAGGCTAAGCACTTTGATGCCAAGACGCAATGGAGATGGAAAAGGGGGTCCAGGACTGAAAATACCAGCTCCTGAGAACGGGGAGCTCTGCCAGAGACGCAGTTCACACACCCAGTGCACTATAGGTAGGGAGACCTACGCGTCCATCTCAAGGTGTAAATGCAGATCAAGAAGCTTTGGAATATAAAAGAAAGGCACTTTAAATAGGACCAGGTTGATTTTTCCCCACTCAGATTGAGAAGTAGATTCCTGCCTGTGGGTTTAAGTTCATGGTCAAAGACTCCAAACAGCTGCTATAGACTGATTGGCATCTTTTTAAGAAAAGCCAAGAATATTTTACTTGCTATTACTGAGTCTGTGCTATAGCCCTGGGAGACAGTTCTCCATGGTCTCTCCCATTTCTCTGTGGCTTGTGAACAGATTAACTGCCTCCTGAGAAATCTGTATGGAAGTCAAGAAGCAACAGTCAGAACCGATCATGGAAGTACAGACTGGTTCCAAATTGGAAAGGAGTACAATAAGGCTGTATGTTGTCACCCTGCTTATTTAACTTATATACAGAGTACATGATGTGAAATGCCAGGCTGAATGAAGCACAAACTGGAATCAATATTGCTGGGAGAAATATCAATAACCTCAGATACGTAGATGACACCATCCTTATGGCAGAAAGTGAACAAGAACTAAACAGCCTCTTGATGAGAGTGAAAGAGGAGGACAGTGAAAAAGTTGGCTTCAAACTCAACATTCAAAAAACAAAGATCATGGCATGCGGTCCCACCACTTCATGGCAAATAGATGGGGAAACAACGAAAACCATGACAGACTTTATTTTCTTGGGCTCCAAAACGACTGCAGATGGTGACTGCAGTCATGAAATTAAAAGACACTGGCTCCTTGGAAGAAAAGCTATGATCAACCTAGACAGCATATTAAAAAGCAGAGACATTACTTTGCCAAGAAAGGTCTGTCTAGTCAAAGCTATGGTTTTTCCAGTGGTCATGTATGGACGTGACAGTTAGACCATAAAGAAAGCTGAGTGCCAAAGAATTGATGCTTTTGAACTGTGGTGTTGGAGAAGACTCTTGAGAGTCCCTTGGACTGCAAGGAGATCAAACCAGTCAATCCTCAAGGAAATCAACCCTGAATATTCATTGGAAGGACTGATGCTAAAGCTCCAATATTTGGCCACCTGATGCGAAGAACTGACTCATTGGAAAAGACCCTGATGCTGGGAAAGACTGAAGGCAGGAGAAGGGGACAGCTGAGGATGAGATGGTTGGATAGCATTGCCGACTCAATGGACATGAGTTTGAGCAAGCTCCGGGGGTTGGTGGTGCACTGGGAAGCCTTGTGTGCTGCAGTCCATGGGGTCACAAAGAGTCGGATACGACTTAGCGAATGAACAACAACAACAATTGGTCCATTTACTCTTTGTTCATTTACATTTCACCAAAAAATAAAGTACACAAGAGACATGCTGTTGAGCAAATTCAACTTTCTTGGAGCTGACAGAGCCATATTTGTTCCAGAGGAAAACAGCCCAGTCTGCACATGCTGAACAGAACCATCTCTGTCCTTAGCACACAGCATCAAGAATCTCTTTTTGGGGCACTTTCCAGGTGGTCCAGTGGTTAAGACTTCATGCTGCAGTGCAGAAGGCACAGGTTCAATCCCTGGATGGGGAACAAAGATCCCATATGCCGCTCTGAATGGCCAAAAAAAAAAAAAAGGACTCATTTTTCTAAGGTGGAACAAAATAAGAAACCGGAGCGATCAAAAGGGGTCGTTAAGTACTTTGTTTTTTAACTCAAAAGGTCAAGTAAGTTTAAGTTTGGATGTTGTTTTAGATTTTAACAACTTTGGATTATGACTTGCAAAGGGTCTTAATTTATTGGTATTTTAATTATTTGAATATCATTATTATGTTAACATTTTATCTCACTGTAGAACCTCTGAAAAGTGGCACTGGATGATGTGGCTAGAAATAATTTTGGATGAGAAAGAGCATCAAGATTGAGTTTTATCTTCTGGCAGATTTTAGTCTTCTGGAGGTGGGGGACGAACCATCACTAACCATGAGATAGGGCCCCTGGGTCCAAACTAAAAGTCTAGGACTTCAGAAATGTCCTATAACTGCTGTCCAAAGCATTTACAAGGTCTCCTGAACACACTGTGACTAATACAATGCTTAACTTCTAAGTGTCATTTGTCTTTCTCAGCTAACTCTTGAAGCCTTAAGAACAAAGCATGCAAAGTACAGCTTTCATCTCCAACTATTTACACTGAGCAAGTACATGTGATTCCAAGGAAAACTGCAGGAGGAACTGTTGCACCCAGTTCATGCCATGTTTTCACTGTCCCCAATACTTGAAAAAAAAAAAAAATACTCTGCAGATGTGACAGAAGACGCCCAAGCTCCAAATCCCTGGGAAGCCGTGTTGGCTCATCCCCTGGGTCAGTATCCACAGAACGGGGGATCGTGGTGATTTCTCTTTCATGCCTCAGTCACACTAAGCTTATTTTTAGGCTGCCAGAGGAAGCTCATTTTCCAAATCTCTGGGGCAGATGTTCGAGTGACCAAAGGAGAACCAGATGGCCATCAGAGAGGCCAGCGCTGGGAATGAATAACCATTCAGAAAAAAAAAGGAATCAGAACAACAATAAATCAGCCAAAAGGAGGAAGGAGCCTGCGAGTTGACTGCCGAAATTAAAACACAAATCTCCCGCTTCACTAGGCTCGCTGCTTTCCAACAAAGAGACTAACTCAGGACTGAAGAGGAAAACAGTAAAATTGGAATACAGAGCTGCCCCCCAACTCCCACCCCCATGCTCTGGTCTACGCGGAGTGTCAGATGCAGCTGGGGGAGAAACAGCAGCTGATGTAAACCGAAGCGCTCAGGCTGCGGCTCCGCAAATGAAATAATATTGTCCTTGTTCTATCTGAGTCCATTTCCCGTTTCCTCCCATTTATCATCCCCAAACAATGTGAACGGGCTTAACATGCTTCATT
Organism: Bison bison bison; assembly: GCF_000754665.1. NCBI lineage: Eukaryota > Metazoa > Chordata > Mammalia > Artiodactyla > Bovidae > Bison > Bison bison. Next base: position 9,971,802 of record NW_011494903.1, read on the forward strand.
GGTGATTACTTGGGTGATTCTTATGCATACAAATTAAGTCGATCTTGTGGTCCTTTTAGAAAGGTGAGGCAAAGAAATCACCCTTAAGGGCACAGAAAAGTAATCAGTCATTGGCCCCTCCCATGGTGGGTTTGTCTGTGTCACTTTCCCAAATACAGGACAGTGTCTTCCAGGACTCTCAGTTTATCAGAAATAACAGGAGACGCAGATGCAAGAAGGAGAATCTGCACATGTCCCTCCTTGGTATCGGTTTCAAATTGGGCAAGGTGGACCCAGAAATTCTCTACAAAGCAGGGAGCCCTCACTCTCTCTGTGTCCCCATGACCTACTGAGAATACGGGGGTCTGCAGCTCTTCTTTGGGTTTGTGGGCTGGTGAATGGGGGCAGACCCCTGGGTCATTTCTCACCAGGAGCTGCCCTTGGACACATCTCTGGGAGCAGCAGAATACCTTATCCTCAATTCCACAATGTTAAAATTGAAGTTGTGTGTGTGTATGTAGGAAAACCTCAAGACACACAAAAAGTAGATGGGGAAGAGCTATCAAAAAAGAAAGGCCTAAGAAGTAAACAGGAAGGTTGGCAGGAAAGAAAATCAGAGATGAACTATCTGAAGTGCCCTAATGTGACTGCTGAATCAAATCCAATTCAGCAGTAACAGTAAACACGCCAGAGTTCTCCAACGGCGTTTTTCTACGCAAACATTTTAGAGGAAGTCTTACATGATCCTATGGCTTATTGTCACAGAAAAAGACTGTTTTAACTGGACATGCCTTTTAGGCAAGTTTTAGACAAATAGTAGCTGGTCGTGCTGGGGACACTGTGGTGAGGTTCTGGTCTGCTGTCAAGGTCCAGGCAGCATCCTAAGGTCTTCTGCTGCGTCTTCCAGTTCAATGCGAGCTGTACTCCGAGGTCCTTATCCTCCAGAAGTGGCACTGAGTGTATGCTGATTCGATGGGGTATGTTTCTAAGGGCATGTATTTCTTAAAGAATGGGACTGGCAAGCTGAGACAGATTCTATGGAGCCCACATGGGGAGCAGTAACAGGAGAGGCGGTCCTGAGCTCACACACCATCTCCCACAGCTGGGGTCGGCAAGCTGCTGCCCGGGGGCCAGATCTGACCCCACACCTGTTTTTGTAAAGTTTTATTGGAACACAGTCATACCCATTAGTTCGCTTATTGCCTACTGTGGCTTTTGCACCACAAAGGCAGAGGTGAATGGCTGCCATGGGAATGGTTTGGCCAGCAAAGCCTCAGATATTTATGATGTGGTTTTCACAACTGCTGACCGCTCATCTATAGGAATAACTCATACCCTAGCCCTACCCACTGCCCCACTTTCATCCCTATCCGAAGTCACTGGGAACAAACTGGAGAATTTTTTGGAAACAACTTTATGAGTTGAAGGGAGAGTACTGACAAGCAGAGGCATTTTAAGGAAGCTGCTACTGGAGTCTAGGCTTACTGGCCTCCCATGGTATTTCTTCTAAAACATCTTTGTCATCCAGGCTTTTATGGTTTTGTCTTTAAATTTCATTTTAGGACTTCCCTGGTGGTTCAGTGGTTAAGAATCCGCCTGCCAATTCAGGGGACATACGTTTGATCCCTGGTCTGGGATGATTCCACGTACTGCAGAGCAACTAAGCTTGTGAGCTGCAACTCCTGAAGTCTGTGTGCTCTAGAGCCTGTGTTCCGCGACAAGGGAAGCCACCACAGTGAGAAGCCCATGTACTGCAACTGGAGAGTAGCCGCTGCTTGCCCAAACTAGAGGAAGCCTGCACACAGCAACGCAGACCCAGCACAGCCAAAAACAAAGGAATCAAATACATTTTCAACGAATTTCATTTTAAAATTATTCTGATAAGAAACTTATCTGAAATAACAAAAATTCTCTTTTCAAAATGCACATACTTTGCATGTGTCACTGGGCCACAAATCGAACTGGTTTGATCAGGTTACATGGTTAACATTTTTGATATCATTTTGGGTAAGAGCACGTATCGCTTACTTACTGATTTACAAGAAACGGGAAGGGTTTTGTTCATGTTTTGGTCTCTGTTGTTGGTGATGGTGGTGGGAAAAGGGGTGAAAATGGCCTGGAGAAGAAAAGAGGAGAGGCTTCTCGGAAGGGTGCAACCTGTTAGGGGACAGAGGAGACAGTGAGTACCTCAGTGGGGGATTTAGAATAGAAACGGGGACACTGGGCTCCAGGAAACCTGGCAAGGGAGGGTCCAGCCCGGGAGGATGAGCAGACGACAGGAGGCTGGGAAGTTCAAAGGCAAACAAAATCAGGACTTCCCTGGTGGTCCAGTGGTTAAGAATCTGCCTTCCAATGCAGGGGATGTGGGTTCAAGCCCTGGTCGGGGAACTAAGATCCCACATGCCAAGGGGCAACTAAGCCTGCATATCTCAACTAGAGAAGCCCTTGTGTGCTCCAACTGGAGAAAGCCTGCACGTCTTAACTACTGAGATCAGGTGCTCTAGAGTCTGTGCTCTGCGATGAGAGAAGGCCACATGCTGCAACAAGGAGCCTGTGCACCGCAGCGAAGAGCCTGCACGCTGCAGTGAAAACCCGGCACAACCATAATAACAACAACAGTCTGAAAGGTAAACAAAATCTCACTCGAAACACTGTTTAGGACCACCCCTGCTTTCAGGAAAAAAAAAAAAGGAGAGGGGGAAGGAAACTCCCTTCTTGTTGGTAACCAAGGAGCTTTGCCTGCCGAGCCCAGCGCTACCGTCTGCCGGCTGGCCTTGCTAGCTTCCTCCACGGACCAGTCACTGCTTCCTGCCTTTCCGTCGTCGTGGCCACGACCCCTTCAGTCCAGGCTCTGCTGATGTCTCTGTGGAGCTATAGCAAAGACCTCTACCTCCATCTGCCTTTCTTCAGCAGGTACCTCCTCCTCTACCTCACTGCCTGAGGAACCCCAAAACAAAAACTCTAACCCTAGCACTCAACTTTAAAACCATCAATGAGAATATAACTTGTAAAATGAGTCATAGCTTTTTAGTGTGGAACTAAAAGCATGGGCTGAACATTTGCACTTAACTGATGAACTGTTGATCCCTGAACAAGCTTTAAAATTTCCTATTTGTGGACCACTGTACATGTCGTTTTTCCACTCCAGGATGTCATCCATGCCTGTGGGTGTTCCTGTGAAAATCCTACGGAGTTTGCCAAATATCACCCCATCCACTGAGCCCTCCCCAACCCCTGGATGGAATGAGACATTCTTCTTCTAGGTCAATATAGCATATGGCTCCTAAAGATGTATTACACAGAGGTGGTGAATATAAAACTATAGAAATAACTAAAATACATTATGGGATATATGTAACAAATACTGTGAGCGAGGAAGACTGACTGCTACCTCTTGGTATTCCCCAAAACACCCAGCACAGCACTCAGCATGTAGATGGTAACGTCAAGCTGGCTACAGTCCAGTGTTGGCTGGTACTATGACAGCGATGTCTGTGAGCCCACATTATCAACTTCTGAGGTTGTGTGTGGTGTCAGTGAGAAGACTCTTCGGAAGAATTAGAGATGTCTGTTCTAGGAGCTGAAGAGGGGGTTTGTGGTACCAGGCAGGCTACCTATCTGCCATAGCTAGCTTAAAAGATAATTCCACCAATATTTATTATTTGTGTTTCTGGGGGAAATAAATTTGAATATCCGCTTTACCAACACATTTTAGAAAACATCTCCCCCTTTATAAAGCAGGAGGTGTCTTCTGATTTTTAAGCTCCAGAATGTGAGATACAGACAAATGGAATTGGCAATCAGAGAAGGCAGAGATGACAGGCTGCTGGAGGGATCAGAAAAGTCTCTGAGGAAGGAGGGCTGCAGAATCTCAGTGGTCAAGAGTAGAAGGAAGCATATCTCAAGGGAAGGAGTAGAGGAAGCAGCAGAAAGGAGAGGCGTGGTTTTTTTTCCCGCAAACATCATTCATGGAGCTAAATCAGTACTTAGGTAAAAAGCTAGGCAAGCAGAAGCAGGCAAGCAAACAGCAAACAAAAAGCTAGGCAAGCAAACAGGCAACAATAGGGGGCGGGTGGGAAGAATTCTACTCATTGTAAACAGCTCTGCTTCTCTGAGAAACTTCTGCCCTGGATTCCAGAGAGGAACTTCTGATCTCTCTCCTATTTTGCTTTGTATTTATTTCCAGGCTTTGTACTATCATGTTTCACACAATGTGATGAAAAAATGGAAAAAAAAAAAAAAAAAAACCACACACACAGTTCTAAATCTTCCACTTCTCATAAAGTCTTCAAGTCAGATGTGTTTTCTCTCTAGCATACAATGCATATTTGTCTAATTCATCTATGTCAAAGCGATTTTCCTGCAAAAGACCCAGCACGGTAACTGGAATTGAAACTAAGTGGAGGTATTCTGCTTCTCTTAAGAGAGTGAGAATCTGTGTATCAGCAGCATCTCCATGTAAAATCTCAAAAGGCACATACATCTCACAGATTTCTGTTACCTTAAAGGCTCAGCAAAGCTCATAAACAAAGTAAGATGTATTACCTAAGATATATGGTACACAAATAGGTCACATCATCCTGTTTCTCCCCCTGTGTAATCGCCATCATTTTGTCTATTTCAGTTTCATTTCTCAACTGCCACTTTCCTTCAATCTTAACATGTTCTACTTTACATTTTAATGTGCAGACCGCAGATTTAAACTCCCAGTGGACATACAAAACTAAATTACTAAGGATGATATTTCTAAGAGGAAAATTCATAATGAGGGACAGGGCTAAAATACCATCTTGGAATACCTTCACGAATACCCAAAAACTGGAACCAACTTACCCAAAATGATAAAGTCACTTCCTGACCCCTACGGTGTTATTTTCATAAAAGAAATTAATTTTAGGGCAAAGAAACTTTATTACATGCCCTAGTAATCCATATTTTATTTCCACTGAAATTTGAAGGAATTTTTCAAACCCAAAGACAATAATAAAGTGGACTGCATACTAAGGGGATTTCTTTAATGTGTATTTCATACGGCTCCACGCTGTGATGTCAACCTTTGTAGATTGTGTAGCCATCAGGCACTCCCAACATAGATTCATAAATTATAACTCTATGCTATTATACTAATGTACACATACTCTTTAAAACACAAAACAATCTAAAAAGAGATAAAACCTATACAACTTCTTCCCACACTCCAAGGGGACCATCTGGCTCCTTCCTCCAGCTCCTGTCAACCCTGCCCTTCAACTACTCTGGAGACCCCTTCACTATGAGGCTGTAGAGAGATAGAGAGGTAGACTGAAATCGTGTCTGACTCTTGCGATCCTATGAACTGTAGCCCGCCAGGCTCCTCTGTCCATGGGATTCTCCAGGCAAGAATACTGGAGTGGGTTGCCATTTCCTTCTCTAGGGGAACTTCCCAACCCAAGAACTGAACCCAGGTCTCCCGAGTTGCAGGTAGATGCTTAACCAACTGAGCCACGTGGGAAGCCCCAAAGCTAGTGAAAGTTGCTCAGTCGTGTCCGACTCTTTGTGATACCATGGACTATACAGCCCATGGAATTCTCTAGGCCAGAATACTGGAGTGGGTAGCCTTTCCCTTCTCCAGGGGATCTTCCCAACCCAGGGATTGAACCCATGTCTCTGCATTGCAGGTGGATTCTTTACCTGCTGAGCCACAAGGGAAGCCAGGTTGAGGCTGTAGACTACAATATTTGCTTTTTTTTTTTTTTGGCTGCATCTTGAGATATGCGGAATTTCCCAGATCAGGGATCAAACCCATGCCCCCTGCATTGGACGCATGGAGTCTTAACCACTAGACCACGGGGGAAGTCCAATATTTGCTTTTCTATACAAATCACTTGGGCTGTTTACTTCCTTGAGAACTGCAAACTGCTTAGATGAAAATGCAGCACAAAGCCAGGTAACAAGTTGGAACAGGCCCCAGAAAATGCGCCATGGGAATAAGCCTATCTCAAACTTCAGCAGTTTTCTGGGTAATGCATCCAGGCCAAGCAATTATTCTTATTTCCACTCCCCCCACCTATTCAGATAATCACTTCATCTCCTTAAGTAGGAAACCAAACAAAACAAAAACCACCCCTGAATTAAAATCTTATTTTCTTAGACCAGTGATCCTTGCAGCCTTGTCTGTCTCATGTTACTCTGGAGATTCCAAAGACCACAATGAGCTTCACACAGCCTTTTGAACATGGCGTGGCCTAAGCCACCTAAAGTGTTGCTTAAGGAAGATCTAGGTGCACTGAGATCTGCTTCTTGGGGAAGTCTAGGGCTCTGAGGGGAAGGAGAGAGTCCGTTTACAGCTTGGGACAATGGAGAGAAAAATATACAACTCGGGGGAATTATGGATCAGAAGGAGTTCCTGCCTGTTTGGGGCTGGTCATGGGAACAATCAGCTCCTGCAATAACCACACCAGTCTACATCCCAGGAACTGATGTCTGCAAAGGCACCGAGAGCCAAGACGCACAGGCCAAGGCTGTGTTCACAAAGGATCCAGTGTGCGCTCGGGGATCTGTGCTTCCAAGTTTCCCACAAGCCGCACAACCACCACAGCTCCCTTCTCTGCATCTCAAACTGCAGGAAGGACGGAGGCAGCAGGGAGCCTAAAAGCTCCTCTTATCTCAAGGCCAGGCACAGATCGGTACCTGCGCCTCATCCAGCCCACAGTCAGGAGAGCCTTAGGAGCCCTGCCACTTTGTGGCATGCCTGGAAGTTGCTATATGGCCAACAAAGGTGCTGAAGTTCCAATACTTTGGCCACCTGATATGAAGAGCCAACTCACTGGAAAAGGCCCTGATTCTGGGAAAGACTGAGGGCAGGAGGAGAAGGGGGCAACAGAGGATAAGATGGTTGGATGGCATCACTGACTCAATGGACATGAGTTTGAGCAAACTCTGGGAAAGAGTGAAGGACAGGGAAGCCTGGTGTGCTGCAGTCTATGAGGTCATAAAGAGCAGACACAACTGAGCAACTGAACAGTAACAATAACAACAAAGGTGTGTGGTCAAACTGGTTGCTTTCTACAGCTGCCACCATCTTTCAAAGGTTTGCTTTTCAAGATCTGGGTAAGCATCAGAATCACCTGGGAAGCTTCTGAAAACAGTCCCCACTCAGATCTGCCAAACAGGCTTTCCACGGAGGGACGTGGGGACAGATCAGCCTAAACGCACCCTCCCTGTGCACTTTAACATCCACTCGAGCACGGAGATCCCTGAGTACATGTGCTACACACAGCTCTTCCCTTCCTGTGTTTGTGAAGTGCGTTCACCTTTTCGGGCCTTTCTGCTTTTCCCTCGTCGCTGCCTTGGCTGTAACATGACTTGTCCAGTGGGATAGGTTTGCTCTCAGCGGAGCTCAGCAGTCTTCTCTCTCACCGTGAATTTCCAGCCTATAAAACACCAAGTACGGAGCAGCCACCCCAAGGATCCTGGCGGCTCTGACACTTTACACTACCATGCACCAGAAGCTACATCTTTGAGTTCCGTGCTTTCTTCCCTGGGGCCCTTCTGGCTAGTCTTTGCACTGACATTCCACCACCTCACCAACTCCCTGGGGACAGGCGATCTTTTATGGCAGTTGGTTTGTGCCTTCCAAGCTTAACCAAACAGAAAATGAAAAATCTACTTAGTTGTCAGGGCTTCCCTGGTGGCTCAGCTGGTAAAGAATCTGCCTGCAAAGCGGGAGACCTGGGTTTGATCCCTGAGTTGGGCAGATTCCCTGGAGAAGGGAATGGCTACCCACTCCAGCATTCTGGCCTGAAGAATTGCATGGCCTCTATAGTCCATGGGCTGGAGAAGGCAATGGCAACCCACTCCAGTACTCTTGCCTGGAAAATCCCATGGATGGAGGGGCCTGGTAGGCTGCCGTCCATGGGGTCGCTGGGAGTCGGATACGACTGAGCGACTTCACTTTCACTTACAGTCCATGGGTCGCAAAGAGTCAGACATGGCTGAGTGACTTTCACATACACACTCAATTGTTAATGAGGTGGTTCCAGAGATATCCTACTTTAAGGAAAGGTACATTGTTCTCCCAATGCTATACTTGGAAAAAAACAATTTCTGTATCACTGATATTTGTATCCCAGATGGAAACTCCCATAAGGGAGAGAGGCAGACACAAAGAGTAAATGCCTACTAGGTACCAAATCTATTTAAAACTCATGGTGTGCTGGGCAGGACGGGCAAGTCAACAGAAGGTAACCAAGTCTTACGGTGAGGAGCATGTAGCGGCATTAAGGAAGGAGAGAGGGAACAACCATCCACCAGCCTGCCCACCTGTCCAAACACCCATCCACAATACGAACTGAGTCGACGGTGAATAAACCTGGCATGAGCCCTGTCCCGTGGATCCTCCATTCATGGGAGAGAATGATATTAAACGAGCAGTCTCATGCATACATATGTCTTTACAATCTGTGGTCATGAAGGAAAATATAGTATGTATTACAGGCATGAAGGACATTTGCATCCAGGAAAACTTCCTGGAGGAGGTGAGTCCTGAAGTTAGATAAGTAGACAGTGGAAGCCTAAGGAGAAGCAGACTGTTCCTGACCCAGGGGCAGACAGAGGACTTCTCTGAGCAGTGGCTGCTACTGCCCTGCGCTCAAGGGACACGAGACTCAGCACCAGAGCCCACCGCTGGACATCTGAGCAGCCCGTCTAAAAATCCTTCACCTCAAGGCTTTAGCAAAAAACAGTTGCTCCCCTTACAAAACACTCAGGGACATGGCTGATTCCTGTTGGTGTATGGCAGAAGTCAACACAGTATTGTAAACCAATTATCTTTCAATTAAAAATAAATAAATTTTAGAAAAAGGTACCCCCCTCCAAAAAAAAAAAAAAAGCTCAAGGAGCCCTGAGCCAGTGTCTCTCAGCATTAATAGTTTCACTCTGTGAAGATCTGATTTTTCAGGCAGACCCTGGGACCTTCCTGCTTTAATACTAATCGCACGTTTACACACACTGTTCACTGTCCCTTGCATTTGCCTCTAAGTTTGATTCCCCAGAATGGTCTAGCTCAGGCCCCAAACATCAGGCAGTCCCACTCTCTGACTCCAACAGAAGTGGCACTTTCACACACTTCAGTGAAACACTCAAGAGCCAATTTATCATTCAATGCAAATAAAACCCAACAGCACCTCTCCTTTTTCTCCATATACAGATTAATATATTATTATATATATATATATATATAGGCCCCCCCTCCTCCCCAAGGATGCTGCTTTTTCCAAAAGACTGATTCAGTTTCTCACACCTCAGGGCTAAGCCATCAACAAACAAAGAATCAAACACCCACATCAGACTTACAGAACCATAAGATCCAGTTTGGCTCACCTTTCCTTTTGAGAGACGAACTCCTTTATTCCTTCTTTAACCTTAATAAACCCAAAGGTTCTCCAGGATTTTCCAAACCGGGGATTCCAAAAATGTTAGAACTGATTCCCTTCATGCCAAAGGAAGCCGGATACAGGTCTGCTGATTGATGTGCTAAACAAATCTTCCCAGCAGAGCTCCAACAATTGCAGATTTGGCAGCAACAATCATTACTTCCATTTTCATTTTTGTTTGTTAAAAATATAAAAAGGGTATGACAGGTTCCTAATCACTTAAAAGGAGGGATCACTCATTCCACACACTGTTATGTTAAAACCCTTTTTCTACTCTTCATTTTAAAAATAGCCACTCTCTCAGAAGGCCAGATACATATTTTTCCTTAAAAATCGTATTTTAAAAAAGATGAACTGGATGCAAACTATTATATATAGGATGGACAAACAACAAATTGCTACTGTAAAGCATAAGAAACTATATTCAATATCCTGTGGTAAACCATAATGGAAAAGAATATGAAAAATATATGTATAACTGACTTTTGCTGTAAAGCAGAAATTAACCCAATGTTGTAAATCAACCATGTGAAAGTGTTAGTCAATCAGTCGTGTCTGACTCTCTGCGATCCCATGGACTGTAGTGCTCCAGGTTCCTCTGTGCATGGGATTCCCCAGGTAAGAACACTGGAGTGGGCTGCCATGCCCTGCTCTAGGAATGAGGTATACCTGACTTCAAAAGTTTATAAATTTAAATATTTTCTTTCTCCTCTCAAAGAGACTGGGCTTCCCTGGTGGCTCAGACAGTAAAAAATCTGCCCGCAATGTGGGAGACCTGGGTTTGACCCCTGGGATGGGAAGATCCCTTGGGATGGGAAGACCCTCAAAGAGATATGTAGCAACAAATAATTAGAAAACAGCCAATGCTAAATGCCAGGGGAACAGAGAGTAGCAGGTTTGGGAGTGTGCCAGGGAGGATTGTATGTGTGCATATGCATTGTATTGTGTGTGTGTGTGTGTGTGTGTTTAGGTCTGCCAGGAGCACAGACAGAAGGAAAGGAAGCATAGGCAGGCTGGATCTGACGGCTTCACGTTAAGCAGTTGTGATTTTAAAGTCAGTGTGACCGAGACACCTTGAAGGACTTTAAAGCGAGCGACATGGCCAGCCTCTCATTTAAAAACTACCATTGTCTGGCAGAAGACAAAGCGGAGAAGAAAGACTTGAGAAAGAATGACCGATTGGGTGGATTAGGACCACAGTTAGTACAGGGGAGGGGACTAGACTTGGCTATTTCTGAGATCAACCTGGAGGTTTTTAAGATCAGATGTGGTGCAGGGAGGGGAGGGAGGACCCCCTCAATGAAGTCAGACCCCACTGAGATGGTGACAATTATGCAAATGACTGTGGGATTTCACTGTCCCATCCCAGTTCTCTTTTTGCTGCCTTTACTCCTCACACTTGATACTCACCATATGGTTCTATTCTGAGCATGCATATGGCTCTATTCTAAGCATGGCTAGAGCTTTTTGAAGGGAAAATCTCATGGCTGTTTATTGCAGCCATGAAAAATAGATCACAGGGATGCTCATGGCAGACCCTGAGCGTTTGTATTACATTTGCTCCATTTAAGTGCTCGGGGCATCCACGACTTAGAGGTGCAGGAAGAGTCAAAGTCAGAGTCGAACTTGGCAGCAGGTTTCATCATTATCATCAGGGAAGTAAAAGGCTTTGTGATTTAGTTGATTAAAACAGTACCAAGTTTCTTTCATCTAAGTGGTTCACCGGTGTTTAAGGATCATAAAACAGCCTTGGATCATAAACATAAAACTAAAAAATAATTATCCCCCTCCCCACCTCAGTAGCTCAGCACCTTGAGAAGGCCCAGCAGGAGATTCTGGGAAGACTGTGAAGTTGGGAAAATGTCATGTGCTTACTTCCTGGCCCTGCAGGACTCTGTCTCATACCCAGGTCATCTGGCTTGAAACCAGAGCTCAAGGGAGTGGCTGACAGACGGTGGGCATTCAGGCAAGGATGACAAGCCAGGGAAGAAGGCTGGTGTCGCTTCTCTGTGATGTTTTGTGAGGGGTGTGGACAGAAGGTGAGGTGAGGTGAGGGGTGTCTGGAGCACAAAGAAGGCAGAACTAACAGTCAAGGAAGGTCAGTGCCGGTTTCCCCACCGACGATAAGGGGTTCGGGATTTGCATTTGCGAGCTGCAGGTGACATGACAGAGAAAACTGTACCCAGAAGCACAGCTCTGAAACATGCGTACTTGTGGGGGACTACTGCTCAGTCATCTGTTTCTTCTTAAAAGCAACCTAAAGTTTCCCAAATAAAGTGTGTTAGCACAGAATACATTGAAAGTCCTTTGGCAAAACTGCAGTAACAAGCATACACAACAAATATATACAACAAGATGTGATTAATTTGTAAACTTTTCAGATAATGTTATTGGCAATGACAGGCCCCAGGCACTGCTAGAAATGTAAATTAGCATAACCTCTCTGGAGAAAACTTTTAACTACGCAATTCTACTGCTACAAGCCATTGAAGCAAATTAAGAAAACGAGAAATGTGCAGAGGGCTACATGGACAATCATGTTCCATGAAGAATTCTTTATGATTTTAAAAATAAAATACACATGTGATAGATGTAAATGGAATTTTTGGTAGAAAATTAGTAAAATAAATTATGGCATATCCATGTTATAAAATGTTAGCCATTATAAATCATGCTTTGGGGAGATGTTTATGATTCTATCATTAAGACCACAGTAAGCTTCATAAGTTGTTAATATAAGGTCAGTTAAAAATATATATGTGCTTAAAATCAACTTGAAAAGCATAGTAAAATATTAAATCCTACTATCTTTCAATAGTACGATTGTGGGTGATCTGTATTTTATTTGTGAGGTTTTCTTGGGGATGGGGGGACCAAAAACCACTTATATAGTAGAAACATTACTCTTGAAATTAGAACAACTCATTTAACCCATAAATTATGAGTTATATTATACATATATATTACATAAATTGTTATTTAGTTGCTAAGTTGCGTCCGACTCTCTTGTAACCCCGTGGACTGTAGCCCACCAGGCTCCTCTGTCCATAGGATTATTTCAGCAAGAATACTGGAGAGGGTTGCCATTTCCATCTCCAGGGGATCTTCCTGACCCAGGGATCGAACCTGCATATCTTGCTTGGCGGGCAGATTCCTTACCATTGAGCCACCAGGGAAGTCTATATTACATAAATACATTTTATAAAAAGCATTATAATTTATAAAACTACAATAAGTCTAAGTTATAATTTAAATAAATGTATATAACATGTAATACATTTAATATATGTCATGGCTAATGTTTAGAGCAGTATTTAGTGTAAAAAAATTCTAGACAAATAATTCCTTGGATTTTTCGGCAAGAGATTATGAATTATGAAATTTTAAAACATGTGATTATAACCTCTCCACAGACTGTTGGGCCACATACTTGCCCTGGCCCTTATCAGAGGAGGTGCGGGTGTGCTGCAGACTTTTCCTCTCTTTACACCCTGAGCTTACTCGACTCCCCACTGAGAGCTGGCTGAGTTGGGCAGGGCGGTGGGATCGAGCCCTCCAGATTGTGGGCGTGTGAGGGGAAAAACTGTGGGCTGGAGAGCCATGTCTGGTTAGAAAGGTGGGACTTCAGAGTCAGGCTGGAGTTGAACAGTTTACGGCGGGACTGCACACACTCCGTACGCCTTCTGTGTGGAGGGTGACTGCTGTGCCAACAGCGAATGGACAGTGCTGGGGCTGGGGAGATCACAGGAGGATGGGCAGGCTCAGAAAGATCCTGGCCTTGAAGGGTGGGCACACAATAGCAGGAGAAGAGACATAGGATATTCAGACAGTTCCAGGCTTATCCAGAGAGCCATCTGTCTCTGTAAGTCACCACTGTAGGGGCTGAAATGTTGATATCAGCCCTTTGAGGCTGCTAGGATATGGTCAGCTATGAGCCAGGGGCATAACCATAATGTTTGTGGTGGATAAACCTAGTTAGATTTTGTTGTCATTTTTTCATTAGTTTTAAATGAATGCTTGTCCTGTTGTTTGTTTTTAAATGTATTAAGTTATTTATAACCCAGCACCAGATGTACTGGCTAAATTCAAGGGATTCACTGGGAACCCAAACCAGACATCATGTTCCCACATCGCATGGAGTTCACAGTTAGATGGGAGAAACAGATTTTAATCAAATAAGCACAAATCTAAATGTGACAAGTAGTTCACGGGAAAGCCACATGGTCCTGGTATGAGAGCTAAGAGATTTATTATAGATAGGATATATTCTGGAGGGTTTCCCAGGTGTAAGTGGTAAAGAAATCTACCTGCCAACGCATGAGACGTAAGACATATAGGTTTGATCCCTGGGTCAGGGAGAAGAGAAGGAAATGGCAATCCACTCCAGTATTCTTGCCTGGAGAATCCCATGGACAGGGGAGCCTGGCAGGCTACAGTCCATGGGGTCACAAAGAGATGGACATGATTGAGTGACTGACTAACACACACACACACACACACACCCCCGCAACACACACCTTCTTCAAGATGTTTTCCTTTGTTTACTGGAAAGTTGTCTTAATGTACTGATTTTGTTAGAACAAAATTTACTGCCATCTTCCAGAAAACTGTCCTCATAAACACAAAAGCCTATGGTATTTATGATGTAAGTGGTGCTCCTTTAGATGTGGTACCTTTGTGCAGTCCACAATCTGCACAACCATAGTTTAGTGGCCCTGGAACTCTAGTGATAAAAAAGAAAAGGAAAAAGTAACTTTTTCTTTCTTAAATTATCGTATTATAATATAAATAGTTGTATAGATGTGAGAGTTGAACCATAAAAAAGGCTGAGTGCTGAAGAACTGATGCTTTCAAACTATGGTGCTGGAGAAGACTCTTGAGAGTCCCTTGGACTGCAAGGAGATCAAACCAGTCAATCCTAAAGGAAATCAATTGTGAATATTGATTGGAAGGACTGATGATAAACTGAAGCTCCAATACTTTGGCCACCTGATGTAAAGAGCCAACTCACTGGAAAAGACTCTGATGCTGGGAAAGACAGGAGGCAGGAGAAGAAGGGGACAACAGAGGATGAGATGGTTGAATGGCATCACTGACTCAATGGACATGAAGTGAAGTGAAAGTTGCTCAGTCATGTCCGACCCTTGGCGACTGTATATTCCATGGGATTCTCTAGGCCAGAATACTAGAATACTGGAGTGGGTGGCCATTCCCTTCTCTGGGGGATTTCCCCAACTCAGGGATCGAACCCAGGTCTCCTGCACTGCAAGCAGACTCTTTATCAGCTGAGCCACCAGGGAAGCCCGATGGACATGAGTCTGAGCAAACTCCAGGAGATGGCGAAGGACAGGGAAACCTGGTATTCTGTAGTTCATGGGGTCGCAAAGAGTCAGACACAACTGAGTTACTAAGCAACAACAATTATATAAATGGGAGAAGAGATACATTTTGTGTTGCTGTCTTCTAAGGCCTAATTACAGACAGGACTAACTTCCCAATGCTTATCATGCTGCCAAGGCTCAGTGCTACTGGGAGGGAGTAAGAGATCCAAATGGCAGAAAGAAGGGACCCTCCCCAGGCCTGGATGGATGGGAACGACAGCTAACAAGGTTTTATACTAAATATGGGCTATCTGTAAGATGTGGGAAACGAAGAGGAGACCACAGAGCTGCGCTGCAACCACAGTTAACCACAGCCCTCCCGACTCTGCCAGACCACATGGCGGGGGCGGGGGGGCAGCACACGAGGGCGTGAAGGGCCACAGGCTGTGTGAGGAAGAGCCACGAGCCAAGCGCAAAGTCCTCATTTCATTAAAACTGGGAGATACATCCATGCAAGTTCGCCTGAATGGGTGCTGTGTTACTTTAACATTCCACTTGCAACCAGACATCTCTCCATCTAAGCTCAACTTCACAAGCAATAATTTTCAAATACTGTATCAAGAAATAGCAATAAAATCCTTGGCATATTATTAGACACCCTAGAAGTTGATACATGCACTGAACTCAGTACCAATTGCTCTCTTATTTCCAGGGGTATGGTGCCAATTGTTTTTTCTTAAACGTGAAGTATTACCTTCATAGATTTTTCTGGATGATTCTAACAAAAAATAAATAAATAAATAAAAAGATGCACTGTGGTTCTCTCCCATCCTGGTCTGGACCATAATGTCTATCTCAAGCTTTTATCTCTGGCCCTGGTACCCAAGTCTTTGGCAGAACATCATCCCAGCAGAGCATCCCGGCAGAGCACAGGCGCACTTACTGCGCTCTGGATGGAAGATGAGCCGGTGCCTTCGTCCTCGTCTGGCTCCTGGTCTTCGTTGTCGGTCCAAGAGGACACGTCCTCTGTGGAGCTGGTCAGGTCAGGCAGACTCTTAGATGTCAGCCTCAGGAGGTCCTCGGCAGAGTTCTCCTGCGGGGAAACAATGAGACGCCTGTGAATTACCCTGCAATATCAAGGTCAAGGAAACATAGCGGAGTCAACCGTGGGTGGCCACGTGTTCCCAGTCCAACGACTACATGGAGTATATGTTCACATTTCCAGGTGTGCGAGGCGAATGCACATGTCCGGGGTACAGAGCCAATTTAAACCTTGAGTTTTTTTTTCCCTTGATGAATCAGTGTTTCTTAGGTGAATGTTTCTATGAGTAATCTAAGCTCCCTGAACTTAAGATCCTTCGATTCCCCCCCATCCCACCCCCCCACCGCCGTCTTACTTTCAGGATGTAATTTAAACTCCCTCATTGGCAGGCCAACATCAGAGATTTGGCCTCTGCCCAGCTCTCAAAACTCACCTGCCTCCATTCTCCCCTCTAAGCCTCCCTTCCATTCAAGCCACCCTGACTTTCAAACACGCCAGGCTCTCCCAGCCATGCTTCCTCTTTCACCAGCAGCTCCCCTGCCTAGACCACTCTTCTTCCCAAGACTAAGACCTCTTGAGGCAAAGCTTGAGCATCCTCTCTGGCAAGCCTTCCTGGAGTCCCACATTTCTCCTCTCATGTCCTCTACATTTACTGCCTCACTGTGGGTATATAACTTATTCGTCTATCTCGCTTTTTGTCTGAGAGTTCCCCAAACCATGTCTACTCAGCGCTGTGTCTCTAGGTCGAGCTCAGAGCTCAAACATCCACTATATTCTCCTCTCGCTCACTGCTCATCTCACAAGCCCCTGTTGGTTAGAAAGATTAGATCATTTACTGAATCGCAATGAGAGTAGAGACCGATAATGTCTGCCATGAAAGCAGTCCTTGAACAACTTTTAAAGGACAACAGAAACCCATGGAATCACATTCTATTAAGATTAGACTCCAAAGGGGGCTTCATTAACAGAGCTCTTCCTTCCTAGACACAGATAAAGTCAGAATGGGTGTGCGGTGCAGGCGAGATCCATGAGGCCGGGTGACAATCTCAAGGACAAATGAGGCACGCACGGGCGCTGAGAGCTCTCCTGGGGAAGGACATGGCACGTGAGGCCAGGGACCAGGGCTACAGGGCTGATCTGAGGCCAGAATGAAAGAGCAACACGCCCTCTCCTCTTGTTGCCACACCAGCGATTTCTACCAGGAAGGAAACATGTGCAAAGTTTTGATCATCATATTCCTTGGGGGATGATGGAAAATAGAACAACAAAGAATACCCAGCTTATAAAAAGGGACTTACAAACTACCAGTGAGCTGGCACCTGGTGAGATTGATGTTTGTTCCTAGTTCGACGTGGATTCCACTCCTGCAAGGTACCTGAACCTCACTCATCTTAGATCAGTAATTTGTACTACCATACTTTCAGACCTTGCCCAAGGAAAGGAAAAAGAGTTATTTGCGACAAAGTGAGCTGAATCCTCTTCTGTGATGTCAATTCTGCTCAACTATTAATAGCAGAAAGCTTAAAAGAGTGAAAGTTCCAACTGCTGAGTAAATTTCACAACAGCCACAAGATAGAATACGCCACTGTCATTAAAAATGCTGATCCAGAAATACATTTCCTGATGTGGAAAGAGCTCTTTTGGCGGGTTGCTGCTGCTGCTAAGTTGCTTCAGTTGTGTCCGACTCTGTGTGACCCCATAGACAGCAGCCCACCAGGCTCCCCCGTCCCTGGGATTCTCCAGGCAAGAACACTGGAGTGGGTTGCCATTTTTTAGCGGGTTACTTAGTGAAAAAGCAGGTTAAAAATAATATGTAAGAACCATATTAATAACAGATGTAACAACAACCTGGATACAATATGAAAACCATAAAGACACATTTCTGCAAGTGCTCACTGTGACCAACTACATTGTTTAGAGATCTTTATCCTTCATTTGATCTTCCTAATATCCCATGAAGCAGTTATTGATTCTCACCGCACAAGTGAGATTTCGAAAGAAGCAGCAACTTGCTCAAGACACACAGCTTTTAAAGGGCTGTGCTGCCCGAATCCTGGTGGGACTGTCTCCAGGTACAGTCAGTCTCCTTGTGTTTGATTCAATTTAAAAGGAAACGTGTTCCTGTCTGGAAGGAAACGCCAGTTAGTGGATGGTACCATGGGCGATATTAGACATTTTATCATGTTTTTCTTCTCTATCCTTTTTTTTCTGGGTTTTCTACATTAGATACAATGAATACATATTTCTTGTAAATAAAAACCAAGAGTGAAACAAAAAAGAGAAGTGCATAAGAGAAATCCGTGTTGCTATGCATGTACTTCCAGGAATATTAAGATGAACTAGGGCATTCCGAGTTTATTCATTCAGCAAAAACTTTCTAAGCTCCTCTCATACACAAATGACATACGGTGCGGAAACACGAGACATCCCTTCCAGAAGACAGTAACTGTGATATTTCTAAAACAATGCCGGTTAAGTTTTGTCACGAGGTGATGCTTATCTGCAACAATAATTTAGATTTTTTTTATTATTCCTTATATGTGACAAGTCAAAAGTTTTTTATTCTTTTCTCTTTGAATGTAAAGACAGAACTGAAGTCTGTAGATGACTTGTTCTTTGGGATAAAGAAGAGGAACAGAAGTCAAGCAGTGCCTAACAATCAGGTGCTTCTTCTCCATGGATGAGCACCTTGAACGGAGCAGAGTAAGTTCAGGAGCAAACAGCTGGCAGCTGCTGCAGTAGCGTATTTGGCTTAGTTGTAGGCGAAGCAAATGGGAAGGAGGAGAAAGCTCTGAGGGCTGGTCAGCCTTAGGGCCGTAGCTCTGGACAGATGGCCAAGAGCCAACAGACTGAAAACCAGAATGGACGCCTGTTCCTCAGCTCTGGACGCTGCTCAGCCCTACGAAGACCTCAGCAAGCATCCCAAAGTGTCACAGCCTCTGGCAGGAACACATGACCTTGTTCTAACACCACAGGCTCTGGATTCCTTTATATCTTACGTGACTGAGGGGTAGCATGAAGCTCTGACGGCCAGCGGACCCAGGATGAAAGCTGCTTCTGCCACCCACCGCCTGCATGACCTCTGGACAGATGAACTGATCGCTTAGATTTTAATCTCATCTTCTGAATAAGAAGAACTAATGGCTCTCTCACGGGATTCACTTTAAGAATTAAATGAGACAGTAGGTATAAAGCGCCTGGCGCCCAGTGGTAGCCAGTACATTAGTGTCTTTCTTCCTTTAAGTTGATGAGCGATGTCTGTTTTCAAAAATCTCACATGTGCCCCTTAATCACTAGTTTTACCCACGAGGGGTCGTTTTTTGTTTTTGTATTTTGTGTCATTTATGTATAATGACTGGCATAGAAGAGATTTCTTTCCCACTTTCCAAACTAGTAGGAGAAAGAAGTCAGTCCAGAAATAAAGGTCTGGTGGACATGCTTTAATGCCTGTGCAGAGACCCTGCGGGGTTAAGCTGCAAGCTTGGGGAGGTGGGGTGTGCGTGTGTAAGAACCAATAAGGCTTTTCAAATTCCCACCACATCTGGTCAAATGGGGAATTTGTTTCAGCCTTTCCCTCCTTGTGGGATCCACCAGGCTGACCGAGAGCATCCCTGGCTTTGCTCCTGCCCCACCCCTAGGAAGAGGATGCCCACGGCACCTCTGGGAGGTGAAGATGGGGTGTATGAATGCAGAAGGTCTCAATTCCTGCCTCCGGGGCTTCAGCATCAGCTCTTCCTGCCAAGTCTTTGCCAAGCTCTGAATTCTGGTTGGAAGCAGGATTTGGGGTACATGGTATAAAGGAGAAAGTGAAAGTTGCTCAGTCGTGTCTGACTCTTTGTGACTCCATGGACTATACAGTTCATGGAATTCTCCAGCTAGAATACTGGAGTGGGTAGCTGTTCCCCTCTCCAGGGGATCTTCCTAACCCAGGAATCAAACCCAGGTCTCCTGCATTGCAGGTGGATTCTTTACCAGTTGAGCCACCAGCGAAGCATAAAGGGGGAAAGTAGATTTTTCAGATGACTCAAAATACTCACCTATTTATTAAACCTAGGAGGTGCTAGTGGTAAAGAATCTGCCTGCCAATGCAGGAGACACAAGAGACACAGTTGGAAAGATCCCCTGAGGAGGTAACGGCAACCCACTTCAGTATTCTTGCCTGAGAAATCTCATGGACAGGGGAGCCTGGCAGGCTACAGTCCATGGGGTTGCAGAGTCAGACGTGATTGAGCACACAAAATCTAAGAAGGAAAATAAATAAAAACCTGTGGATGCAGGGTTCAAAAGTAACATCAAGGATAACTGGGGGAAATCAGCCATCCTGGTGAGAGCTATTGCTGGGAAGGGTTAAGGATGGGGTGGCTCACACCAGTGCTCCCCTGCGTTGGATCCAGGATGAACTGGAAAGAAGCCCCGTGGCTCCACTGCACTAGCCCCCAAGTCCTGAGGGCTCTCCCCTGAGCTCATGGATGTCACTATCTCATCAGACAATGGAGCAGAACCCAGACAGCCCTTGTTCCTCCCCTGGTCCCGCAGCCGCGGTATCCCACTGCCTCTCTGCAGCGTTCTAAGGCTGGCGAGACCCTGGAGAGAGATGGGGGTCCCATATCTCAGCACTAGTTTCACATGCTCTGGTGGGTGGGGGTGAAAGGAGCCCCAGCCTGAGGCCTCGTGAAGAAGAGCTGGCATCCAGACAGAGGGCATGGCCAGACTGGGCGTCACAGCAAGAGTCAGGGTCCCGGCACTGCCAGCTGCATCAAGGCCCCCTCGGAAGCTCTGTCTCGCCGGGGCATTTGTAAAATTGAGGAGGATGGGAGGGGGCGTAGCCGGACAAGCAAGGTTCACAAGGCTTCCTCCAGCACCGAGGCTGTGTGCTGCTGGGGATCAGAGCCCGGGCCTGCAGCCTGCCCATGCCGTCCCAACCTCCTTCCTGCAGGTCCTAGAAGGTGTGCATCTCCAGAGGCGCGTCACCTCCCTCCCGCCCCTGCTTCCACATCTCCTCCTTGGTTTCCCCTTGGGCCAGTTGCTACTCTCTCTATCCTGGCTTTTCTCCCATTCATCCCTTTTCCTTAGTCCTTTTGTTGCTTTTTAATCTCCTAGATAAACCTATCGTGAAAGTCTCTCAGTCATGTCCAACTCTTTGCATCCTAGTCCATGGAATTCTCCAGGCCAGAATGCAGGAGTGGGTAGCTGCTCCCTTCTCCACGGGATCTTCCCAACCCAGGGATCGAACCCTGGTCTCCCACTTTGCAGGCGGATTCTTTACCAGCTGAGCTACCAGAGAAGCCCAGATATACCTATAAAGACTCTTAAAGGATGGCAAGATGATTAAATGCCCTTAAGCTCAGGGCCCCTTGTGGGCTTGCACTGCAGAATCATGGCTATTTGCCTGGCCCAAGCAAAGGGGAGTACGCATGTGTTAGGGGGCAGGGGTGAGGGGGTTCATGCGGAGGGCTCACAACCAAATCTACCACTGCCATTCAAAATATTTTACAAAACAAACAAATCCACCTACCTTGCTGGCCACCACCAGCTGAACCACTCCAGTGGCTGAGCGAAGAATGGCCACAGCTTCCTCGTGGGAGAGCCCGACTAGTAAGTGACCATTGATTACCAGCAGCTCATCTCCTAAGGATAGTCTGCCATCCCTGAGGAAATGGAGACGGGAAAAAAAAAAAAAAAAAGCCCTCGTCAAGATGTTCTAGGCTTGGGAAGGGCCATCTTCCTGGAGTTGGGGAGGGTTGTCAGAAGGGGACAGTCCAAAATGGGCTACAGAGGAGTATGGAAGATGGGGACGGCTGGGGTGGGACCGCTCATCCTTCTGTCAGGGTCCAGATGCCCAGTTAGCAGAGACTAGGAGCTTTACGATTTCAGATGGTCCCTTGGTTATAGGCACGATCATAAGTTGCCACCATATCCTACACCAATGTCAATGAAACACCTCCCATGCAGGTGGAGACATGACGGAGAGGAATCGAGACCCCAAATCTTTAGGATACTTAAGTCTTTCTTTTCTCAGTCCTACCTGCCATCCTGCCCTTGTGACTGAGTCATCAGCTGAGTCTCTGAGCTGAGCCCCAGAAGAAAAAGGTATCCGCAGCTCACCAGGAATCCTTCCCTAACACCCGTCCCTCTCTCCCCAGGTGACACACTGTTGCCAGGATTTCCTCTGTGGCACCTGAGACCCTGAACCGCATGTGTCTGTAACCCCTGTGCCCAAGAGTCATGGGGCCTTGAGGGTCAAGTCTCAAACTGCCCCCTTCCTCCTTGTGTCTCTGCCGCCAAGCTCCATAAGCAGGTGGATGAACGGAAAAATGAACAAAGAAACTGCTTAAGTTACTGCTGTTGCAGGGAACAGACCCGGTGTACATCACAGGCATGCAAATGTGTTCTCTTTGTTTCCTTTAAATTAAGTGGAGGACTTGGAGCTTCCTTCCTACTGGGCTGGAAGGAGGTCCAGTCACCACGGGGTCTGCCTGCCCTACAGAGGTTTGGGGACAGACGGTTACAGAGCACCAGGCAGGCCTTGTCAGTCATAGGAGGTCAACAGTTCTGTGGGTGCCAACTGAGCCTCCAATGGCCTGGTTTCCCATGATCCCAAAGCAGCCAGAGGCTCTTCATCCCCACTGCTAAATATGAGATGGGAAACTGAGTGAAGTTGAGAGTCCCAAAGCCCAGGTCCCACCATCCCCTCTGGAGGCTTTGCATCAGCACCCAGGATTCAAGGGTGGCACTCACGCTTGTCTCTCACACAGATTCACCCCAGTGTTTTTCTCTTCAGTCTGTAGACTCTCTCCTCCTTGCTTGCTTTCAATAAATTAACCAACTTCCCTCTCCTCCTCTCCCTCACCATTTTCTCTCTCTGTCCTCTAGGGCATGTATCATTATCTTTTCTATGAATTTAGGCTTTAACAGAAGACAGGAAGCATGAGAGATTGCTGACAATCTCTGCTTTCTGTCCTTCAAAAATCCCTAAAGTAGAGAAATGCTAAGTATCACAGTAGATGCTTGGGATGGAAAGAGAAGAGAAAGAGGGAAACCATGGTGAATAAGCACACTGGAAGCTCAAGGAGGCATGAGGGCAAGCTCTCTGAAGGAGAGGCATTCAGGAATACTGGAGAACACAGTGGTCAGGGCCAGTGTCCTTGGGTTTACTTATCCACACCACCATCAAGCCATCCACATCTCTGTTCCTCTTATTTTCCTCTTTGATCCCATCTTTCTCAGCTCCAGTTATTACCTAGAATGCCCCACATGTGAATTAGACACCCAGACACATACACACATACAGGCTAGGGGTGTAAGAAAACGGTGAGACCCGTTAAAAAATGGCTCACTTGAAAAATGGATAAGAACAGTTCTATTTAAGCTCAGCTCTGGGCACAGGAATTTCCTAATTGCCAACTTTCCAAAGACCTAGGAGTAATGGGGAAATGGCTATCTGATGCGAATTCTTTAAAGCAGCTATCCTTTGGGAAGTGTGATGATGCTCTTCTGGATATGAACTACCTAAGGTCTTAAACCTTCAGTAATTACCGCCACCCAAATAAGTGACACCTGCAGTTAATCTCTTCTCTACTCAGGCTAACAGATCATATTTTCTAGTTATGGGACTGATGAGCGTTGAAAACCTTGATAATCAGTGCACTGGTCCTCTCCTCGGTATTCTATTCTTCAGACCAAATATGTCAAGCTCCTTCAACTTCGCCTAATGAGATACGTTTCTGAGAGCCCCCAAGGTCTTGGGCAGGCCATTACTGCTCTGGTTTGCCATTTCCCTTTCAGCATCAGGGTACCTGGGCTGAATACTAATTCCAGACCAGCATCACCTCCCTCATCAGTGAAATTCCACCTTTACCCACTTATTCTATACAGATGGGCATCCAACATACAAATACACCCTATGGTGCTTTGCAAATAGTAGATGCCCTATGTATATAGGAGCAATCAGCCCCAAAGTAGGAGCATACCTTCCATCTGGGGACGGCTACCTCCCTCTGACTCAATATGGACTTCTTTGACGTGCCTCTGCCTAAGCGCCACCCATCTTCCTACTTCAGATGACTGTTGAGGTTAAAAAAGTAGCTTTGGAGTGTGAATGGTTTTCAGGTCACAAGGAGAAAACTCACATTGATTTTTCTCCCTCCACATCTGCATGACCAAGACACAAGTGTTTACATGTGTATCAAATCTTGACAGCCATGACGTGGCAGGTGAACTGTGGTCACGTTTGAACCCCCATCACTTTCCCGAGTCGTCAGCCACAGTGACCATGTGAAGGATGTGGTGTTCCACCAAGTGGTAGCTCTGGATAAGGAATCACGTGTCACCAGCATCCTCAGACTCAGGATAACTTTCACTTGACACTCAAAGTGAATGGATTAGAAAGGAATCTAATCCCTCCTTCGTGCAGCGGCCCCACCCATTAGCCACTTCCTGTGCTCAGAAGGGTATTTAATTAGAACTGCTAGTGCCTGATTTCCTGCCATGCTCCAGCACCTTCCTTGTAAGCTGTAATCACCAGGCCTTTGACTACCCCCCCAGCACCCAGGGGCAGGGGAGGGGAGGACCAGGAAGCAGAGAAAGGGGAGAGTTATCCAGTCACCTGTGAGCGGCACCGCCTTCCTTCACTTGGGTGACAACGATAGCGTGAGGTGAGCGCTTTGATCCTCGGCCTCCACTAACCTGAATTCCCAGCCCATCCGATTCTTTAAGCAGCTCCATCTTCCATATCCGGCCGACTTCCTCCTTGGAAGAAAAAGTGAGCACACCGTGAAGCATCTGGACAGACACGCACCATTCTCACAGGAGGGGCAGCTGGAGGTCTGGCCGAGTCCCATCGCTTGTTGACCGACACTGCAGAGGCCCACTGATGAGAAAACTCTACGGGCTGGACCAAAGTCTCGGGCAGCAGTCAGTGCTGCCCAATCCAGTTCTCATGACGGCAGGAGTGTTCTGTGTCTGCATCATCTAACAGGAGAGCCGCCAGCCACAGGTGGCTGTCGAATGCCTGAAATGTGGCTGCTGGCAACGGAGACCCTGAATGTTTCATTTCATTTTAATTAAATTGAATGAGCCACCTGGGGCCAGTGGAGATGACTTTGGAAAGCACGGCAAAGGTGATGTGTGAATTCCCTGACCAGGATCCTGTTAAGTAAAGCTCTTCTGCCTGAAACCCAGATACCACTACATGAGTAAACACTGGCTGTGTCTGGGTTCCGTTTATTTACTACACCTACTAATTAATAAAGGGAAATGAAAGGAAGACAGAGCCAGGAGACTCTAGTTTGATCCAATCAACTAGTTTAAGCCAAGCTCAACCACTTAGTACTTATGAAAATCAATTGAGGCCTCAAAACCTCAATATCCCTGCCTTTAAAGTAGGGATGATTAGTAAAACTTCCAAGTCTGGTTGTTAGGATTAAATGAGACAGGAAGCAGGCAGCAATGCTCCTGACATCTAGTAAAATACATAATAAATGTTAATCAGTAACCATATGTGACTTACACTCGCATAAATGTTAAAAACGTCACACTGAATTGAATCTTAAACTTCCCGACAACATGTGAATGAGATCTTGGAGAAATCAAAATAGGAAATTCACTGGTGTACTTGTTATCAACATACATTGGTCAACACGCTCTTTAAAAACATTTAAAAATGCTACAACAACTATAAAAATCTACCCTTTCTATTTCACTTATTTTTTGGCTGTGGGGGGTCTTGGTTCCCTGACCAGGGATTGAACCCACACCCCCAGCACTGGATGCATGGAGTCTTAACCACTGGACTGCCAGGAATTTCCCCAAATCAATCATTTTTAAAAACTAATAGAGGTCTCTAGGGCTTCCCTGGTGGCTCAGTGGTAAAGAATCTGCCTGCCATGCAGGACACTTTGCAGGAGATGAGGGTTCGGTCCCTGGGTCAGGAAGATCCCCTGGAGAAGGAAATGGCAACCCACTCCAGTATTCTTGCCTAGAGAATCCCATGGACAGAGGAGCCTGGCGGGCTACAGTCTATGGGGTCACAAAAGTGTTGGATGTGACTGAATGACTAGACAACAAAAAAAAGGTCTCTAAGTCCTCTGAACTGCCTTGGTTCATTCTCCTTTTGACTCTGTATTCCATTCCAAGGACACAAAGATACTCCACTGCAAAACACTGGAGTTCCCTCAGACACTTGGCTATTCAGAGAAATGAAAGCAAAAGCTTCCAAAGTGGTTTATCTGGGAGTCTGACTTTAGGCTCATCCCAAAGTCCTTTTTAGCTCTACGTATATAGGTAGGGGTCCCAACGCATTCCTCAATATATAGAGTAAAAACCATCTGCTTTCTCCATTCACCACGAAGGTCCAATGGAACTGCTAAGGCCCAATACAGACAAAGCAATCATCTCCCCCAAAATAGGCAACCTGCCCATTCAAGCTGTTTGCAAAAGAGAAAAAATGTGAGGCATTTAGAAAATCCGAAGTGCATACTGTCAGAAACGAAAATGAAGCTTTAGGCAACAGTAAAAAAAACAGATGTGGAATGGTCACTGATGCGCAGCAACAGGAATGTCTAGTGAAATTATCAGCAGATAGAGACTTGTTGGGTCCTACTCGTTTCCAAGCCCAGGGCTGCTCACAGGGCCCCCACAATTCCAGCAACACGCGGTGATGCCAGCTGTCTCCTCCATCCACTGACCACAAGTCCATGAAGCCTGTCTGGCCAAATGTAACTTCAGAAGTCACTGGCTTACCACAGTAGTTCATGAACTTGTCAACAAGCCCTACATCATCCCATCGTCTCACTTTGGACTCCCTGGGTTTTGGTTTGTTGCCTCTGACCTCTGGAACACCTTTCCTTCCCATTCAGGAACAGCCTTCCTGCCTTCAGAGTCTCTCACAGCTTCACTCCTTCCATGAAGCCATCCTTGAGAATTACCCCGAGACAGCAACTTTCAATACTTCCAGTACATGAGACTGTATGCCAGGTGGAGAACCAAAGAGAACACATGCAGGGGTGTGCTGATTAGCTGTTGTCTTGGCGAGCTGAGCATCCTGCATTTACACACAGGCCAGTCCTGTGGCTGCCTCCCTGGGCCTCACAGAGCAGGTAAGAAATGAGCACAGATGGTGGCCTGACTTTTTTTATCCCCTTGGAAGATATCCCATGGTTCCTGGTGTCCTGAAGATGTGGGGCAGTGTTCCTCTCTTCCCCAGTACAGAAAAGCTGTGGAACTCTTTCCCAAGAACAACAGGGACCACTATTAGAACCTAGATACAAGAAAATCCCTTTAGTTTTAGCCCAAATTAGTAGAAACCTATCCATCCCTATGACTAATTACACCATCATTTTCTCCCATCCTACCCTCCTTTGGCTAAACAGAAGACGTCAGGTATGGTTCATAGAGGATGTGACAATACTGGATACAGTTCTAATTCTTAAATGCTTTTAGAAATAGGACTTGTGACCAGGAACATGCAAAACTATGATCATGGGGAAAGGATGGCCTAAATGTTTACCCTGACAGAGGAGTTAAAGACAGTATTCATGGAGAACACCCACAAACCCACTCCACACCCCTGGCCCAAGATGCACACAACCAGTTAAAAACAAAACAAAACCACATATCTAAAATAAATGGCTTCAGAGGGGGACTTCCCTGAAGGTCCAGTGGTCATGGTTTCATCTTCCAATGTGGGAGATGTGGGTTTGATTCCTGGTCAGGGAGCTAAGATCCAACATGCCTCTTGGCCAAAAAACCAAAGCATAAAACTGAAGCAGTATTGTAACAAATTCAATAAAGATTTTAAGAATGGTCCACGGCCACAGGGGGCAGGAATATACAGTGGAGAAAAGATAGCCTCTTCAATAAGTGGTGCTGGGAAAACTGAACAGCTACATATAAAAGAATGAAAATAGAACACCTCCTAACACCATACACAAAAATGAACTCAGATGGATTAAAGACATAAATGTAAGGCCAGAAAACTCATAGAGGAAAACATAGGCAGTACACTCCTTGACATAAATCACAGCGAGATTCTCTATGACCCACCTCTTAGAGCAATGGAAATAAAAACAAAAATAAACAAGTGGGACCTAATTAAACTTAAAAGCTTTTGCACAGCAAAGGAAACTATAAACAAGATGAAAAGACAACCCTTAGAATGGGGAAAAAATAATTGCAAATGAAACAATTGACAAAGGCTTAATCTCCAAAACACATAAGCAGCTCAGGCAGCTCAATACTAGAAAAACAAACAACCCAGTCAAAAAGCGGGAGGAAGACCTAAACAGACTTTTCTCCAAAGAGACGTACAGATGGCCAACAAAAACAAGAAAAGATACTCAACATCATTCATTATTAGAGAAATGCAAATCAAAACTGCAATGAGTTAGTAGTTCACACCAGTCAGAATGGCCATCATCAAAAAGTCTATAAACAATAAATGTTGGAGAGGGTGTGGAAAAAAAGGAATCTTCTTGCACTCTTGGTGGGAATGCAAATTGATACAGCCACTGTGGAGAACAGTATGGAGATTCCTTAAAAAAACTAGGAATAAAACTACCATATGACCCAGTAATCCTGCTACTGGGCATATACTCTGAGAAAACCATAAATGAAAAAGACACATATACCCCAATGTTAATAGCAGCACTATTTACAACAGCTAGGACATAGAAGCAACCCACATGTCCACTGGCAGATGAATGGAAAAAGAAGTTGTGGTACATATATACAATGGAGTATTACTCAGTCATAAAAAGGAACACATTTGAGTCAGCTTTAGTGAGGTGAATGAACCTAGAGCCTGTTATACAGAGTGAAGAAAGTCAGAAAGAGAAAAACCAATTTCATATATTAACGCATATATATAGAATCTAGAAAAATGGTACTGACGAACCTATTTGCAGGGCGGGAAGAGGGATGTAGACATAAAAAACAGACTTTGGCCACATGGAGGAGGGGGAGGGTGGGACAAGTAGAGAGAGTAGACGCATGTGTACTATCATGCATAAACTAGCTAGCCAGTGGGAAGCTGCTGCAGGGCACAGAGAGCTCAACCTAGCGCTCTGTGGCAACCAAGATGGGGGAAGGGGGGGCATGGGGAGGAGGCGTGGGGAGGAGGTTCAGGAGGGAGGGGACATATGTGTACTTGCGGCTCATTTGCATTGTTCTATGGTGGAGGCCAACACAATATTGTAAAGCAATTACAATAAATTAATTAAAAATTTAAAATAAAGAGAATGGTCCACATCAAAAAAATCTGAAAAAGCTTCAGAGGGCAGAAATGACCAATCTATAATAAAGCCCCTAATTATACTAGTCCAGAAACAGATCTCCTTCCTCACTTTTATCCAATAAGATGATTCCCCTGCCATAACAGACAGTAGGAACTAAAAGGGGAGAATTCAAAGAAAATGATGCACGTTTCCTCACCATGGAATTTCTTGATCTTCTAATGAAGGGGTTCCGAGGAACACAAAGGAAGTCAGAAGCAGGAAGCGGCAGATGCTATCAGTCTTAATTGTGCAACTGTCGCATTAAATCTAGCTGCCTACAGATGAAAGCAGTGTTCAGTTAAAAATAAAATCAGTTCTAAAGTGTATTAGTCTAAAGCTGGAACTAGCCAAAACCCAACGGGCCAACTTAAATACAATAGTATCAAGTATATTGCCAACTGTCTTACAATTCCATTTAGGTATCTTCTACACACACCAGTAGAGTCTCTTCTCTTCCTGGCTTTGCCATCTCAATGGGAACAGCAACATCATCGGTTCAAGCTCAAGAGGATATGCAAACCAAAAACCCAAGGACTGTCTTTGATTCATCCTTCTATTCCCTGTACTTAAACCATAAGTGAGATCCGAAGGCTCTATTCGCAAAGCAGATCCACATCCATCTTACCTCGGCTCGTCTTTGCTACCACCCTCATGAGTCACCAGCATTTTTAGCTTGGGTTATCATAGTCTCTGATCTGGTCTCCATTTATAAGTTTTACCTCTCACAAGCCACTATTCTCCATTACGCATTTAGGATAAACTTTAAAGAAAAACATCATGATGCATTTAACTTAAACCTTCTGATAGCTCCCTAGATATAGAATAAGGTCCACACTCTTTGCAATGGTAAACACGAACTTTTGTAATCTTGTCTCTTTCACATCACCTCCTAGTCCTCTCCCTATCACTCACTATGCTGCAGTCTCTGCTACCAGAATATTCTAACATTCCTGTCTTATGGCACCTTCAGATGTTAGTTTCTCACCAGAAACATTCTGCTCCCAGATTCTGCAGGGCTGCTCTCCTCCTGACAGTCTTCAGCTGAAACATGGCCTCTTTAATAAGGTCTTCGCTGACACCCATTATCAATTGGGCCCCCACCCATGTCACTGCTGGGACATCTTTTACTTCACTCTGTTTTTATTTCATTTATTGTACTTGTGGTCAGCATCTAACACTCTGGTTTTTTTTATCTGTTTATTGCTTGTGGCCCCTTATTTGTGATAAATGCCTTAAGATAGGAACCTTGTCTCTCATTTACCAATGGATTTTCCAGCAGCTAGAAAAGTGCCTAGCACATCACAATACTGCATAAATGTCACTGAATGAACAAACAGAGAATGTTTACCATAATCTTAGGGGTCTTCAAAGTTATCGAGACTGACATTAAGAAGTTCGCCAAGATAGGAGACCTGCACGTTTGCCAGTATTCAGAGTGTGAACACAGATCCAGTTGTAGAGATGACAGAGTTCTGAAGCAGACCCTGTCTAGACAGATGGCTTGGGCTTTTGCTTCCTTCTACGTTGGCTGAAAGGGCAATGAGACTTTGTCAGTCTGTTGAGAAAAAGCCAAACCACACAAAATTGGATGCTATGGACGTCTGTATTAATGTTGGAGTGCTACCCTTTCCTATAAACCGCCAATTACTGTGTGAGCTCACACATGCGTCTCTCCACGAAGGCAAACAGAGGGATTTATTTACCAAAAACAGGGGTAGTATATTAAAGGGAGTTGCCACAGCAGCATTTAAATGACCTCATCTGCTGGAACCCAAAATAAAATGTTACAACAGCATCTTTGCCCCAAATGTGAGAAGACACATCATCCAACCAGAATTTCACTGCAGTAAATGCTCTAGCTTCAACTGAAAACTTATTTTTGAGATTGTTTGCTTATCCCTTCTTACTTAGAATGATCAGTAAGAAATGAAGAAACATGTGATCATAATGTCAGAGTTGAAATTCCTCCGTCAGACCAAAAAGCTCAGCTTGGAGGTAAGAAAACAAGCTCAGAGAGAGGACATGGCAACCTGAAGGCCACAGAGCTGGGGGTGGAAGAACCAGGGCTGGAATTGGTGTCCCGTCTCTCAGGCTTGGGGCTCTCCTGTGCCTTCATTATAAGCATCTACGGAGCACCTACAGGCGCAATGCACTGAACTGGGGCAGAGGTGGCAAAGGCTCAGAGACAAGAGCGAGTGTGGCATTTTGAAAACACGAATTCAGCCCAAATCAGGGAGAAAGACAGCAGTGAGAATCAGATGATGAAGGGCCTTCCTTATGTGCTATGTCAAGCTGAGGTGTTCGGGGGTTACCCCAAAGGCAAGTGGACCACCAAATGGTTTCAGCTGCCGTGTGCATGGTAAGATGGCTCTTTAGAAAAGTCCCTCTGACTGCACTGGGACAGTTGATGATGGGATGGAAATGGGAGCAGTGCAGACTACTGTGACCACAGGTGAGAGGCGACAGCAGCCTGGCCCGGAACCAAAGCTGCAGGATGGGGCGCAGAGCAGTGGAGAGGGTGGACATCCCCAAGGGAGCAGGAGCAGCCCAGGTTCAGGGACTGACTGGACTTGGTGTAAGGGAGAGGGCAGTTGTTGTCGTGAAGGCGTGTCCAACTCTTTG
>NW_011494903.1:10003549-10016741 GCF_000754665.1 Bison bison bison
TTGTGACCCTATGGACGATGGCCCACCAGGCTCCTCTGTCTATGGGATTTCCCAGGCAAGAAACTGGAGTGGGTTTCCATTTTCTTCTTTGAGAAAAGGCAACATTCCAGCTAACTCCACAATGCCAACTGTCCCAATCTGGCTGGGTGAAGGTGTTTCCCAGGATATGGACTTGCCAGTGAAAAACCAGGAAAGTTCTGCACAACCCAGGGCAAGTGGTCACTAGCTGAATCTCAGGTTTCTGGCTCAGGCAACTCTGTGGATGGTAAGACCTGAAATGTTAGAATGGGCTTGGTGGTGCAGGAAAGCCATACATCCAGTTTCAGGCATGATGTGAAATATTAGAGACGGAGACATCCTGAAGATGGCTGGTAAAAAGCTGAGGGCTCTGAAGAGAGGTGAAGGCAGATGTGAACTTAGAGACATTACCATGTGAAGTATGTATGTTCACCCCATGACTGTGGGGTCTTCCTAGAAGAGGACCATTCTCCCGCTGCCTCTGCCAGATGCAAACATCAGGGACCACCCAGGAGATGTCCTCAGTGTTGACTCTCCTCCTGAGTTTCACACACTTTCCTGCAGATTTAGAGCTCTGGCAGCCTTTTTGAGGTCTCTGCTGAACCACTTATAGGAAAGAGGTCTGGCACGGTACAGGGTGGATTTCTGGGTACCAGGCTAAGACTGCAAACGGATGCATAAACACATATGCCAGCTGTCAATAAGCTCTGCTGACTGAAATGTTTTTCATTGTTACGTGACTAAGTTTGGTTGCATTCATTTTTACCATGCAGCATTACAAAAATACACAGTGTACATGTCACCTTGGGTGAGTAATGAGCTTTACTAGACAAGAGAGTAAGGAAGTCTGAATTCATTTCTAAAATTGCATATCTATATCCTAAGAGATTCCTGGGCTTTTGAAGATGGGCCCAACTTGTGTATTTTTAAAAATTCATCTGTTTGCATGTGTATCATTCTGTGTTAATATTTTATATAAACAAGCCATACTTTAAAAGGAGATATTTGTTGAAATATTTCCTATAGGTCCATTAAGGGAGAACAGAAATGTAAAAACAAAGTCTGAGGATTTATTTTCCTGTAAGAAATAACAGTCTATGAAAAAGAAGTAGCTGACAAATAAAAATGGTCTGAATGATCATGAGCCTTGTCTGTAATTTATTAAGTCTCTGTAGATATATTAAATCATTAATAAAGCAGAAACGGAACAACGCCGACATGTCTAATCTCCCATTATTCAAATAGAGTGGAATTTTCCCCCAAAGGCTTAAGAGGTAAATAGCTAATTTTTGTTTTTCTGGAAATTCCATTTTAGCATGACCTTGGGCTCATCCTGAAATAAAAATACACATCTAGCCATCCCAAGAACCTAAGCAGCCTTCTGTTAAGGTCTTTTGGTCCCAGTTTGGGTGCCACCAAGATGAGGAGGAAAGCTGTGAACATCCACTTCTTGTCAATATTGTCAATCCCAGGCAAATGCATCTAATGAAGATACTTCTGGGCTTGCAAAAGGTACTGAAATATTCATGCCTGAGAAGGTGTGGGACCCATTCTGACTTTTCAAGACCAAACGTACAACCTGAGGTCAATAATCAGTCTGCAGATTTAGAACAGTTATGAAGAATTCCAGAC
This sequence comes from Bison bison bison, assembly GCF_000754665.1. Lineage (NCBI taxonomy): Eukaryota > Metazoa > Chordata > Mammalia > Artiodactyla > Bovidae > Bison > Bison bison. Next base: position 10,005,200 of record NW_011494903.1, read on the forward strand.
GGCAAGTTTCTCCTTTTAATATAGGCATGGGGCTTCAAAAAAAAAAAAAGGTTCCAAGACAATAGGTGAAGATTTGCTTTTTTTCACCTTTCATTTGTATTTTCTGGAACATTTGATGTTGAGTGCAAAAACCAGGCAAAGGAATTCTGGTATGTGCAGTCTTAAGAGAGTCTAATCCAGAAATCCAACTTTAGGTTACTGCTTTTAATTAGGATGAGCAGAGGATGGTACTCTCTTAAAAGTTTGGTGTGGCACTTTTTTCTTTGAAAATCATCCCATTATCCCCACTTTGTCCTAGCCCAAAGGACTTCTTTGGACTGTATATGAGATTCCACCCTAAACCTTTGGTACCTTAAACCTTCAAACCGAACCAATATTGCCCAACTTGCTTTTTTCACTTTAGGCTTTCTGTATACTCACAATCTGATCATCAGAAGAAAAAAATCATATCAAGATATAGTATTCATTGATAAGGAACATACTATAACATTTCTATTGCCCTTAATTTGGGAGAGAGGTATATATTATAATCTTTTTATTGTTTTTAATCCTTTTGGGGAAGAGGGGCATAAAATTGGTAGGAAATCATTATTAGAAACATTTTTTTTCTTCTGGTTTGTACATTTCATCTACAAATACACCTTCTCTGTATAAGGTTTTATGAAGGTCACCCAGATCTTCAAATGAAGGAACACAGCTAGTCCCTTAAGACAGGTGTTTTGATTCTTCTCAACTCATTATGCAGATAGGCTACAGCTGCAGAAATATTCATGCACTAGCCTTACTAGAAATTACATTCACTCCTACGGCACCATTTTCCAGACTGCAAAGCTGAACTTGATACTTCCTCTGTGCCCATTTTCCACCTTTCTAACTTCCTCTTTCATCCTTAGAGGGCATCTCCTGAGTCAGAAAAGAAACCAATCAGGAACCATCTCACTAGTTACTGCTTTGTTTAGGAACCAAGAGGCACACCTGGCCAAGAGGGTTCTTGGAATGAGCACGCTGACCCTAGAGAAGGTAACTTACAAGAGGGTATTGGTTATAATGGGGGAGACCATTTGAGGCTAGATGTGTGTCTACCACCATTCAGAATAGACCACACCTGCTTTGCTTTTAGGTAAGACCAGCTCCGACCCTCACAGCTGGATACCAGTTTCAGAGATTTCTAGGAAGTTTCCAGACTTCACTGGAATTTAGCAATATAGTAACACAATCCCCTAAAAATGTCACTTGTTTTGATGTGTTAAAAATAAAAGCAGACGCTTCCCTGCAGGTTGGACATCCTTCCTGTGTAATACTGAGGCTTGGATATTTATGCTATCAGCAGCCACCAGGAATTCTTGGCCCTGCAGTGGCAATTCCACTGCTGACAGCAGTGATAAATAATGATACAGTTCAAGTACTGTATCTGGGCCTCATATGACTCGAATTATACCACAGAAGGCTTGAATTTTCCACTTAGGATCACTGACTAGCTCTTTATTTAAGTGGGATAAAATAACTTGGATATTGTTGTTGTTATTATCATGTCCTCTGATCATTTATCTTAATAAATCTTTCGGTATCCAATGCAAGGTCATTTCAGGTGTATCTTCTAAACTGTAAGCACAACTGCAAACAATATTTCATGGAAAATTCAGGTTCTACCATCAAAGCAAACCTTACCCGTGCCAGGCAGTCGCTGGATTGGAAGTCCGTCTTCCCAGATTTTGAGAAGCGGCGTTTGTCATTGCTTGTGGGCAGAGGGGCATCTGTCTTTGGAATTCTAGGCTCTGTCCCTCTGTCCAATTCCGACCTATCTAGATGGGATCCAGCCACCTCCTTGAGCAAATCCGGGCCATTTTCTAGCTCAAAAGCATGACCGTTTCCCAGTTCAGGGTCTAGGCCGTTGTCCAGCTCAGACACAGGGTCGTGGTCCAACTCACAGCCAGTGCTGCTCTTGGATTCTTCAGTGGCTTTGTGGGTAGAAGGCCTGGCAATGACCCCAAACTTTCTTGCTCTCTTCCCCTTCTTCACCGTTCGGTCCGCCAGCTCCAAGGTAGGTGTCTCTCCTTGTTCGGAGCTGTTGCTACTGTTGCCGTTATAAGGAGAATGGACTTGGTGCTTGAAGCGGCGTAGCATGATCAGGTAGATGAAGCCGCCATTCCAGCACTGCTCAGCCAGGTAACTGCAAGGGAAAGAGAGGGGCCGGTTAAAACCCTCCAAACATCCTCTGCAAACAATGCAGTGGATCGACGCATCCGTGGCCCACACGGAACCCACGTGACTAAAAGCCTGGCAGGGTGATCGAGGCACGAAGCTTCTTAAACAGGCTCCACACTCCATTCAATCTATTGAATTGTTGATGCTAGAAATAACCCCCAAAGAAAACAAAAAACCATCATGAACTGAATATGATTCATGAAAGTCCCCTACGAAGATACTCAGAGAAGGATTATTCTATTAACAGGGCCAATCCTAATATACTGTTTTGTTTTAATTATTCTTCATTTTGCTCAACAACTTGTTGAATCAGAATGATGTCAGCCTCCCATTCACATTGTTCTGATGGGACAACACTGCTAGTGTCAAGGGGAAATGTAAAAATCAGACTGGGGAGGAATGTATAGTTCTGCCCTTGGGATCAAAAAATCAACTGCATGATACAAACTATTATATACAGAACATAAAAGCAACAAGGTCCTACTGTATAGCACAGGGAATGATAGTGAATATCTGATGATAAACCATAATGGAAAAGAGTATGAAAAAGAATCCAATAAAATAAAAAAAGCCACAGATTGGAGAGTCAAACTGAGGCAAAAAACAAAACAAAACCAGCACAAGAGGAACTCTGCCTCACATGAGTTAAGATGAAAAAAAAGATCCTGAGTTGGGCAGGGTGGAGGGGCTGCATTAAGATGCAGCCAATAGAGAAGCACCAGCCAATGGGTGTGGCATGAAATGAGGACCAGGTTCATTTCTTGGTATTGGTTCCAGTTTGGCTATTCATAGAACACGTGAAGTCTGACTTCCAGTCTGGGCCTCACATGAAGAGGAATACTAACAAAGTGGAAAACACGCAGACACAGGGCAACCAGGATGAATATGGCTGCTGGAAACCATGGCAACCAGGAACGGTGGGTGGAAGGAGGGGTGTTAAGCTTGAGGAAGACAAGGGCCAGGCTCAATGGTTTTCACATGTACCTGAGGACCATCAAACATTTAGAAGCAGGAAATCATATGAGCTAATGCATGTGAAGCCTGAAATACAATGACTCCTTCAGATCTTAGAGAATAACAGTAAAATATCAAGTGAGAGGAGTACTTAGCAGCATCCAGGACCAGATCATTAAAGTTTCACTAAAGAAAACACTTGCTCAAAGTCAGCAAGCCAGGCTGGGCTGGATCCCCCACTCATGCCACTAAAGATAAGGCAGCACAAACCCTAGATGAACCCAGGGAAATGCCTTCAACCATTGGAATCTTGCCACATTCTACACATCACTGGCTCCCAAGCAAAGAATGTCAACAACTAAATCCTTAACAAGTCAGACCCGCTTCCCTTCTTCATGCCCCACAAAGAGAATGCCTGGGGCTATGGTGCCTACATTTTCAATTAGTAGAAAACAGAGAAATTTTCCAGTATACCAAACCAGCCTCTCTCCCTCCATGTCTAAATACCAGACCTGAAAGCTGTGGCAGTCCGCGTGTGAGAAAAGGACCAGGTCATAAGGAGAGATGACCAGCCATGTTTGAAATGTAGTAAGTTCTGAGCCAAAGGCATATATTTCCTGTACATAAAGGTCAGGGTATTGCAACGACAGTGACTGTCTAACCAAAGAAGAGAACAATTCTGAATTTTTGCCTTTAAGTAAAATGAATAAGAGAGACGAGTCCTCAAATATCAGCCAAAGCTAGTAAAAAACTTCCTTTGATCCTGGGCTGTAAACCATGGCAATGAAATTACACATAAAAATCAGGTAGATTTAAGATCCTGTACAGACCCCAAGCTGTTCCATGAAACACAGTGAGATGAAAGGTATCTCTAGGCATTTCTAGATGAAACACATTTCTAGACCTTTCTAGGGTCTAGAAAATGAACCCTGGTTCCAGCACCATTTTTCTACAATGTTTAGATTTCATTTTTTGAATTGTGTACTTTTTTTCATACTGGATAAAATCTTTGAAAGGTATAAAATCATAAGAGTAATTAGCAGGCTATAAGGATTTCCAACAAAGGTCCGTCTAGTCAAGGCTATGGTTTTTCCTGTGGTCATGTATGGATGTGAGAGTTGGACTGTGAAGAAGGCTGAGCGCCAAAGAACTGATGCTTTTGAACTGTGGTGTTGGAGAAGACTCTTGCGAGTCCCTTGGACTGCAAGGAGATCCAACCAGTCCATTCTAAAGGAGATCAGCCCTGGGATTTCTTTGGAAGGAATGATACTGAAGCTGAAACTCCAGTACTTTGGCCGCCTCATGCGAAGAGTTGACTCATTGGAAAAGACTCTGATGCTGGGAGGGATTGGGGGCAGGAGGAGAAGGGGACGACAGAGGATGAGATGGCTGGATGGCATCACTGACTCAATGGACGTGAGTCTGGGTGAACTCCGGGAGTTGGTGATGGACAGGGAGGCCTGGCATGCTGCGATTCATGGGGTCGCAAAGAGTCAGACACGACTGAGCGACTGAACTAATAGGTACAGGTTTTTTGTAGGGAGGTGATGAAAATGTTCTAGAATTAGACTGGTGATAACTGCACAACAGTTATGGTGAATATAACCACTAAATTGTACATTTTAAAATGGTGAATTTTATGTCGTGTGAATTACCTCTCAATTTTTAAAAAACTAATAGCAAATATAATAATATCGGCCAAGTTTTGAATTTTTTCTTTGAGTGGATGCTCCTTAAGAACTCTCAGAAGAAATCAAGGCTCAAAAATATTAACTAACTTGCCCAAGTTCACACAACTGCCAACTGGTAGACCCAGGTCTGTCTGCTTCCCAACCATGCACATCCTCTGTGCAGTTCTGCTTCTTAAATCAGTACCATCCCTGGGCTTCAGCTTCCTCATCTGCAAAATGAAGGTGTTAAAACGGATCATCTATCTCTAAGTTGCTTTCACGTTCTACCTGTGACTGCTGGTTTCCTGGCAAGAGTTCCAGGAGTAGGACAGCAAGCTAGCCCAGTGTCAAGTATAAAAGAAAAACCTAGAAAAACAGAAAACAGTCCCTTTATGTGCAAGTCATCGTAGGCCTCCAGGACATTTACCATCAATGTGAAAAAGATTTCACTGGGAGAGGCAATTTCTATCAAATTGCTTTTGAGACTCTACTTTTTGTATTACAACTCTGCACAACTTGATGGATTATCCACAGAGACCTTCTACTCAGTACCAAGAAGGCTGGTCCACTGATTCAGAGTATAAGATTTTGAATATCTTTCCCATCTCTGCTCTCATGGGCACTCCAAGAACCTTAGACTTTTCCAAGGCTGATACTATTTTATTCCTTGTGCAGGATCCACATTCAGCAGAATTACAAAGCAAAAGGAGTTTATCCTTAGTTTGGCACCATCTCCCAGTCCTTTCCTGGCTTCCTAACAATAAATAAGACCCTGACACCTTCAGGGAACTATATGACAGGTTACTTTATTCCTTCCTGGACACTGCATTTTCTAAGGTCATCCTGAAGGCAAACTGTAATGCATGAATTACGGACATTGTAGCAAGTTAGTGAAAAAGAGACTCTTAGGCAGTGGGCAATTTTCTTACAATTCTCTGAATCACCTTAAAGGTAATGCCACCGCATCCCCTCTCCATCAAGTATTCAAATGACTTGCCTAACTTTTCCCACACCTGCCTGGCTAATTCATACTTCCAAATCCCCTTTCTGTTCAGTAGAATTTTTACCCACCATTAGAATCTGTAAACTTCAAAGTCAACATTAGAGAAACCAGACACAAAATACAATCACGTGACTTAGAAAAATAGAAGGTCTCCTCGTCATTAACAACAGGTAAAATTAGTCTTCTACCATATGGTAGCTTCTCTATACCATATGATTATTTTTTGACTTATTCAAAAAATCTGAAACTGTCCTCTGGTATGTAAAATTATTCATTCAATTCACTTAAAATTTATTTTATTTTGACCATCCCAGGCTGGCCTTAAGACAAAGAGAAAAGGCCAGAAATGAGGGACTGAGTTCTAGCTTAGAACTTGTTTGACTAGATCCCTTCCTCTCCCTTTCCCTCAAAAAGTGCTTTATCCAAATGAAACTTTGAGTACCTCCTCTCTTTCTTAATGCTGTCATAATTCTAAAGTCTGGGCTCTGCAGGAGTGGGAGCCTGAGAAGTGGTTGGCAGGTGAGACTAGATGCTTGGAGGAGCTAAAGGGATAAAGCTTCCTGGAGTTTGAAGATCAAGATGGATATGGGCAGGAGATAAGAGGGGCAAAGACAGGTGAGATGCTGGAAGGCCAAGACACCCATCACTAACTCATGCCCTGATTCTATCAAAAGAAGGCCAGAGGAAGCTGTACAGTTTTGATATTTGAGACTGTTTTGCCAAAGCTCTTGGAAGCTACGATCTCCAGGTGCCCCTGGAAATCATCTTGGGCCTCCAGCCACTGATCACTCATGTCTGGTACACAGTGTTAAGACTACAGAAGTCTGCCGCCAGGCTGAACTTGTGCACATGTGCGTGTAACTCAGAGGAACTTGGATCTTCATCGCAGGGCCCTGGCCTGTACTACAATGGTCTGTATAACTCAAAGAACACATAAAAGGATTCTGGAACTTTTCACCAAACCACATATTCTTGCTTCATCTAAGTATGTCAGGTCTCCAGTACAGAAAGCAGGAGACTAAACACTGACTACAAGGAGATGTTTATAGACAAGTTATTCTATCAGCGTCTGAGATTTCCACAGTGAAAATAGCTGCAAAGATCCACCCTGTCTAACACACAGCACCAACCTCTCACCTCTCGCCTAAGGAGTAACAGGAGGCTGGAAAGCTGGTTGTGGTCCTTTGAAAACCTGCTAAGCCTAATTATTCCAGAGGGCTGTCTGAGGCTATAAATCTGTAGGTACCCAGAGAACAATGGGCTGAGAAGAAGTGTTAAATACAGAGAGATTGATTTCCCAGTGAAGTCTTGGCTAGGAAGCAGAGGGAGGCAAGTTTGGACAGCTCTCCAAGAGGGGAAGGGAAGAGGAGAAACATCACTTCCTGGAGTCAGTTAGGAACCAGGGTCCCCATCGGCATTCTTTCTCGGGTATAGCCCTCCAGCTACCTTGAATTTGGGGCACACTTTTCCCAGATTCCACAGCCCTTCCTAAAAAGAGCTGAACTTTCTTTGGGGGACCCTGAAGGCAGAATTTGGGGTCTGAATATCATGCTGAGAAGAGGTACTGATCCCTTTGATGCACTCCCAAGGCCCTTTCTGGAGAGAACTCAACGTGCTTCCTTGTTAGTTCATGGAGGGGAAAGGGAGCTCTGAGCAGATGGAGGAAGACGGGATTGGGCACCAAAGCAGAGCTGAAAATAGAACAGGGTCTGGGCTTAGCGTAAAAGTAACCAGAACACTGTATTCCAACTGCTGGGTGGCGGAGCTAACTGGGGAAGCCAAGTTTTACTCATTCTCACCTTCTCTCTTCAGCACAAATGCCTGGCTTCAGTGACTCTCCCCTTCTCTCTCTTATCTGAAGAATATGCATAAATGAACACGTTTTCTTTATGATAAAATGTGTTTATTATTATTAATTTAAATGATTAATTACATTTTTTATTTATTTATGCCTCTCTGCACAGCATGTGGGATCCTGGTTCCCTGACCAGGGATCGAACCTGTGCCCCCCTGATTTGGAATTGCAGTGTCTTGACCACTGGACCAGAGAAGTCCTTGTTTATAAGTTTTTTTTAATCATAAAATTTGGATTGGCAAACACAGGTTGAAAGTGAAGAATCAGAATAGATACTTGACAAAAATTTTTTTTTCTGACCTATGATACAATATTATTCATTCAAACCCAAACCAAATTATCAGCTGCCAAACCTGTAACCACCACAGGAGTGAAATTTAAGCCATAGCATCTACATATGAGGACAGAGGTCCACAGTGCTCTAGGGGAATTGGGATGTGGGGAAGAGGGGCAAGTGTGCTGATCCTCTGGCTACTGCTCTTTCTATGAATGATAAATTGTCTTTCATTCCTGATCCAGGGCTCTCCTATCTTCTGCCGGCAGCACCCAGGAAACAGTGGCAGGCTAACTGCTTAGCTTACTAGTCAGATAAAATCATAATTCTTGACATGTAGCAGAAGAATATGCCGACTCAGTTCATAATTGATCTTGTTCCCCAATCTTATCCAAGGAGCTCAGTGATATGAGCCTTCACACCAGTGACTAAGAAATAAAAATCAATATGCATCTTACATCAAAACAATATTGAAAATAAATCTTTCAGGTAGAATCAAAGAGGTGGTATTATACTAAGAGGAGTCATAAAGAAAGTGGGTGTTTGAGCCTCTGAGTTCACAAATACTGATTAAAGTCAGTGTATCAGGGATTTCCTCCTCGGTCTAGTGGTTAAGACTGTTTTCCAGTGAGGAGGGGTAGGAGTTTGATCCCTGGTTAGGGAACTAAGATTCCATACAACTTGCAACCAAAATGCCAAAACATAAAACAAAAGCTATATTGTAACAAATTCAATACAGACTTTAAAAATGGTCCACATTAAAAAAAAAAAAAAACCTTGAATACTCAATAAAAAGCAGCTAAGTCATACGATTCCTGAAAAAAAAATTTTTTTCAATTCCCACACAAGAAGGTATCATTGATTTTTGGTATTTATTTTGAAAATCCACATCTCAAACTAACAAGATTGATTTAAATTCACCACTCTCACAGCAGAGTATCTCTACACCAGGACACACTCCATACTTTCTAGTCCAATACAGCTCTCACAGGAAAGACCTAGAAGCATGGTCTTTGCATTCATGTTGTAGTAAGTTTACATGAAGTTTCAGCTTTCCTCCAAGGTTTTCTTGTACCTCACTGTCTGCATGAATCAATAAAAGCAATTTTGAAAGCACTCATACACCTTTGGGAACCAGAAATTCAGAAGATAAGTAGAAAACACGTGATCAACAATAAGAACTGACCTTATAAAACATACTGCAGAGAAACTGCCCCACAAAACAGACCCTCCAGGCTTCTATTTGCAAATGACTGCATTTCTTTATTCAATTACTATGAGTGAATCAGAGTTTCTTACGACTATATGAGATCAACGTGCAGTCTATACAAAATCAAATTAGAACTCCAGCCACACAGCTTTGCTAATTCATCCTGATGATGTTGGTCACATTTTCCCTGGGGGTGGGGGCCGGGGAGGGCATGCAGGTGAAGTCAGACTTTGCTGTACATGAATGAGTCAATTTCACCTCATGAGGGAACTGATGAGCTCAGACAGCACACATGGGAACTCCTTTCACTTCTTTTTCCCTCATGACATACACTACTTTTTCTGCATACTGAATTACTACTTGCACATTACAAATCTATTCACTCACTCACTCACTTAACCAACGGTTATTGAACGCCTACTGTATGCCAGGCACTGGTTTAGGCATTTGGTGAGGGTATAGCAGTGAAAAAACTGATGTCCCTCTTTGTGGAGCTCACAGTTTAGCAGAGGCAGAGACAAACAACAGACCTATTTAAATAATCATCCAAATAAATATTGAGTAGTATGTTAGAAGGTGAGACATGCTATGGAAAATAGAACATATTGAACAGGATAAAGAGGACTGAGCACGCCAGGAGCTGAAAGAGGTGGATTGAAATTTTAAGTGCATTGAGCAAACACTTGAAGAAGATGAAAGAGTTGGCCGTGCAGCTGCCTGGGAGAAGAACGTTCCAGACAGAGGGAAGAGCCAGTGTAAAAGGGCTAAACTGGAAATGCGCCTGGTGCATGTGAGAACAGCGAGGAGTGGGCAAGGAGGAGAGTAACAGGGGACTAGCTAGGGGAGATACCAGGACCAGTTTCTGCAAGACTGTTGTAAAGACTTTTGTACAGAATGGGGAGTGGGGGCTTCCCAAGGGGCTCCATGGTAAAGAATCTGCCTGCCAATGCAGGAGACACGGGTTCGATCCCTTATCTGGGAAGATCTGGAGCAACTAAGCCTGTGTGCCACAACTACTGAGCCTGTGCTACAGAGCCCAGGAACCACAATGACTGAAGCTAAGGGCCCTAGAGCCCGCGCTCTACAAGAGAAGCCACAGCAATAGCAAGTCTGTGCACTGCAACTGGAGAAAAGCACCGCACAGCAACAAAGACCCAGCATAGCCAAAAACCAAACAAATAAATTAAAACAGAAAGAGCAAGTTCTTAAAAAAAAATGAGAAGCAGTTCAGCTCTGAGGAGAGGAATCATGTGATACGTACTATGTTTTAAAACGAAGGCTTTGTTCCTGTGTTGAGAGTGGACTACTGGTAGAGCAAAGGTAGGAGTGAGACCAGATATTCAGTTAACTGTGGCAGAGAAGCTGGCTCAGTGCAGAATAACAGTAGGGGTGGTTTCAAGTGGTCAAAATAAAGATCAGTTTTGAAGGTAGAGTCAGCAGTCTGCTTTTGGATCTGATACAGGGGGTGAGAGGAAGACAGAAGTCAAGGATGGTGTCTACGTGTTTGGCTTGAGCAACCAGAGACATGGAGCTGTCACCACCTGAGGCTGGTAGAGTAGCTTTCTGTGGGTTGGGGCCATCTGACCTATTTTGGTGCCCAGGTCTATTCTGGAGTTACATTCTGAACATGTTTGAGAGGCTCATGTGGCTGCTGGGTGGGTGGCTGGACATCTGAATCTGGATGCTGGAGCAGAGGACTGAACTGGAAACAAAAAATTGGGAGGCATCAGAGTACCAATGACATTTAAAGTCTCCCGAAGATAAACTCCTTTAGGTGGACTTTCTGAGGCCAGAGTTCTTGCTGAATCAAAAGCACATTGAAATGTTTTGTATGTGCTTCCAATCTTGCCTCTGGCAAGGGGTATAACAAATGAATCCCTTAATTTAATACACTAGAAGCGTCTCAAAGAACCATTTGTCACTCTGTATTCTCTACCAGTCTGCCAGTCAAGAGCTACCTCATGTCCTAATTTGCAAATCAGTAATGGCAAGGGAATTCATTAGAAGGACTGATCCTGAAGCTCCAGTACTTTGGCCACCTGATGCAAAGAGCTGACTCTTATTGGAAATAAGACCCTGATGCTGGGCAAGATGGAAGGCAAAAGGAGAAGAGGGCAGCAGAGGATGAGATGGTTAGCATCACTGACTCAATGGACATGAGTTTGAGCAAACTCCGGGAGACAGTGAAGGACAGGGAAGCCTGGTGTGCTGCAGTCCATGGGGGTGCAAAGAGTTGGACACAACTGAGCAACTGAACAATAACAAAAATGACTAGTGAGGTCAAAATCCTTAGTAGTCCTCTGATTTCTTTGAAAATTGCCTATTTATGCCTTTGTAAAGATCTTCATTTTTGTATCCTCACACTCTAGCA
>NW_011494903.1:10016841-10060112 GCF_000754665.1 Bison bison bison
CTCTAGCACAACCACAGGCATACATTAAGCACCACACACACACACACACACAAATGACTCATCAGTGAAAAGACCCCTTCTTTCAAAAAAAAAAGACTTCTTTGGGATAAATAACTTAATTGAGGCATATTTTCTCTTTCCTACAAATTCATCCATCTCAAATGTACAATTCAATGATCTTTAGGAAATTTATCAAGCTGTGCAACCACCACCATCAATCAGTTTCAGAACATTTTCATCACCCTAGTAAGATTCCTTATGCCCTTTCACAGTTAACGCCATTCCCAGCCCAGCCACCACTTTTTCTGTCTGTAGATCTGCCCCTTCTGCATGTTTCATATAAATGCAATCATATAACACATGGTCTCTTGTGTCTTGCTTCTTAAAAGCAACTCCTTTTCAATCGATCCTCAGTCATCAGAATTTATCCCCTTCTGCATCTTCTACATTTACACCCTACAAAGTCTTGACTCATGCAAACATGCTCTTTTGAAAACATCTTTCTCACTTTCCTTCGGATCATGCCCAATTATCCAATTATGTCAGCATCCCACCCATCCTTTCCCTTCACTTTATTCTGGGGAATAACCACCTTTCCTTCCAGTTTAGGCTATAAAGCACCTGGTAGCCTCTCCTACCTTCAGAGTTCCTCCCACGACTGCACTGAAATGAAGGGAGCATTCTTTCCCATTTGGTCTCCTAGATTTTCCATACTTTTCCACATCATAAACTATGTTTTGAAAGGAAATAATTTCTCATTAACACTAACTAGGCATAGAGTCCAAACACCATGCTAATGTAATACATATCATATGCTAATACAGTCATGTTACTCTGCATTTCATTTTTATTTCAAAACTGCATTGCATTTTTAATTTTCTCCATGTTATTGTTTTTCCAGGACAGATTACCAGGGACTAATGAACCCAAAGTCTCTTTGGTACTTCTTTTGCCTGGATTGATGTTAAGGAAGCTTCCAGGTCTTTCTTCTGCCCTGCTCCCTGGCCAGTCAGAGACACTTATTTTACATCAAAGAGCTCTCTGCTATGACTTGCACCTGAGAGCTGAAGATAGATCAGCTCTGAGAAACAGAAAAGCCAAAGTGGCTCACTCCCTGTGACTCAGGTCTTACCAGAGATCCAACTCCCCAGCCCTGCCTTTGGCAATTCCTGCGCTTCCTCACATAACGGAGTTGCCCTTGGCCTTGCATTCAAAGAGGCTGCTATTAATGCTCAAGAGTTAGGGAAGCCAGACTCACATCCCAAAGATGATGCTCATTTATCTTCTAGACTCAGAACCACCAAGTCCTGAAAAAATGCGCCAACAATGACCCAGGGATTGAGTTCTGTACTGATGCTGCCACATCTCCGCTGTCCCTCCAGAGTGAAAAGGTGCTGGAGGCTAAGAGAATTAGTGACACACATTCTCCCTTTCTGTCCCTCTTCCCGCGACCAACCACAACCGAGTTCAAAAGCAGCCAGGAATCCTCAAGCCCTCACAGTGCACCATTCAAAAGACACCACCCTCTTCGCTTCCCCAGAGGTGGCGGTAAAAAAAGGGAGACTCTTGTGGATCCCTGCATTTACTGAAAGCACTCGCCACTGCTCACACACCAATTCAAACGCTGATGAAATGTCTGTGCCCTCCACGTCCCTCCCCTTTCAGGCAGATCCAGCTGCATCTTGAAACAATTTCCCCAGTTTGTCTCAATCCTTCCAGGGTCCGTTCCATTGGCTTGGCCAGAGCCTGCCCCCACCTCATGCCAAGCCTGGTTTCACTTATGTCAAAACAACTTCCATCAAAATCGTGGGCTTCTTTTTCAAATTTCTTTCACTGTTTTGAAGTCAGCAGAGAAAAGATAATTAAATTGCAAAATAACTACCTCGATTAATGTGCTCTGGCTAATGCCAGGCGCTGTTCTTTTCTCGAATCTCTCCTGTATAGTCTGCTGAGGGTTTTTTAAAATCGGATTTTGGGTTTTCTTTCTTCTCTAAGGATCTCTGGCAGGCATGGTAGGGCTGAACAGGTTTCATAATTTACAAAGGTTCACATAGACTGACTTTCTAAGTTTGGCAACATTCTTTTCCAAGCAAAGGGTGCTCCTTAAAAGCTGGATTTCTTGGATATCTTCCCTGTAATTCATCCATCTGCATGATCCTCTAGGCCTCTTCTTAGTTTGGAGGATTTCAATTACAAGAAAGCCAAATCAATAAAGTTCTATCCTAGAAAAAGAGATAAGCCAAGTCCTTAGAGATGTGGACAGCACAATTTTAACATCTGGGCTTCCAATCAGTATAATTCTTCGTGTGTCTGCTGACCAGTTCTGACTGTGACATCATTGACATTTGTAGCCTCTGGCTAATTATGCTCAAAGAAAATGCGTAGGCATTTTGTATTATCTACTGGGATTTTTAAAATAACTGCAAACTAAGCATTAAAGAAACCATATATTATTGGATACACAAGCATAAACATTTATATGAAAATACAAAGCTTGCTTTTAATGGTATGTTTATATTAGAAGTGCCAGAAACTAATACAAATTATAATAGACAAGGGGGATGGGTACCAGGATTGATTAAGTGTAACTATATGCTGTGTATTGAGTTAATTGCACATACACCTCACCTTGATCCATCTTTTAGAGATGAGAAAATAGGCTCAGAGAGATTAACTTGCCCAAGGTCACCAAACTGATACAGGTGGAACTAGGACTTAAATTTCAATTTGATTGCAAACAAATCCAGGCCATGACCTTGGGACTTACCATGTGCCCCATCCTAACATTGTTCATTATGACCAGGTTTGTTGTTGCTGTTGTTCAGTCGCTCAGTCATGTTCGACTCTTCACAACCACATGAACTGCAGCATTCCAGGCTTCCATGTCCTTCACTATCTCCCAGAGTTTGCTCAAACTCATGTCCATTGAGTCAGTGATGCTATCCAACCATCTCATCCTCTGTCACACCCTTCTCTTCCTGCCCTCAGTCTTTCCCAGCATCAGGGTCTTTTCCATGAGTCGGCTCTTCCCTTCATGTGACCAAAGTGTTGGCGTTTCAGCTTCAGCATCAGTCCTTCCAATGAATATTCAGGACTGATTTCCTCTAGGATGGACTGGTTGGATCTCCTTGCAGTCCAGGGGATTCTCAAGAGTCTTCTCCAATACCACAGTTCAAAAGCATCAATTCTTCGGTGTTCAACCTTCTTTATGGTCCAACTCTCACATTCATACATGATTACTGGAAAAACCACAGCTTTGACTAGATGGACCTTTGTTGGCAAAGTAATGTTTCTGCTTTCTAATAGGGTTTCCAGGTTGGTCATAACTTTTCTTTCAAGGAGCAAGCATCTTTTAATTTCATGGCTGCAATCACTGTCCACAGTGATTCTGGAGCCCAGGAAATAGTCTGTGACTATTTCCATTTTTTCTCCGTCTATTTGCCATGAAGTAATGGGACCAGATGCCATGATCTTTGTTTTTTGAATGTTAGGCTTTAAGCCAGATTTTCCACTGTCCTCTTTTACAATCACAACCAGGTTTAGAAAAAGAAAAAAGGGCAGCAACCTCTATCTGCCAAAGAGGCTTCTCCCCATGTGAATATCATAAGGGATTCCACTTCAGTGGGTTGTTCACACCCAAAATAAATCCCACACCCAGAAGGAAAGGGCCTTGGGGAAAACAAGGGGTATTTTCAGACAGGTCCAAAAGGCAGGTGAGTGCTTGGGAGGAGTGAGGTGCTTTCTCCAGGCGAGTGGAAGAGGCCAACTGCCCTCACCTATCTCTCCACCATGATCTTGAGACAGTCCCCGCAAGTTCTGGAGAAGCAGGGCCAACATTTCCTCAGCTTGCCCAGAATCAGAGGCCTGGGTGTTCAGCATAGCCAAGGTCCAAAATAATGGCTAGCACAGGCTATGCCTCCAAGGTTGACCCCTGGCTCGGGGCATCCTGGACCACAGCCACCTCGCCTGGCTCTCTGCACCCTCTACGGCGCCTCCACTCCAGACCAGGGCCTCTCAAGCAGACTGTACCCTGGACACCTCTCTTTTAACGATGAGCCGCCCCTCCGATGGCAGGCAGTCTGCACCCATCTTCTGGCTGTAAACAAAAGGGGTTTTAATACCACATGCATTGTTCCTGTGGATTTTTGTGGAAGATAATGTGCTGTAAGGTGAGGCTGGGAGGCAAGGGGAGGAGCAGGCAAATCTCTGAGCTGAAGGGCTGCTCAGATGTCTCTTCAAGGAAGGACTCGCTGTCCAACGGGTTAGGAGTGTCTTATTAGCTCATGACCTCCAGCTGTGAGCTTCATCAAGCTCGTGCTCAACTCTCACGTCAAGGTCATGCTCTTCTGGGGGTGGTTCGTGGTCAACAGCAAGCCAGATGGGGAGACACGGGCTGGCTGTTTCCACCTTGTGTGCCTCCTCCGATGAGCACGCTTGACTCCAGAGCTCCCTGTGGGGCTGCCCGCCTCGGTCAGGACAGCAGCACGGTTGGTTCATGCCAGCTCCCCCTGCCCACACCTGCTCCCTCCCTATTCCTTCCACAGATGTTTCCCCAACAGACATCTTACACTCATAGCTCTAACTCAGCATCTGCTTCCTGGAGAACGCATGTGAGGGAGGGTGATATGATGAGAAGAACAATATGATATGATGAGAAGAACAAAATATTTCCCCAAAAGGAGATGATGGGAAATGAGACTAGCCAAAAAAGGGCTGTCATGAACGGGGAGAACTCGGCTCATCTGAGCAGAAGAGCAGCCAGCAGAGCATTCTTGAGAAGTCAAGTTGTATGAATGGCATTCACAAAGATTCCCTTTAAATCTGCTGGCTGGTAAAAGGAAAAGCCAACAGCAAAGAACTCGTTTGGGGTGAGGCTCTCTTTACTCATCTCTAAACAGTGTCACCAGAATTCACCCCAGTATTGGAGTCAGATCACACAGTTCAGGTGTCAGTACTGCCGCGTGGGCCCTTGGGCAGGACGCTGGACCTCACAGGTGAATCCCTCGGACTCATTGAGCTATGGGATGGTTGGGAGGATTTAAGTGGGAGCTAGCCGGTTTCTGGCCTGGCACAAAGTACACGTCAATAAATGTCAGTTCATCATGCTCTCAGAAATTCGCTAAGTAATCACAGGTCAACCAGAACAGCCTGTCAGCGGCGAATGTCCTGGAGAGAATCCCCAGAAGGTGAACTCACAGAGGGGAGCTGTCAGAGCCGATTCTGGGATCTGAATGGGACAGAGAGAACCACAGTCAACTTGGGGTGAAAAAGAGCCCTTGGAGAAATCAAATTCACACAGACAGACAGAGAGAAAGGGACTCCAAACTAAAGATTTGAAAGAGGGCACTTCCCTGGTGGTGTAGTGGTTAAGAATCTGCTTTCCAATGCAGGGAACACGGGTGTGATATCCGGTCAGGGTACTAAGATCCCACATGCTGTGGGGCAACTAAACCAATACGCCAGACCTACAGAGCCCACACACTCTGGAGCCCTTGAGACACAACTGGAGAGGAGCCCTTGTACCACAGTTAAAGAGCCCATATGTCACAACAGAGAACCAACGCAGCCAAAAAATTAATTAAAAAAAGAAAGATCTGAGAGAGTAGGGCAAATATGCTTTAGATGCCAAGCCTCGCTGACCCCTGAGACAGAGAGGCTCTCTGAGGGTCTCAGGGATCTAAGTTATCCCAGCGAGAAGGATGCCTATGTGTGTGGGGGTGCGTGCATGTGTGGCTGTGGGAGAAATCAGGCTCTGTAGACCATCAGCACAGCAGGCCATACTGTCTGCCAGGAGAGGAGACAGATGCCTTTCAAAACACAGACAGTGGTGGCCTCTTGTTTCACTTCCATGTCCATCTGGCCAGGGTCAGGCTCTCAACTCCCAGAGCAGTTGCAAGCCTTCTGGCCTGACCTGAACCCTAAGGGTGTTTCCAGAGGTCCTGGAATTGCCTCAGGATTCAGGGTGGAGTCTGGGAGGCTGCCCATCCCAACCAAGCTGTGAGATGGGCTGACCCCTGAATATTTCGTAAACTATGTGGGCGGCTCTCAGTGATACCAACAACTGCCACAAATAATCAGATGCACACGCGAGGAGTGACCTCCTCTTCCAGCACCCCATCTCCCTGGCCCACCTTTCCAACATCTGTCACAGGTATCTAGACAACACCCTTCCCTCTGGTTCAGACGCCTCCTATAAAGGGCCTCCTTCATTCTGCTGAGTCAGGAGTTTCAAAAGCCCAGCTATTTTAATATTAAATATTTCAGCACACGCCAATGCCATGAGACAGTCAACATTATGTTTTTTTTAAATGTCAAGAGAGGGACTCTCTGCAGACACACGATTTCAACTCTAGGGGGAAAACACCCGAGCATGAACAGCTAGCTCTGCCTTAGTATGAGGTGAAGCAGGTGTGGGTATTTGAGTCACATGCATGTTTTAGAATCTTAGGAACTCACTTCGTTACCAAGTGTTCTCAACAGGAAAGAGCTGGCAGACCGCAGGCACCAGACTTGGAGCCCGCCTACTTGGAGCAAACGGAAAACATCCAAAAACAAAATCAGAGCCATGGACTTGCCTGGAAAAATAAACACCCCCCCAAAGTTATTTCTCGACTTGCACACCAGGAAAAGCATGATTCGGAAGAATTTGGAAGGGAGGAGAAATAAAAGCATTGAGCACCTTCTTGAACTTTTGCGGGGGGTGGGGAAACAAATGAGAGTTTTCCACTTGGGCACTGTTCCCTTTAGACTCCCAAACATTTCTCAAAGACAAAGGGGCATCCTAAGTGGCCTAGCTCCCCACGTGCTGTGCTTAGTCGCTCAGTCGCATCCGACTATTTGCAGCCCCATGGACGGCAGCCTGCCAGAGTCCTCTGTCGACGGGAATTCTCCAGGCAAGAACACTGGAGCGGGTTGCCATGTCCTACTCCAGGGGATGTTCCTGACCCAGGGATTGAACCCAGGTCTCCCAAATTGCAGGTGGATTCTTTAGCTAGGGAAGCCCATGAAACACTGGAGTGGGTAGCCTATCCCTTCTCCAGGGGATCTTCCTAACTGAGGAATTGAACCAGGGTCTTCTGCATGGCAGGAGGATTCTTTACCAGATGATCTACCAGGGAGGCCCCCTAGCTCCCCCCATGCTGGGGAGCAAACAGACAGGAGTTTTATGAGGGCAGCAGCAGCCCCAGGTGAGAGGGCAGGGCACCCAATTCACCAGACACTTAGAGGGCTTCATGCAGGTTCTGGGAAAGACCCAGGAGAACATGGGGCCGACAAGGACAATGGATCACTCCTTAACTAGGGGGTTTTTCTGCTTTAGTTAACACTTTGCATCCTGCTGCTGCTGCTAAGTCGCTTCAGTCGTGTCCGACTCTGTGCGACCCCATAGACGGCAGCCCACCAGGCTCCCCCGTCCCTGGAATTCTCCAGGCAAGAACACTAGAGTGGGTTGCCATTTCCTTCTCCAATGCAGGAAAGTGAAAAGTGAAAGTGAAGTCGCTCAGTTGTGTCTGACTCTAGCGACCCCATGGACTGCAGACTACCAGGCTCCTCCGTCCATGGGATTTTCCAGGCAAGAGTACTGGAGTGGGGTGCCACTGCCTTCTCTGTTGCATCCTGAGTTCTCTTCAAAAAGTTCCTCCTAAAAGATTTACTTGAGTCTTTTAAAATTAGTTATTATGGCCTCAAGAGCATCAAGATGAGATTTATTTAATTACCTTCCCTGCTCAGCTTCCTCCAAGGGCTTGTGTATTGGCACCACCTGTTCTCAAAAGAGCCACCCTTCAAGCAAAAGGAGGTGATTCCAGGTAGGACTTAAACAAAAATTAACTTTGACAAAGGAGATCTGTGGAAAATACGAAAATTGGTTTCTTAAACAACGGAGGGCTTCCCAGGTGCTCAGTGGTAAAGAATACTCCTGCCAATGCAGGAGACCTGGCTTTGGTCCCTGGGTCAGAAAGATCCTCTGGAGTAGGAAGTGGCAACCTACTCCAATATTCATACCTGGAGAATTCTATGGACAGAGGAGCCTGGCGGGCTACAGTCCATGGGGTTGCAAAGAGTCACACACATCTAAGCACACATGCACAGAACTGAGAAGCAAGGTTCTCTAAATTACCATGCACGAAGTTTATAAGGTCCAGTTTCATTTGAAACATCTTCAAAAAATATAAATAACTGTGTGACTAAATCCAAAACGACCTCTTCTCGGGCTCTTTTAAATGGCTGGAGTTCCAGATCGAAGAGTCTACAAAGAAGAAAAGATTTTTTTGTTTTTTTCCTAAAGTTTAGATGTCCTAATTTTCACTCTTCCTCAGGCAGAGGCAAGGGATAGAAGGAAAAAGAGAAAAAAGCAACTGAGAGGAGGAACAAATAAGAAAAGTGAGTTTTCAGTTTTCATTCTTAAATCCCAATAGGATCGATGAATGGAGCTGTATTTTAAAGGCCCTGCCCCAGATTTCACAACACAAAGACTCTCTCAGACAAATCCCAATGCAGCTTCTTGGGAGGCTATGGGGGCTAAAGAGAGAAAACACACAACTCCTCCCCAGCCCCTACTCTAAAGGGGAGGTCCCTGGGAGGCACTCCACAGCAGAACCAGAAGGGAGTCAGTCTGGTGCCAAGAACAGATTTTCTATGAAAATTAAGGAAATGATAGACAAGAATCTGGTTCAAGAACTGAGGACACGCATCAGGCTCAGGGCTGACAAAGCAGAGAATAAGCAGTTGATTTCTGCCCTCAACTTTCACAGTCAATCTGTAACTAATATTTTTCATCATTAATTTTTTTGGTAATTAATTTTTAAAATTAATGTATCAATTATATGGTTAATGACAAATTATATTGTTGAAACCATTTCATAGAACATGAAATAGTAATATATAAAATACTGAATTTATTCAATGTGAAAGTAAATGTTTAATATTATTAATAAATAAAATCACAAAAGTTATATTTATATCCTACACATTTAAAAATAATCTTAAGTATATGAAGACTCTTCCACCAGAAGCACAGGTTACTTCAGAAGCTTCTGCAAGAGAGACTGACCTGCTCTGGGGGTGGGTGTCCACAGGCAAGTTTCCTCAGGAAGTACCAAGGGTCTAAGGTCCAGCACAAGTTAGCTGGGCTGGGAGTTGGCCAAAGCATGAGGCCTGGAGGGATGGGAGAGGGCAAGACACTCCAGGCAGAGAGGTTTGGACCATGTTTAGGGTCCTGGGCCACGAATCTGACTATGAACTCCAGTTGTGCCTCAAACAGGACATGAAGTCACAGCAAGGCTCTGGTTTGAACAGTGTCCCCCACCAACCCCCGCCCAAAATTCAAGTCTATGTAGAGTTTCAGAGTGTGGCCTTATTGGTAACAGGTTTTTGCAGATGAAATCAGTTAAGTTTCCAGATAAGAAACTTTGCAGCTGAAGGTGGAGGAGATCTATACAGCCAGCAAAAAAAAGACTGGGAGCTGACTGTGGCTCAGATCTCAAACTCCTTATTGCAAAATTCAAACTGAAATTGAAAGTAGGGAAAACCATTAGGCCATTCCAGTATGACCTAAATCAAATCCCTTGCAATTACACAGTGGAAGTGACAAACAGATTCAAGGGATTAGATCTAATAGGCAGAGTACCTGAAGAACTATGGACAGAGGTTTGTAACACTGTACAGGAGGCAGTGATCAAAACCATCCCCAAGAAAAAGAGATGCAAAAAGGCAAAATGGTTATCTGAGGGGGCTTTACAAATAGCTGAGAAAAGAAGAAAATCTAAAGGCAAAGGAGAAAGGGAAAGATATACTTATCTGAATGCAGAGTTCCAAAGAATAGCAAGGAGAGATAAGAAAGCCTTCCTAAGTGAGCAATGCAAAGAAATAGAGGAAACCAATAGAAAGGGAAAGACTAGAGATCTCTTCCAAGACAATGACAGATACCAAAGGAATATTTCATGCAAAGGACACAAAGGGCACAGTAAAGGACAGAAATGGCATGGACCTATCAGAAGCAGAAGATACCCAGCAGAGGTGGCAAGAATACACAGAACTGTACAAAAAAGATCTTAATGACACGGATAACCACGATGGTGTGATCACTTACCTAGAACCAGACATCCTGGAGTGCAAAGTCAAGGAGGCCTTAGGAAGCATCACTACGAACAAAGCTAGTGGAGGTGATGGAATTCCAGCTGAGCTATTTCAAATCCTAAAAGATGATGCTGTGAAAGTGCTGTACTCAATATGCCAGCAAATGTTGAAAATTCAGCAGTGGCCATAGGACTGGAAAGGTCAGTTTTCATTCCAATCCCAAAAAAGGGCAATGCCAAAGAATGTTCAAACTACTGCACAACTGCAGTCATTTCACATGCTAACAAGGTAATGTTCAGAATTCATCAAACTCAGTTTCAACAGTATGTGAATCAAAAACTTTGAGATGTACAAGCTGGATTTAGAAAAGGCAGAGGAACTAGAGATCAAATTGCCAACATCCGTTGGATCATAGAAAGAGCAAGAGAATTTCAGAAAAACATCTGCTTCATTGACTACGCAAAAGTCTTTGAATGTGTGGATCACAGAAAACTGTGGAAAATTCTTCAAGAGATGGGAATACTAGACCAGCTTACCTGCCTCCTGAATACAGGTCAAGAAGCAACAGTTAGAACTGATCATGGAACAACAGACCTGCTCCAAACTGGAAAAGGAGTACGTACGTCAAGGCTGTATATTGTTACCCTGCTTACTTAATTTATATGCAGAATACATCATGTGAATTGCTGAGCTGGATGAAGCTCAAGCTGGAATCAAGAATGCCAGAAGAAATATCAATAACCTCAGATATGCAGATGACATCACCCTTCTGGCAGAAATTGAAGAGGAACCGAAAAGCCTCTTGAGGAAGGTGAAGGAGGACAGTGAAAAAGCTGGCTTAAAACAACATTCAAAAAACAAAGATCACGGCATCCAATCCCATCACTTCATGGCAAGCAGGTGGGGAAACAATGACAGACTTTATTTTCTTGGGTTCCAAAATCACCATGGATGGTGACTGCAGTCATGAAGTTAAAAGACACTTGTTCCTTATAAGAAAAGCCATGACAAACCTGGACAGTGTATTAAAAAGCAGAGACATCACTTAGGTGACAAAGGTCCGTCTAGTCAAAGCTATGGTTTTTCCAGTAGTCATGTATGGATGTGAGAGTTGACCATAAAGAAGGCTGAGCATTGAAGAATTGATGCTTTTGAATTGTGGTGCTAGAGAAGACTCTTGAGAGTCCCTTGGACTGCAAGAAAATCAAACCAGTCCATCTTAAAGGAATTCAATCCTCAACATTCACTGGAAGGACTGATGCTGAAGCTGAAGCTCCAATACTTTGGCCACCTGATGCAAAGAGCTGATTCATTGGAATAGACCCTGATGCTGGGTAAGACTGAAGGTAGGAGAAGGGGAAAACAGAGGATGAGATGGTTGGATAGCATCACCCACTCAGTGGACATGAGTTTGAGCAAACTCCAGGAGCTGGTGAAGGACAGGGAAACCTGGCGTGCTGCATGCCATCCATGGGGCTGCAAAGAGTCGGACATGACTGAGAGACTGAACAACAACCAGATAAGAACATACTGATTTAGAATGAATCCTAAATTCAATAAGGGTGTCCTTATAAGAGTCAGAAAGGAACCAGGAGAGACCCAGAGAAGAAGGGGATGTGAGGGTGGAGCCTGGAGGGAGGGGTCTACAAGGCAAGAGATGCTGGGGGTTATGAAAGACTGGTAGATGAGGGAGAGGTGGGGGATGCTTTCCTCCTCAGAGCCTCCGGAAGTAACCAGCTATGCTGACCACTTGATTTCAGACTGCTAGCCTTCACAACCGTGAGAAAATAGATTGCTGCTTGAAGTCTTGGAATCTATGGTGCTTTGTTATGTAGTCCTAGGAACAAATGTAGCCTCCTCCCCTCCTTTTAGCTTTGCCAAGAGGTTCTGACTCTTGGGCTTCTTTTGTAATGAGAGGCAATCTTGTAAAACCTCTAAAATCTACTTGAGACAATTTTTATCATGATCTGCATGGTATGACAAAAGAAATGTTCACATACTGAAGAATGGGGAAGTCAGTCATCCTGGCTCACATGTGAGTTGACCTGAATTTTATGCTAACAGCCTTCCTATTTGTGGCCTATCAAGTATACATTATACATTGGCTTTAATTATTAAAGAAAAGGGAGCACTGGCCAGAAGTAAACAATGTCTGTGCAAAAATAAAGGTTAAATGCCTCCCTTCCTGAGACACCAATGCTAGTACTCTTCAATGATAAGACTCTCTTCCCAGGTGCCAAGGCCATACTGACTCACTCTGTATATGCTTTTTTTCACCCCCTTAACTGTGAAGGAATGTATCCCTGACTTGTCTGATGTTCTTTGTTCTGACAAGATATAAAACTGTGCTAAAAACCATGCTTCTCCATAGAGGTTCCTCAGAGTTATATGAGAAGTTGTCTTCCAGACTATAGTCCTCAGTTTGGCTCAAATCAAACTGCATCCTATTCATATCATAGACGGCTTATTGATTATTTTTGTCAACACTTATATAATAAAGTGATTTTAAATCAATATATGAGATATGCTATCAAAGCACTTAAAAACAATCTTTAAAAACATCAAGACAAACTTTCCTATTTCACAACTAATGTGCATTGTGTCATTTCTTTGGATTAATTCATAAGAACAAAGATGATTTACTGACTCAAATTTAAATATACATTATTAAAATATTTAAATATAGAGAAGAATTACTTCTGTGATACCTATGGCATCAAGAATAGAAAACAAGACAAAGCAAAAGAAAACCAAGTCCTGCCATTTAAGTCCTTGGATGTTTAGAGTTTTTGCATTTGAATTGTATTAAATGTTTTAGGGTTTTTTTTCCCCAAGTTACGATGTTTGGCATCTAGATGACAGCAAGAAAGAAATTTCCAGCTGCAACTGTAATCACATCTCTTCAAACAACACATCACAGGGGTGAATAGTCTTTAATAAATAGCAGCTACCTTGGATAGAACAAGAGACAGCTGTTATGGAGGAATTTTGATCATATGAAATGTAACCTAAAGATCCAGTGAACATCTTCTTAAAGTGAATCATTACTATTACATTCCTTGTGAATTTGAATCACCAGTGTCCCCTTATCCTTGCCATTCATGATTCATTAAAGGCACAAAGACAAAATAATTTAGGACCCTACAGTGGAAAAAACCACTACGGTGGCTACAGCAAGTCATTCGTGAGATGAACTGGGTATCTCAGTCATAAGAACAACTGATCATTTTCCTATTCAGCACCTGCTTTGAGATTCTCAAACCATCTTAGAGAGAGGAATGATTAAATGATTTTTTAAAAATTTTCTGATGCATTTCAAATTGACTCCAGGACCACCTTTAATAGCATCAACTTCAGGAACACCTCTGCAAACTCCAGGTAAATTCCCTGTCACAGGTTTGTGATGTTCGACCCCCTTGCCTAAGGGTGGGATCTTGTGGCACAGTGAGCATCAGAACCACAGACTGTTGATCTGCCTCTGGGTCAGAGCCAACAGGAATTACCTGTGTTGTCATTTCAGCCTCTCTCCTCACTAGACACAATTCAGAGGGTATTTAGAAAGCAAACAAACCCAATAAAGATGTCAATGTGTATTATCCATGCTTCACTCAGATTTCTAAAGGACCCCAGACTTTGGAATGGGCTCGTTTCCTTTTTGTCCTTTCTTCTACGGCATCTGACAGGTGATCAGAGCACATGTTTTAAGTTGCTAGCCACTCCTCCATTATCCTAAAGCACAGAATGGGCCACCTTGTTGGCGAAGCATGGGCAGACATGTTACATAACAGAATCAAAGACTTCAGTCATTTGCATGGCTCAGGCCTCACCCAAGAGTTCTTGTGAAGGGAGGAGTCTCTGTTCATACCTGCTTTAAGACATGCCTACATTTCTAATGGGTGCCCTCATCTAACAAGGCTGTTTTCCCTTCCGTATACAAAGTTTGGATTTGCCGCTCACACCTATGTATTTAGGGGAGAATAGGGGGAAAGATCAAGAGAACAGTGTTAACCAGTGTATCAAGGGAAGGATAAAAGACCCTTCCCAACTGCCGTGTTCGGAGAAGGCAATGGCAACCCACTCCAGTACTCTTGCCTGGAAAATCCCATGGATGGAGGAGCGTGGTAGGCTGCAGTCCATGGGGTCACTAAGAGTCAGACACGACTGAGTGACTTCACTTTCACCTTTCACTTTCATGCATTGGAGAAGGAAATGGCAACCCACTCCGGTGTTCTTGCCTGGAGAATCCCAGGGTCAGGGGAGCCTGGTGGGCTGCCGTCTATGGGGTCGCAGAGTCAGACACGACTGAAGCGACTTAGCAGCAACTTCTGTGTTGCACATTAGACAGGAAAGTTCAGCACCCTCACTGCTCCTATTAATACCACCCTATTTTGGTGTAAGTCTTTGCATCTTAGGAAAGTCACTATTAGCAGTAGTATCGTCTTCTCTATCTGACCATTCCAGACTCGTGAAGTGGGTAATGAAAGGGAGGTGGCCACCAGCCTATAAGCTCAGGGACAGAGATGATGGAGCTTCACGGAGCCCATTTGGTCTCCTGGTGCAGAGCTCCTTCCTTGCCCTGTGCAAAGCGACCAGAGAGGGTAATGCTGTTTTAGGAGCTAGCTAGACCCCAGCCAGAAGATCTGCCAGAACTCTCCTCGAGCCACAGAAAGGGTGTGATGTTCTCAGAGGAGTGGGCTGGGTTAGGCCCAGAAGCCTATTGGTCAGAAAGGAGGTTTTGGAGCCTGGAAAACCTAGGTTCTGTCACTTATAGTTGTGTGACTTGAGAGCAAATTATGTTTTCATTTTTGCCTCAGCTTCCTCATCTGAAATGGGTTGCCTATGATAAGTCAAGTGACATTTAGATGCAAAGCATGAGCCCACAATCCCAATACTTGAAAAATGTTCACAGTGATGACATTCAGGGCTACCTACACACGTCAATTAATGACACGTGTAAGTCCCCACTGGTGAAGGGAAGGCACGAAAAACCTACCCATGTGTTTTCAGTTGTGTCCGACACTTTACAACCCCATGGACTGTAGCCTGCCACGTTCCTCTGACCATGGGATTCTCCAGGCAAGAATACCGAAATGGGTTGCCAAGCCCTCCTCCAGGGGATCTTCCCGACTCCGGGATTGAACCTGCATCTCTTATGTCTCCTGCACTGGCAGGTGGGTTCTTTACCACAGGTGCCACCTGTGAAGTCCAGAAACCCACATGGCGAAGATGAAAATGCTGGGCAACTGGACACCAGTCCCAGGGCCCTGGTCCATGTGATCAGGGAAAGTTGATTCCAGTGTCACCTCAGGAGAGGCTGTCTACTTCCCAAGTAAATCAACTTTCTAACCTGGTGTTCTACAGCATCACGTGCGAGTCACGCCAATCTCCGAACCTGGCCCCAGCGAGAAGGAGGTCTGTTTCCAGTCTGGATGGGAGAGAAGTTTGGGGGAGAATGGATACATGCGTACATGTGGCTGAGTCCTTCTTCTGTCCACGTGAAAGGATCACAACACTGTTAATCAACTAGACTCTGATATAAAATAAAAAGTATAAGATAAAAAACAAAGAGGACTGTTTCAACAGAGCAAGAGGGCAGGGGAAGTTTTCAGAAACATCTAACACTGTTGGGCTCCTTGTTCCATCTCTTTCCAACCCGTAAAGAGGCAGGTCCTCTCTGGAAGTTCCACAGGGCACAGATCCTGGCTATCCTCCAATGTCCGGCCCTGGGCTGATTACACTCAAATTGGCACTTGATGATAAAACGTTTTATGAGTGCCCCAGTGGTTTTTACTTGTGTGTCTTGTCAATCATATCAATTACCTCCGAAACATCAATAACCTCAGATATGCGGACGATACCACCCTTATAGCAGGAAGCGAAGAGGAACTAAAGAGCCTCCTGATGAAAGTGAAAGAGGAGAGTGAAAAAGCTGGCTTAAAACTCAACATTCAGAAAACTAATGGCATCTGGTCCCATCACTTTATGGCAAATAGATGGGGAAACAATGGAAACAATGACAGACTTTATTTTCTTGGCCTCCAAAATCACTGCAGATGGTGACTGTAGCCATGAAATTAAAAGACGCTTGCTCCTTGGAAGAAAAGCTATGATCAACCTAGACAGCATATTAAAAACATTACTTTGCTGACAAAGGTCCATCTAGTCAAAGCTATGGTTTTTCCAGTAGTCATGTATGGATGTGAGAGTTGGACCATGAAGAAGGCTGAGCACTGAAGAACTGATGCTTTGAACTGTGGTGTTGGAGAAGACTCTTGAGAATCCCTTGGACTGCAAGATCAACCCAGTCTACTCTAAAGGAAATCAACCCTGAATATTCATTGGAAGAACTAATGCTGAAGCTCCAATACTTCGGCCACCTGATGTGAAGAGCAGATTCACTGGAAAAGACCCTGATGCTGGGAAAGATTGAAGGCGGGAGGAGAAGGAGACAACAGAGGACAAGATGATTGGAAGGCATCACTGACTCAAAGGATGTGAGTTTGAGCAAGCTCTAGGAGACGGTCAAGTACAGGGAAGCCAGGTGTGCTATAGTCCATGGGATTGCCAAGAGTCAGACATGACTGAGCGACTGAACAACTTGTCAGTCAGACAGACTGTGTATACCTTGAAGTGGGTGAATGGCCCTTTTGCAACCTCTTGTCCCTGCCTCCCCAAGCCCTCCTCCAGAATATTCCTAGGCACCCTCTAAGTCAACAGTCACAGTGCGTTTAAGAGAATTGAATCTTTTATCCTTTGCATTAAGCAGTAATGAGGCATGGTAGAGAAATGCATTCAGAATATCAACAACAAGGCAATAATTTTCAAAACATTGAGAATTTTACAAAAATACATTTAGACATGGCGCTACATTTTCTAAATGTGAATCACTGTTATGTGAAGAAATTATTAAAAATAGTAATCGCTGCTATAATTTATATACATATTTGCTGTGGTCTACACACTGTGGTGAACACACTGAGAAAGTTACACAACTCATGAACACAATCTTGAAAGAAAAAATTCATATGGTGAAGTACACAGACTAAAACATGGAAATCACTCCTTCGTATCACCCCAAACACCATTCTTGTAACTTTCAACTTTCATCTTACAGTCATTCTCATCCGTAAGTGTTATGGATTCTAATCCATAAGACTCTGAACTCTTGAGTTTCTAAGTCTTACTTAGGGGGCTTCAACACCTTAGCTAATATTCTCCTATTTTCTTCTAATATCCTTTAAAGATTGCATTTTTGTGTTTATCTCTAGCTCATTTGGAATTTATTTCAAGTGGGACTCTTCTCTAAAAAGTTTTGGCTTTCAATAAAATTCACCAAAGAGATTGCCTTTTATCCTCCAGTTTTAAAATGTCTCCTTTTCATGCACCAAATTCCCTGACATAGATGGGCGTGTTTGGGATTCTCTGCTCTGCTCCGCTTCACTGGTCCGTCTGTCAGTGCCTGTACCATTCTGTTTGAATTACCAGGGCTTCAAAGTGTAGCTTGCTGTCTGGTGAGAAAGAACACACCTCTTCTTATTGTTCTTATTTTCCCCAAAATTTCTTACTTTTCTATTCACTTGCTCCCTTTTCAGATAAATTTAAGTTCATCAGTTTAGGTTCCCAAAATCATCATTTTCAGATTTTGAGGGAAACTACATGTATTTACCAATAAGATAGAAGGCTGTATCCTTAAAAGACTGACTGTAGAGCCCATTTACCAGGTACAAGAACTGTGGTTATAAATACATAATCTGAACAACTGTTCTTTCGTTGAAGATATGACGAGTTAAGGTCACCCCCATTAGAAAGCAAATGGCTAATTCACCCAGTCAGCCCTAGCGGTCAGCTCTGAATCTCTAGAGCAAATCTCCATGCTGTAATCAACATCCCACAAGTTTTCAATTGAGGTTATGAAATCCAAGAAGGTTTTATTTAAAAGTTATTTTTACCAAATCATAACTCAAAGGTAGACAGAGGTTACAAATTCAGACATTCCCATCACATAATTACTTCAAATCACCCTCTCTCTTCTCTTTTCTAACCTGAATTTCAGACTGCAGTGTTTATGATACAACTATATATCTCTTGGCATAGATATCTCAGAATTATTACCATAGATATTTAGTGGAACAAGTCCAATTTTAAACTGAAAACAGTACTTTAAAAGATTTTAAAATTCTGGCATCCCTGTTTATGTAATAATTACAATTCAATAAAAAAGCTATAATATTAAAACAGTGACAGATTTCCTTTAGAGATGCCTGACCAGATTTTTTTCCTTAAAAAGAAAAAACAATAAACAGAAGGGTTTAAACTTGTTTTAAAGTGTAATAAGAGATAGAAACAAGATCTGTATTCAAAATAGACAAGAATCTAGTGCTGATGCTTGCGGGCAAAGAAAAAGAAAACATACATACTCTGTCTAAATACTCTTCATATTTTTTCCACATTTCAGGAAATACTATAAAGATAACAATCTAGCAGGACTGAAGTGTAGAGATCACACATGACAGTTAACAGTTTCTCCAACTGATAGACTGTGTTTGGCTGAGAAGAGAGAAGAAACACAAAACCTCTTTTTCATGAGAAGTTGCAGAGACCTCCATCTGATGTAACAGCACATTCAAAGAATGAGTAGGTAAATCAACCACGGCTCATCTGTATAATGGAATACTACTTAGCAAGGAAAAAGAAGGGACTCCGGATACGTGTAACAACATGGATGAATCTCAAAGGTATTATGCCAACTGAAAGAAGCAAGACTTAAGTACCATGTACTATATGATTCCATTTATATGAAATTCTGGAAAAGACACAACAGAATGTATCAGTGGTTTCCAAAAGCTGGGGGTAAGGAGAGGCTTCTACTACAAAGGGGTGCTTTTTAGCATGATGGAGTGGTTCTCCATCTTAAGTATGGTGGTAATTCATATGACCTGTTTTTGTTGGAATTTATAGACTTGAACAACTAGAAATATCTTCCTTTAGTTCCTTTCTTGTTAGCATTATGTCTCAATTTTATTCTTTTAAATAGAGTCCATTTAATCCTTTCTTTTGAGATTGGGGAAATTTTCTTATGCTAAAGAGTACAGGCAAATTATACTTCAGTAAACTTGTCATTACCAAGAGTATTTTTGCAAACCAAACCCTGTTTTCCCACATCATCTTCCATCTATCAAAGCACATCAGCTATTTATTTGCTTATAAACAAAGGACTGACTTAATGGAAAGAAAGTGAACAAAACTCAATCTTCCTTACTGGTTTATGCTCTTCATTTTTCCAATCATCTGGACATTCTCTATAGTGAATCAAATTAACCATATTAAATGCTGGACCTAGGCTCTTGTATTGCAGTCTGATCCCATGAGACATTTGAAACAAGTCTCACATAGTTTCAGCCCAAACCAACGTGTTTTCAGAAACAGTCAACTGAATTTCATGACACAACCAGCTAAAGGGCACTGCAGTAGCTGACTGCATTAAGAGTAGTATACCGCCCACATCAAAGGGAGGGATAATCCTGTTCTGGATAAGACTGCAGGTAGAGAGATTGATTCAGCTCAGCCATAAAAAATTTTAAGTGGCAATTCTGTCATATGATAAGCAGCTAAAGAGACTAAGGGTATTACCCTGGAGAAGATGATATGGGTGGGGGGCAGTGGTTAGGAGGGAAATAATGGCTTTACACACAAATACATAAATGGTCATACAAAGACAGGGGTAGACCTTTCCAGGGTGGCCCACATTATGGGATAAGTACTAATGAGAAGAAGATAAGGAGTGGAAGATACTTGACTTTATGAGACAAAGACTTTTCAAACACTGCGGGCTAACCCTTGATGCGGCGGTGCTTTCTGAAGGAGGAAGGTCACTAAGGATGTGGCAGGTGAGGTTTTAGGCTTGGTGGGAGGCTGGGTGAAAGGGTTTACACAAACAGAAGTGACCAACAATAAGTCCGCCACACTGAACTTGGTGGTCAACAAGCTATGTCACAGCCAAGAGAGGATGGGGCATCTGGGAAAGATATCAAAGGAGAGCAAAGGCAGGAAAAGGGAAGACGTGGACATGTGAAAAGATGGTGGAAAAGAGGAGACCAACTGAAATGCATTTTGCCTGGTGGTGGGGAAGACGAACCTTTGCCTGGCTATCCAGCATCCAATTATCCTTTGGATTCGGGACAATTTCCTATTACATGGGAGGTGGTGGAGAAGGGACATTTACTCTCCGTCTTCATTCCCAGACACCAGGCCACCAGTCTTCGTACTGGAGGCTCTTGCCTGACTCTGGAACAGATGAGATGGTTGGATGGCATCACCAACTCGATGGGCATGAGTCTGAGCAAGCTCCGGGAGTTGGTGATGGACAGGGAAGTCTGGTGCGCTGTAGTCCATGGGCTCGCAAAGAGTCAGACACGACCGAGCGACTGAACTGACTAATTGACTGATGAAGACACAGGGATAAAGGCTAGTCACAGGAGTCTAGTAATGGTGGTGGTGGCAGTGTGATGCCCTAAACATACTATTCCTGTGCCATGACCTTGGATCTGTCTGTTCTTGCTTCTCCTTTTGAGCCCAGACCTTAATTAACACTTCCCTTGGTTCCTGTGTTACCCACTATTTTCTCACTAAATTTCACTTCCATTTAAGTGAGACATAATTGGTTTCTATTGCTTACAACTTCAAAACCCTAACCAATAGGATCACACGGACTGGGTCGGGAAGGGGGGTTTTAAGAGCTCTTTTACATTATCTTTATGCCATACATGAGGTTGAAACTCTTAACAAACCACACAGCTCCAAATATTGCTTGCATTTGGAGAACTTAAAAAAAAAGAAAAAAATCAGGTTCCCTAACTCTACCTTGACCCTCTACCCCTAACTGCTTCCAGGATTCTGAAATACTAAATCAGGGCCAAGGGGTAGGAAGGAAGAGGATGAGGGGATGGTAGAAGGTAGGAGCACATTTTTCCCCCCTCAGGTTTTCTGGGCAGTTCTAATGCAGACTCTTAGCAAGCTGGCATTTGGGTTTCTAAGCAAATGAGAATGACTTGAACCATTTAACACAATTTGTCTGTATTACTAAAGACTTCTAAAATCCTCTTTTTAGACCAGATCTGAGCAGCTTATATGTATGTACAGGCTGAATCTCACCTGTGGCTCTCTTCGTTCTCATACAGCTCCCATACTCCAGTATTCTGGCCTGGAGGATTCCATGGACTGTATGGTCCACGGGGTCGCAAAGAGTGGGACACGACTGAGTGACTTGCACTTTCACTTTCCTCACACAAACCCTCCTGTGCATCTATAGTGTATGCATGCCTCAGGGAATGCATTTCTCATTCTCCCTGCCTACAGAGATCCTATTTATGCACCAAGGTCCTCTCCCATGAGCTCCTTCCCAGACACCCCAACCTAGGACTTTTCCATAGAATCTTACTATCTCAGAGCTACAAGGGTCCCCTGGGGAGCACAGGCCAGCTATGTCATGCCATTCCAGCAATGCTCTTTTCCTCCGAAGTTGTTTCTTACACTTTACTTCAATTTTCATTGTGCTTCCACCCTGTCCACAGTCCATAAGTTTCCTTTAAGCAACTCCGATAGAGACATATTCGGTGCTTAAAATCATTAAGGTTGACTACCACAGACTGATTCCCTCATTCTCAAGCAGTGCTTGCTATTTCTTAGGGAGAAAAATGAAGCTTTATCCATTTTAGGCTTATCTCTCTGTTGGAACAGTTGCAGAAACTTTTCACAGATATTAGAATCTGTCTGGTTCTTCATCTAGTCTGGAACGCAAGGTTGAAAACTCTGCCATTCTCAAGATGAAAAATCTTGAAGCATTTTCACCACTCAAGAGCAGCAGGAGAGGCATGAAAGACAGTCCCTGCCTTCAAGCAGATGGGAAAACATCCTGTGACATGCACCCACTCGCTCACCCAAAGGGTTCCTGGCTTGAAGCACAGCTGGAAAGTGGCCATTAAAGGGCAGAGGGTGTGAAATGATTCACTAATGGGCCATTAGAGCAGCTTTAATCAGGAAATTCAGAAGTGATGTATTTCTGTGAGAGTCTTGATTGTCCTCCCCTCTCCTTCAAGCAAGCCTTCCACTGGGGTATAATATAATCAAGTATTTCTTCCATCTATAGTGATTCTATTTGGGCCACTCAGCAGAAACAAAGTCTTTGGGGGTAGTATAACATTATTGTAATGATGAGACCATGTTATGATTACATAATGCTTCGTTCTTCCCCAAAGCCCTTCAAATACATCGCTTTGTTTGACTTCACAATAGCTTTGTAAGGGAGGCAGTTAGAATGATATGATACTCATTTTATAGATGGGGAAGTTGAGGCATTGGAAGGATGAAGTGTTCCAACAAAGATCTGGGGCTCCTGGCATTTCAGGGGCCTCAATCTGTCACATTTTAGTGCTGGGACTAGGGGACAAGGTTTGGGTTCAATGTGGTCCTCACCCTAAGTATATGGGCGTTTGCTTATTGTTGTTCTACTCTGACAAGCCCAGAAACAAGGCCCCCAAGGCTGAGAAGAATGGGTCTTATCAGGGAGCACGGAGCTTGTACCGGGCATGGTCTTCAGACATTAAGCTAGATGACACTCCTGATGCAGTCAGCCAGTTCATCCACAAAGCCTGTTTCCTCTCCTTGAAAATGAGGGCTCCGAGTCTGAGATAATGGGTCAACAGCAGTGGTTTCCAAATTTGGCTGACTGTAAGAATAAGCCTTTTATCTGAAGAAGAGAGGGAAAAAAAAGAGACCGTTTTATAAGATGACAAATGTTCATTACGTGGATGATTTGCGCAAAAAAGAAAAGTATAAACAAGAAGGGAAAAAGCTCTTCAATCACCATGACCCATTGGTGACAGGATGACAATGACACAAAAACATCCTGAAACAGGTGGCCGCCCATCTGAGGGATTTCTCTGTTCCTACCGGATGTTTTACAAGGATAACTCTATAGACACTCACCCAGAACCGGGGGTTGGGGCCTGGCAATCTGTATTTTATGAAAATACCTCTTGGTTTGGGAATCGGGGACATCCATGCTCTCTGTCCCCGAGAGTACAAATAGCGAGAAAGAGTTAAAAGAAAACAAAAAGTAAAAGAGTAGTAATAGGACGCGTCCCACTGTGATGGCCACGCACCTGCAGAAGCCCTACCTGCTCCCTCCATGCACACCCCCTCAGAGAAGATCTGCACATGGGCGGGTGGGAAGCCAAGGACACCCAGGAAACATCTGGATCTGGTCCAGGAGGGCAGAGGAGACCGGGGTTTTATCCTGGGTTGGGAAGATTCCCTGGAGGAGGGCATGGCAAACCACTCTTAACATTCTTGCCTGGAGAATTCCCATGGACACAGGAGCCTGGTGGGATACAGTCCATGGAGTTGCAAAGAGTCAGACACGACTGAGCAACTAAGCACAACACAGCAGCTGCCCTGCGAAGCCACCACCCGGATGCAACACGTAAGTGGTTTGAGGGAGGCTGGTGGCACATCTTCAGGAGGCGACGGGTCAGAACAGGTCTGGGGTGGGGGTGGGGTTCTGGGGTTAAAGACAGCCGCTCAGGCCACAAAGGCTCAATGACACTTCCCGCTCAAACTCTCCACAAAGGACCTTTCTCCAATTCGCGAATGTCTTATGAGCATCTTACAAAGATACACAACTTGCATCATCTAATTACACACTTAATAAATCACCCTTGGGGAGAGAAGAAAGCCCTACAGTGTTCCTTGGAACACAGCACACAGCCACCATGCACGCAAGGGGATGGATGGTAATCTGCCCCCTGCCCTCTCCACGACAAGCAGGGCCCAGGCCACAGGCTGCAGACAGGCATCACCTGGTGCACGTGGGACCTAGGAGACCCACAGATGACCCCTCACAGGGCCACAGCTTCAGCAGCGCCCCGCTTCCCAGAGACACAGATCTCCCCTATACCCCTCCCCTGAGAGGTCTCCCCTTCACTTCACAGCCTGGCAGCTACTCTGGGCTCCCAGAAGACCCAACATAGGACACTTGGAAGCTGAAGTTTGTCCTTTGAGATTCTCCCCCTTTTCCTCTCCTGGGGCATCTCCTCCCACAACCAAGTGTTCCAATAGTTAAGCTACTGCCTGTGACTAAGATGGAGTGAAATAATTAAAGGTGAGTTTGGAAAATGCAGGCTTTTCTTTGGATTACTGTGGGCCTCTGCCTTGCTACCAGGTGGCACAGTGGTAAAGAATCCCCCTGCCAATGCAGGAGATGCAACAGATGCAGATTTGATCCCTGGGTCGGGAAGATCCCCTAGAGTAGGAGACGGCAACCCACTCCAGTATTCATGCCTGGAAAATTCCACGGACAGAGGAGCCTGGCAGGCTACAGTCTATTGGGTTGCAGAGTCAGACATGACTGAGCATGCATGCGTGCGCGCGCGCGCGCACACACACACACACACACACACACACTCTGAATTTGAGAAATGCAGACATCTCAGGCCCCAACCCAGACTACTGCATGTGTGCATGTATGTTCAGTTGCTTCATTCGTGTCTGACTCTTTCCAACACTATGAACTGTAGCCCACCAGGCACCTTTGTCCATGGGATTCTCCAGGCAAGCATACTGGAGTGGGTTGCCATCCCTTCTCCAGGGGATCTTTGAGACCCAGGGATCAAACCCGCATCTCCTGGATTTCAGGACCTACTGCATAAAAATCTGCATTTTATCAAGATCCCAGGTGATTTATAGGTTAGAACATACCCTACAGTCCTGGGTTAATATTTTTTTCCTGGTAAATGAAGATCTAAATGAAGATCAAATGGTTACTTTAAGACAGCTTTTTTCCTTTTCTTTCTTCCTTTCTTTTTAAAAAATATTTTTGAACCATGGGCCTCTGCCTGGTGAAGTCTCAAAATGATATTTTTAAATACATAAAATACCTAGGATTACAAAGAAAACCAATTATGTTGAAATACAATAGCCTAAATATTTTTAAATGTACACTATCAAAACCATGTGCTCTTTTATTAAGAGGTTAGGGATATCCATTAACAAATTAATTAGCCGATTTTCAAAGTAGTAGTGAGTGTTTGATATCAAAAGATACCCACCCACAAATAATGTGTACCATTTCTACTGGTGACAAAGACATGAGGACTGCAAATACTACTGTGCTTTGTTGTCTGCATCCTTTATTGAAGGCAAACACTACATCTGAACTAGAGTTTAATGACAACAAACATTTAACTTTCTTCCCTTCCAGGCTTACTGTCCCCTTCTCCCCCTGAAATGTATTCATAGAATCTAGGTTACTGAGGAAAGGACCTTACACAGAAGCAGTAGAGAGAGATGTGCCCTGTGTCTGTGTTTCTGTTTGTCTGATCTTAGCTGGAGCACACGCAGGTCAATCACTTCCTTCTCTCTTAGCTACTGCATTTGCCCTTCTGGCTTCTGTGAGCTGGCTTCCCCACAAGTTCCCACCGCAGAGCGAAACACTTCGATGTGTAATAAGTACTTCTGATCAAATCCCTTAAGTTGGGATCTAAATATTTCTGAAAGAGACATGCCGGGCTCCACTGTGAATACCATTACACAGAGTCACTAAAATAATCCCATTTTGTAGGAAGCTGCCTTCTTCATCTGCATAGATACTTCCATACAAATGTGGATTTAATATAGGTTACAGACACTGAGTTCTGAAACATCTCCCCTGCTCTGCCAGGGAGCCCGGGGCAGCTCCCCGTCTTCTGGATCATAAGCACCTTTTCAGGGGAGTTTTCTTGCCAAGAATAAGCAACACTTCCCACAGCCATGTCAACTGTGGTTCTCAAAATAAGATCCATTTTCAGAAAAAGCCAACATCGATTTGTCTCTGAATTTCGAAATTGTGCATCTAAGTCGGCCACACTGCTCCATGGGCTATGTTCCCCTCACGCTAACCAAAATGCCATGAAAGCAAAACGGGACCTCATGCAGCAGCCTTGGGGAGATCATTTGACACTTGGTTTGAACTCTCACAGAAAAGCTGCCACTACACAACGAGGCATTTCTCTAACAAAAATAGCTCGTGTGAATGTGTCTGAACCACAATGCTTACAAAAGAGAAGACAGACCTACACATTTGAGACACAGTCTTACATTAAGATTTATGCTCAGAAACAGCTGTGTTTCCAGGTTCATGTGATCACCATGAATTAACTTTTAACTTTGACTTGCAACCCTTCACACACACACAAGTCACTCATACTTAGCCTTTCTTTAATAGGTTTGCTCAGGGCTTCCCTGGTGGTAAAGAATCTGCCTGCCAAGCAGGAGACGTGAGTTTGATCCCCAGGTCAGGAAGATCTCCTGGAAAAGGAAATGGCAACCTACTCCAGTATTCTTGCCTGGGAAATCCCACGGACAGAGGAGCCTGGCGAGCTAGGCTCCACGGGGTCACAAAGAGTTGGGCACGACCGAGTGACTAAACAACAGCAGGTTTGCTCATCTGAAAAAAGATGACTAAACCTTGCATTTTGAATGTCCCAATATGAGTTAGTTGCATCATCCTTATCTAGTTTTCCACCCATCCTGATTCAGGAGCTCATATTCAAAAATAAGTAATGGAAGAAAAGGAAATAGTCCAGAAGCAGAGGAAACCTCACAGATTAGAGAATCAATCTGTGGATAGTAGGAGTCTATCATAGTAAATCATATCAGGATAAAACTGATTTTAAAAAATCAGTACTTAAAAAAAAAAAATCAGTACTGTATTATTCACTGTCATGTAGCTTAGAAAGGTTCGACAGCTCAGCTTTGAGACTGCTTAGGTTTGGGAGTAACCTGGAGGCTGCTGCTGGAATAGATGAATTCATAGTTAAAAAAGATTAAAACCGATAATAGATCCTCTCTCCATTCTGAAATCCCAGTGACAACAAATGTAATTAATTAAGCCACAGAAATGACTCATGTTTCTCCCAGTGAGAGTTTGAAATGACTCCACTCACTTTTAAGATGAGGTTGTTAAATTGTTGTTACCATAAGAAACTCACTAAGAATGTCTAATTAGCCATAGACATAGAACACATAATGCCTCAGCATTTTGCAAACGGCAAGATTTCTACCACACAAAATTTGGTCGGGCCACCAGGACCCCAGCAAAACCCTCACACCCTGAGACACCCCCAAGTCTGTTTCTCAGCTTCGGGCTTCCATTCTCTTTTAACACTCTTTGACTCACTTGAGGGAGAAACTGAAGTCAAGCAAGTTCGAGCCTGTAAAGAGGATTGTGCAAAAGACTCAGCTTTACAAACCCAAACTGCATCCTTCATTTCTGCCACCTTCTTCCCTGCAGTGCTCAGAAGTAATTTTCTGTTTCCCCCTCCAGGTCTTTATTGCTCCCCTGCCAAAACTGTCTTGCATCTGCTACAATAAAATACCTGTGATGCTTTTCAAAGCCAGCAGCTTCCTGCCAACAGTCAACCCTCTACCCCACAGGCAGCCGTCTGAGAACTTCAGTCAAAGTGTTGCCAGCTGAAGGTGACGGAATTTGGCAAGTCCAAGGTGGGATTCCTTGGAAGACAGAGCTTCCTCTTGCTGATACAACTGGCCTGCAGGAGAAAATAGGATTCTTTTGCCAAAGGGGCAGAAACGGGAGCAGAAGGCAAAAGGAAAAGGTTGTTGTGCCATCCAGAGCACCATGATAAATCCCAAGATTCATGACATTTATAAGGTCAAGTATGGAGCCCGTGGGAGAAGGCAATGGCACCCCACTCCAGTACTCTTGCCTGGAAAATCCCATGGATGGAGGAGCCTGGTAGGCTGCAGTCCATGGAGTTGCTAAGAGTCGGACACGACTGAGCGACTTCACTTTCACTTTTCACTTTCATGCACTGGAAAAGGAAATGGCAACCCATTCCAGTGTTCTTGCCTGGAGAATCCCAGGGACGGGGGAGCCTGGTGGGCTGCTGTCTATGGGGTCTCACAGAGTCGAACATGACTGAAGCAACTTAGCAGCAGCAGCATGAAGCCCGTGAATTCCTTCCTTTTTCCCCCTGGCATGGGTGCTTCCATTCATGTTCTGCTTTGGGTAGGATTCTAAATTGTTCCTTGCAGGACTACTACACACACACACACACACACACACACACACACACACATATATATATATTTTTTTTTGTAGGGGGAGGGAAGACAGCTGGTAAGAATGTTTAATTTTTTGTTAAAAGGGGAAGGCTTGACATAATAAATTGTATAAAACAGGAGGCCATCTATCTACCATTCAGGGGGTAACCTGCACTTGCTGGACTGAGAAGTCTCACTGAAACAGGTGTGTGGGGGCTGGTTTTCACCAAACTTATTCCCAAGGGCCACTCTCGCCTTTCCTTAGACTTGCCCTATTCTGTCAATTTCTAACATGGTTTCCGTCTTTAAATTTGGGAAGAAAAACAGTGTGGAAGCTAGAAAGGCAAAGAAGACGGTCCAAGAGTGTCTTGTATTAAGACTGCGTGATAGGTCCCAAACCTCAAAACTACCAAAAATCTAAACAAGTGTGTGAGCTCTTTTACCAAAGGTGTTACTTAGGATCCTTCTAAGTGCAGAGTTCTTCTGGTGCATGTAAAACAGAGCTGTACTGCTTCTTCTGGAGAAGGAAATGGCAACTCACTCCAGTATTCTTGCCTGTAAAATCCCATGGACCGAAGAGCCGGTGGGCTACAGTCCATGGAGTCCCAAGAGTCAGACACAACTAAGCAACTAAACCACCACCACTGCTTCTGCAGAAAGAGATTTAAAAAATGGGGAGAATCTAGCATCCAGGGTCACTGATCGGGCCTGACTCACTGCACAGGGACCTCATATCTGGACTGAGACTGAGCCCAGGCCCTGCCCCACTTGAGGCCATCTGTAGAGCCGTGGTGTGGCTGCACACCCACGCACACCTGGATGGAACAAATCGAGGGCCCTGGGTCAGACATGCCCACAGGGAGAGGCACACTCAGCCCGCTCCTTTACTGAACAGGGCACACGCCATGGCAGTGGAGGCACAGCACTGCCACGTTGTTCACCCGCCATGAAGAAAACGCAGAGACGCTGTCGGGACCTTCAGGGTGAAGACATTTTATGCTACACTTCCTAGACATCACTGCAGGGAATGTGCAGAAATCAGGTTTGGAACTGAGAGGGTGCCTTGCCTACAGAAGTTCTTAAGGAGTTCTTAACGTGTTGTTTAGTCACTAAGTTGTGTCTGGTTTTTTGTGACTCCACGGACTGTAGCCCTCCAGGCTCCTCTGTCCATGGGATTTCTCAGGCAAGAATACTGGAGTGGGTTGCCCTTTCCTACTCCAGGGGCTCTTTCCAATCTAGGGACCGATTCTGGAACTCTTGCACTGGAGGTAGACTCTTTACCACTGAGCCACCAGGGAAGCCCTCTTAACCTGTATGTGAACACAAAGCCACACAAAGCGATCCCTGACAGCCACTGAGATGTGAAATTGAAACCCTTCCACTGACATGATCATTAGTTCTCTAACTCAGAATCATAACTTCTATTTGCTCAGCTGTTCCTCCCCTTTAGGTCTACACACTTTTGCACACATATGTACACATCTAGCTTGGTCTTTTATTCCATTCACCATCAGGAAAAAGCTTATGAGCAGAGGTCAGATTCTGGCTCTGTCCAGAGAGCCAAAGGGAGCAGTGAATGGGTCAAGGTTGAGCCAAAGCACTTTGTCTTCCCAACACGCTATAAAAGAGGGGGCTAACTAAGGGCTGCTCATAGCTTGTGCTACACTTCAGCTTCTGATCAGACTTGGTCTGTTTCCTGAGGGGCCAGCTTGCTGCTGGGCTCAGAAGTGAAAAGGTCCCTCTCACTGCCTCTAGTCTCTGAGCTGCATACCACTGACTCATGCAGACGCCTTCTGAGAAACCAAAGCTGACCCTTCACCTAGAGCCTGCTTCACTGACTCTGGCCACACAGACCACACCATCAAGGGCCAATGTGATCAATTCCCTCATGTGTTGTGATTCCTGATTAACTGCCCTTCGCTTGGGG
This sequence comes from Bison bison bison, assembly GCF_000754665.1. NCBI lineage: Eukaryota > Metazoa > Chordata > Mammalia > Artiodactyla > Bovidae > Bison > Bison bison. Next base: position 10,046,939 of record NW_011494903.1, read on the forward strand.
AGCCCAGGCCTCCGTTTGGTTGGCTTCCAGTTGAGTTTCAGCAGTTACGCAAATCAGATTTCTGACCGTGTCTGAAATTCTGGTGCATACAGGAATAGCAGGTTGCTTAATCTCTAAATTCAGAGCCAACCCCCTTTCTAAATACAGACAAGGTACAACCTGGCTCCCGTGATAGGTTAAAGGACCCACCCTCGCCCGCTCTGACAACCTGACTTATCAAGTGTGTTGCCGCCATCTTGGTTTCTAGGTTCCAACTCCCATGGGGCACCATATGTACACATTTTCATCCTTCTTCACTTGTTTTCATTCTGTCAAACTCGGCCCTACCCCGCTTCTTCTCTACTGGCAGCATCCAATTTCCAAATACAGGAGGCTAGACGACTGCAATGTCTTGGAGGAAAAAAAAAATTATACCAGCCTTTGTGTTTTTCTTCTTAAACTACAATCTACTTGTGAAAAACTTTCCTTTGTTTCTGCAATCCACAGTAAGCTACTTACAAAAGTCAAATACACATCCAGGCCTGCAGTTTTGACACAAGTTAAAACATGAGCAAGGTCACTAGATTTTCCTCTTATTAAAAATGACATTAATAATGAAATCCCATGCTGGGTCAATGAGAATCGCATGTTCCAGGGTCAGCTTAGCTGGCCGAAAGTAAGCGTTCTTATAGCCAATAAGGAAACACTTCTAAATATGAGAATACATGATATTCACTTATTTATTTTACAGAAAACATCTTTTTCTTCCCCCCAAAGTGACAACACCAAAGAACTCAGATTGTATCTGTCTGGCCCAGCAATCAAGTCTGCAAAAAGGGGGAAAGGAAATGAATCATTTTTGAGTGAGATAGCAGAGTTCTGGTTCCCCCCTCAGGTTCTTTCAGTGGCATGTCTGCCCACGTGGTGGGTCTCATGGGTACCTACACCAGCGGGTTCCCCAATGAGGGGAGAGGGTGAAAATCCAACTATAAACACAGTTTGCCTGACATTTCTTTCCTAATGTTTGGATCCTGCAGAAAATCTTCAACTTCCTGGCTCCTGAATCTCCCCTTTTGGAGGCAGTCATACCATCTAACAGAGACTGAGACAGTAAAATCAGTTTCCAAAATGAACAGCTCATCTGAACTGCCAAAGATGTTATAAGCTGATCAACCCACTGGTCACACTGATCCTGAGTGATGTCAATTGAGGATGGCAAACATCTCCCTCGTGGGAAAAGACCCTGATGCTGGGAAAGATTGAAGGCAGGAGGAGAAGGGGACAACAGAGGATGAAATGGAGGGATGGCAGCACAGACTCAATGGACATGAGTTTGAGCACGCTGTGGGAGATGGTGAAGGACAGGGAAGCCTGGTGTGCTGCAGTCCACGGGGTTGCAAAGAGCCAGTTGACTCAGCAACTGAACAACAAGAGTCAACAGTCCATATTTTAGGCTTTGAAGGCCACATCTGTCTCAGTCCTGTATTTTTTATCTCTTGTATTTTTACCTCATCCTGTATTTTTTATCTTCTCTTTCCTTGAAAATGGAAACCATATTCTTAGCTCTGGAGCCATGCAAAAACAGGCTGGGGAAAGCTGGATTTGGCTCACAGGCCACAGTGTACTGCTCTGACTGCTTCCAGAATGGACCCTGGGAAGGAGTCTGCCTGCCTGATTTGCCTTAATTTCCTGCAAATAGCAACTGAGACAGACTGGTGTGAAGGACAGGGGACCAATGGGACTCATCCAAAGGTAGATGGTAGCAAGAGTGGGTCAGGGTGGAGAGGTCCTGTGGTCCTAAAGACCACAGGAGTGCCGCTCCCCCACCCATAAATAGGTCTAGTTGTGGAAGGCTGAAAAGTCAGAGATAAGGTTTGGGCTTGCCTTGACTAAGCACAGCCATCTCCCAGCCCTCCAGGCCTAAAATGCAAAGCCACAAGGCTTGGCCACCACAGCTTGAAGGCAACAGTCAGCCAATGAGTGGTTACCAAAGCAGCTCTCACATCTGCCTTCCCAGACACACCCCTGTGGCTAGCAGGGCATTCTCGAAAACTCTGAGGGTGTTGAACTTATTCGGCTGTAATACAATTCTCTGCCTGATTCTGACACTCCTGTCATGCTGACCACACATGCCACTTCCGACCTACCCCAGCTCAATTTCATGACACTCTGACCACTTTATTGTGGGGGAAATCTAGGTCCAATTATCCAGGCGCCAACCAGAAGCAAAGCCTGGAAACGGTTCAGAAGCCCAGGCTTGTGATGGTCTTTTTTTTCTGTTCTGCTTCCTTATCACAAGCCCCAACGATGGAAAGGATGCGCTGAGATTCAGCTACAACCGCAGGAGCCACAAATCAGTCCTTAAATTATCCTTGCATGTGGCGGCCACCCTTGGCCCTCACTGTTTATTTTCTGCTCCCGAGTATGAACACGGCACAGTGATAATTTGCAGCCCTCTCCCTGATCACATCACCACCCCCACCGCCAATCACTGCTGCCCCCATATAAATATTCAGGATCCACACTTTACTCTCATCATTCTTTCCAATTCCCTGATTGAGAAGCAGAAGCAGCCCACCTTAATGGAGAAAACATTAGTGCATTCAGGCTTCGCTCTGGACCCCAGTCAATTTGTAGACATTTCACAGCTGTTATACATCTACCTCCTTTCTTACAAAAGCTAGTAAAAACTAGCAAGCACCTTGTTAGCGCTGAAATATGAAAACACAGCAACCATCAAGCCGGCAAATCAGTTTCTGGTTGGCTATCTTTAAAGTATTTGTTCTAAAACAATGTTTGTGGCTCACTGATTCTTCGTCAAATTTTAAATCACCTTTAACTTAAATGCTGTATGATTTAGGAGGGCAATTTTTTTTTAGGCAACCCCTACAATATAGCTGTCACTTGGTCATCAAACTAGTAACTGAGGAAATCTCTGGCTTGGGCATCATTCAGGCTCTAAGTCTGTTTCTTATGTCAATATTATCTTCTCATTTCTCATACACTTAAAAAAAAACAACAACAAAGAAACCTTGGAAGATGTGTAAGTTGTGTTCAGAGAGAAAATGAGACTCTCCTGGCCGCTCAGGTCTCACTCGCCTACCTGCTTCAGGAACTGATCGGGTGAGCGTTCTCCACTGTCTTTCACAGCCGTTGACAGACTCCAAAGTGTGGTTCGCTTCATTTCCCTCTTCATTCAGTTCTTTAAAGTCCTGGGTTATTAACTATCAACAAACATGAGAACCCTGCCAGTGTGAGCTCCGACTTCCTGCCAAGTCCTCATACTCTCCGGAGCTCAGGAGTATGAGCTCTCTTTCTGTGTCTCTCTCTCCTCCCTCCTCCTCTCAGCTTCACCTCCTGAGTGTGATGGCCCCACCCACAGCACTCAGATCATTTTTCATTTATGAGTGCATCCTGCTAAACTGCGTTTGCAAGAGGACAAACCAACCCTTGCCCTGCCAGCATCGTGGAACCAGGATGCTGGAACCAGGCTTTGATTTTCTGGGACTACGGGGGCATCCAACCCTGGTGGAGGTTACCTGTGCCCTCCTTCTGGAGGTTGTCTGTGGATCAGTTCTTCCACCAGCAAAGGACGCACACCTTGGTGATGGAGTTGAAATGGCTTCGTTCAATAGACACCACCACCACCCACTGAGGAAGGTGTACGATTTCAGGCCTAAGACAACCAGAAATACACCGAGATGTGTATTTCATGTGCTCCCCGAATGTGAAGCCAGCATAAGGTGTCAAGAAGCTTTCCACTCAGTCACCTAAGGGTTCACAACAAAGTATTTTACTTTGCCTTTTCTTTCTTTTTTAAAAATTATTTATTTTTAATTGGAGAATAAGGGTTTTACTATACTGCATTGGTTTCTGCCATATATCAACATGAATCGGCTATAGGTATATGCATGCTCCTCCCTCATGAACCTCCCTCCCACCTCCCACCCCATCTCACCCCTCTAGGTTGTCACGAAGCATCAGATGTAAGCTCCCTGCACCATACAGAAAATTTCCACCAGCTCTCGAGTTTTCAGTGCTACTCTCTCAATTCTTCCCACGTTCTCCTTCCCTCCCTGTGTCTACAAGTCTACTTTGCATGGGCTTCCCTTACGGCTCAGCTGGTAAAGAATCTGCCTGCAATGCAGGAGACCTGGGTTCGATTCCTGGGTTGGGAAGATCCCCTGGAGAAGGGAAAGGCTACCGACTCCAGTATTCTGGCCTAGAGAATTTCATGGACTGTATAATCCACGGGGTCGCAAAGAGTCAGACACGACTGAGAGACTTTCATTTTTCACTTTCTCCTTCCCTCCCTGTGTCTACAAGTCTACTTTGCATTTTCTACCAAAGGGCCAGTTCTTATTGTATTCAAATGGGAATAAAAATCGAAACTTTAAATAATTTTCCCATCATGTCCTCAAGGTTACAATTTTCCTAACCCAACAGTACTTCCTTCTTCTACCCCAGGACACCACCAGCAAAACCAGAGATTATCAGCCAGCCCTAGAGACTGAATTTTATAGAAACAATTGGATTTTACTAAGGAAATAGAATTTAAAAAAACCAGGTTTCCATACATAAATCAGGACTTCCACTATGTGTAAAATTCACCTTATTCTGCAACTAGAGTCTTTCATGATCCATCAACCAAAGACTGCTAAGTCACTTCAGTCGTGTCCGACTCTGTGCAACCCCATAGATGGCAGCCCACCAGGCCCCGTCATCCCTGGGATTCTCCAGGCAAGAACACTAGAGTGGGTTGCCATTTCCTTCTCCAATGCATGAAAATGAAAAGTGAAAGGGAAGTCGCTCAGTCGTGTCCAACTCTTAGCGACTCCATGGACTGCAGCCTACCAGCCTCCTCCCACCATGGGATTTTCCAGGCAAGAGTAGTGGAGTGGGGTGCCATTGCCTTCTCCAAAGACAGAGGTCTCTAAAACCCTACAGTTATCATGGCAGGTATGAAAATTCACAAACTGTTTAAATGTGAATAATGTTACCAAAATGCTGACCATTCTTTAGCAGCCACGCTTGTCGGCAATAAAAGAGCAAATGTCTGCTCGTTGCAACTCGTCACTGTCCGGTCATGTGTCTATAAAACCCAGGAGGACTGCTGAGTTTTAGGACAATTTGATTTTAATCTATTCATTCTTTTTATAGTTTTATCCACTATAGATTTCCCCCACAAGGAACCCCAGACTGTCATGAGCTTGTCCCAAATACCATGGGAGGAAGTTCTTCATTCTTCAAAATTGTTTTTTAAGTGTTTCATATATTAAAAAAAATGACGACTGACTGTCCCAGACAGTCTGGTTTTCTGTTTGTTGCTTTGTTTTGTTGTTTTTTAATAATAAGATGGTTAAAAATGTCTCCTAGAAAGAAAATGCTATATATTTCTGCACACACTCCAAATCAGGTTGCAGTCATCCAAACACCTTAACACCACATCCATGGGGGAAAAAAATAAGCCATCTGCCTTTTACAGGGGAGAAAAAGAAAAGTAAGATAAAAAGTCACGGGTGTATACATGATGTTTCACTGGTGAGGCAGAGAAAACTGGCAGAAGGATTAGTGCCGAGTCTCCAACCCAAACAGGGAATCTAGGAGCAGCCTGAATTTTCACATGCAGTCCAGGGGCCAGAGAGTTGATCATGCAGGTGACGACTTGGGGCTTACCTTCCTCGTTCAAGGAAAGTAGACATGCTCTGAGTTTAGCTAAGGAGATTAAAATCTGTTCTTTAAAAAAATTTTTTTTAAGTAGTAGGGGGAAGAAAGGACGTTAAAATTTTCTTGGCCCGTGACCAAGCTACAGTCTTAACAGAAGGTAAAATTTGCTTATAGAGTATTCTCTTCAGTATTAGTTTATGACATGTGCCAAAAATCTATGGTGAAACCAGTCATTCCACCTTTCTTTTGTCCTATTTTCTCAGCAAGTATGGATAATATACCACGCAATTTTGCTTTATGGGGAAATGCTACTACATTTACTCATAAAATGAGCCATATAGCATGTGCTAGAATGCAGCAAGTACACAAGCCATTAGAAACATCCAGCCATCCAAGATTTCAGGGCAGATAAGTTTTTGGTCAAACTGTCCATGTTAGGAGTCCGGGGCTCAGGAATTCTCTGGTGGGCCAGTGGTTAGGTCCACTGCTGAGGACCTGGGTTCAATCTCTGATTGGGGATCTAAGATCCCACAAGCCTCAAAGTATGGCCAAATGAAATAAAACAATCAACTTCCGATGTCTTCCATCTCACCCACCATGGTTCCTGGGTTTAGAAGACCACTATGCCCTCCCCTTTCTTGACCTGGGAGGAGCCCCATCGATTACTTAGTTGTACTTTCTCACTGGTGGGGATGTGGAGAAAGAGGACCCGAGAGACAAGGGAACTTGCCAAGGTCAGGGCACATTAGTGGAAATACTGAGCCTGAACACAGATCTTTCAGATTCAAACTCTAGGACAGAGCTGGCTGGACAAAAATGACAGGCATGGGCTCAGTGATGGCTGCCAGCTGGTAACAAAGTCCATCAGGAGGGGACATACTCTCCCATGAGCCAAAGCAGAAGAGTCACAAATGAAGTATCAGAAGTGATTCCCCAACAGAGAAAAGAATCCACAATACCACAAAAGCCTATGGACACTTCTGGGTACATACCGCAAAGAATCAGAAGCAGGACACAAAGGGCTATTTGTACAATCACATTCATAGCAGCCACGCCCAAAAGGTGACAGCAGCCCAAGTTCACTGATGAATGAACAGAAAAAAATAAAACGTGTTACATACATAGAACAGAATATTACTGAGCTTTAGAAAGGATGGAAACTCTGACGTACACTACAACAGAGATGAACCAGGAGGACATTATGCTCAGTGAAACAGACCAGTCACAAAAAGACAGATTTTATATGAGATACCAAGAGAAGTCAGATTCACACAGACAGAAGGCAAATCAGTGGCCCAGGGATGGCGAAGAGGGGAGAATGGGCAGTTACTATTTAATGGGCAGTTTCAGTTGCAAGACAAAAGATGTTCTGGAGATGACTGGGATTTACACAACAATATGAACATATCTTATACCACAGAACTATACACTGAAAAATGGCTAACACTTTTCCATTAAAATTTTATAATTTAGCCCAGATTTATATCACATAAATTTTATATTATATATACAGTTGTCCCTTGGCATCTGCAGCTGACTGGTTCCAGGACTCACCATAGATACCAAAATCCACATACACTCAAGTCCCAGGTTGGCCCTCACATCCATGGATTTTGCATCCACAGATTCAACCAACCTCTGATCATAAACATAAGTAGTATATGTATCAAAAGAAGCTCTCATAAGTGGACCCATGTGGTTCAAACCCACATTGTTCAAGCGTCAACTGTATTTTGAAAAAGCTGGCGGAATTTGAATTTTCTTTACAGTTTCCCGTTGGTCAGTCCTAAGGCTATCCAGGCTTCATATTATCGAAGCCACAGAGTGAAAGGCTACCACTTGCCAAAATTCATAAACGACCTGCAAACACAGAAAGCACTCCAGTTTCCTTCTCTTTTTCCCATCCCCCAGTCAAAAATAGTTCACAGAGAATTATGAAAGCCAACAGCGCTCAGTTTGTCTCCATAACCTGTGATGGGAGATAAGTGATGCTGATGGGAACACCCTGCCACTTGTGCAAGCAGGGACAGCTGTGACCTGGCAACTGAGAGCAGCAGTTCCCTTCCAACTTCCATCATCAACGCGGAGGTTTCACAAACACCCTTGAGAAAGTCAAGCTCTATGCAGCTATGACCCTTTCGTCTCCTCCACAAAGCCCTCTTAAGAGCTCACATACCCTTTCACCTCACTCCACTTCGGCAGCATATACGGATGCCATCATGCTATTTTTTTGGTCCTTAATTATATACAGAACTGATTTTAAGCTGTTGAATGTGTCCAACGAGACCCCACATTGCTGGTGGACAGAGCTTCCCAGCTCTCTGACCATCAGTTCTCAGCCTTCATCCTTGACCTCTCTCTTCCCTCCTGGAGGGCCAGGGTGGCTGAAGAAGCACCAGCATTTCTCTTTTCCTCTTCCCTGGCTTATCCCTTCTACATCTATCACAATAACAACCAAGGAAAAACCTCCAATTTCTCAATCTCCATCTCTGTTCAGAGTTTCAGACCTAGATCTCTGCCTGCCTCCTGCCCAGCTCCAACGAGACGTCTTTCAGGCATCCCAAACTCAGCAGGGCCTGAAATAAAACCCATCATGTTCTCTGTCACCGGGTTCCTTCTCATATACTTCCTCTTTTCATTAATGTCAATCCCCACTCACTCAAGAACTCTTGAGAGGGTCTTGAACAGCAAGGAGATCAAGCCAGTCAATCTGTTAGGGGAAGCACCCTGATTGAAACCACCCACCCTGGCCAGGCACTATAGTAACTATTTGCATGAGTTGTTTTAGGACAGGAGGTCCTGGTAAGGAACAGGGAACTAATAAGCCTCCACCAACCAGAAGAGTTTGGGAAAGGTCAAAGGGAGACACCACCTGTCTGACCACCTCCCAGAATCCTCCTCTCTGGCATCCATCTTGGCCAAACAAGGTGTGCACCACCAGGAAGAACTCTGAGTCAGAATGATTGGCTAAGCACAACCCGGAAATTAATCCCATCACCATAAAACCTGAGACTGCAAGCCATGTGGCAGAGCTGTTCTCCTGGGTTCTCTTACCCTACTGCTCTCCACCCGGGTGCCCTTTCCCAATAAAATCTCTTGCTTTGTGAGCACATGTGTCTCCTCGGACAATTCATTTCCGATTGTTAGATAAGAACCCAGTTTCGGGCCCTGGAAGGGGTTCCCCTTCCTGCAACAAATCCTCAAGGAAATCAACCCTGAATATTCACTAGAAGGACTAATGCTGAAGCTCCAATACTCTGGCCACCTGATTCAAAGAGCTGACTCACTGGAAAAGACTCTGATGCTGGGAAAGATTACAGGCAAAAGGAAAAGGGGGTGGCAGATGATGAGATGGTTAGATAACATCACTGACTCAGTGGATATGAGTCTTAGCAAACTCTGGGAGATGGTGAAGGACACAGAAGTCTAGCGTGCTGCAATCCATGGGGTTGCAAAGAGTCGGATACGACTTAGTAACTGAACATCTACAAAAGTCACTCAAGCACAGATGAATCATTGTCAACTCCTCTCACATTGGTGGTGAGATACTCTACCTCTTAAATCTTTTACCTGTGTCTGGCTTTACCTGGCTTTGACTCCAACTACTCTCTCTTCCTCAGTTGTTGATCCCTTCAATCTAATGTAATCTTATGTATTTACCACTGGATGCGCACTGAGACATCCAATGGTAAACACATAAGAGCGGCTTGATAATTCCTCATTGTTCTAATAAATTCTCATGCGCAAAGAATAAAGCCATTCTCGATCTCCCTCCAATGACTATATCAGGAAACATGTTAGCTGCTGCTCTTTTTCGTATATCTATGTTTGCACATAAACCAGTGCCTTTCCCCTACAGGGAGGAGGAGGGGTTGTTACTGGCATCTAGTGGGTAGAGGCCAGAGTTGCTGCCAAACACTCAATGATGCATTAGACAGCCCTCTTCAACAAACAACAAATCATACAGGTTCTTAAAGCCTTATATTATACTGTTCATTGTTATGGTGATGGCTTCCCATTCTAGGGACTGCAAGCACAAAAGTTGTCAGGGTGCAGGAAATTGAAAGAGAAAGGCAGGTTAGGCAAAAGGCGTGTCCTTCCTAAAGCATTCAGATTCAAAATTCCAAAAACTCTGAGCTGAATCCTGTAGCAAAGGGGTGGGTTCACAGCTTCTCAGAGGCTTCTGAGCAGGGGTGGGGGATGTTCACCTTGCTGGCACTGGTTTCCTTATAAGTACTGGATCAATGTTTATTGAAAAGTTCCCTCTTATATTTCCCTTCAAAACCTGGCATGCTCCCAGGTTCCAGTAAACAAATGGAAAAACAGGACAAAACTCTCAACTCATATCCTAAACACAGTTTCACTGTCCTTTTGAATTTTCCCCTCAAGGATTCTTTCTTCATAATCTTTCTAATAACTTTAGCTTAAAAAAGAAAAAAAAACAACAAAACTCTATAATGTATCAGTTTGAGGAGATATTCTATGAAGGAAGGACTCTATTGTCAAATAAGTTATAGAAATTTGTATACCAGCTCTCCTTCTAACTGGTATGTCCAAATCTTATGTTATCAACCAGTTCTCATTCCTGTCTTTTTATAACATAGCTTACTCATCAATAACAGGTGCTTTGAGGACTTTTTGAATAACTTTCAGGCGTTCTCCTTGGCCCTCCTTCGGTATAGGCATTTTTTTGGTTTAAACTTTCCTTTGTGTGCAGAAAAGTGGCAACTCTCCCTAACTCAGTCCCCATCCTTCAGGGGCTGGGACTCTCTTCTCTTTCTCATAGCTGGTCTCCACATCTAAATGAACATGGGTATGCTGAAACTGCCCAGTGTTCTTTAGGAATGAACTGCCCTGGGTAAGGATGGATCAATGCCAAGGGAGTTCACATTGGGATAAGAAACTGTAATGGAACAGGAAGTGCAAGGTGGGGAATAGGAAGTACACGGATGAGTCCCAGGACCTGGTTCCTGGACAAGGACAGCTGTCTTTTAGGGCTACTGGTCATCTCAGGTCAACTTTTCAGAATCAAGGCCCATTAATGAGGATTAGGTCAGTCCATGAAAAAAGATACACACGTTTCTTCTGGACATAGATGGAGAAAAGGACCAATCACTTCAAGGCAAGGAAAACCTAACTTCAAAGGAGCAGAAAGCCTTCATGACTTGCATAAATGACCAATTACCCCAGAGAAATCTGAAACAGTACATGCCTTCACATCAAGGCATTTACACCTTCCTGGCCTCTAGTGACCCACCAGCCAGAGGTCTTGGTTACCAGTTGAATCCAGCCCCATCACAACTTGAACTCACTCCTGTGAATCCTGTCCCAACCCGAGGACTCCCTGGACCAGGTCATGGAAGTCTGTCGTTCCTCACACTCAGAGGTGAAGAGGGAACAACGCACTTCCTTAGCCAATGCACAGCCACCTGCAGCTGGAGATCTCTAATTCTTCTCCAGGCCCTGGCATCTCTAAGAAATCAATTTCAGGAGCAGCCCTGCAGACAGTTCCCCAAAGCGTCAGTATGTGGTCTTATTAATGTCTATGAGATAAACTCTTAAAAGCAGAATCAAATAGTAATTAAGAAGAGCCTCCTGGAACTTCCCTGGTGGTCTGCCTGCTAATGCAGGGGACACGGGTTCGATCCCTGCTCCAGTAAGATCTCACAAATCACGGGTCAGCTAACCCCACGTACTACAATTACTGAAGTCCTAGAGACCACGCTTCACAACAAGAGAAGCCACCACAATAAGAAGCCCGTGCACTACTACAGAGTAGCCTCACTCACCACAATGAGGAAAGCCCGAGCACAGTGACGAAGACCCTCCTGCCCACAGCGCAGGTGTAGTCCTTAAAACTGGGGCCCTTCTAGGCGTCAGGGGTGGGACCTGGGACAGTTATCAGTTTCGTAACCAAACTGTCTTATGGAATTTCACCTTTTCCCAGTCTGCCTTCAGTTGTTTCATTAATTTGCCATGAGCTCAGCCATATATATTAAAAAAAAAAAAAAAGTTAAAATTTTTTCTAGCATTTCAGGTGTTCAGTAATTAGTGAGAAATAGTGTGTGACATGCCTTTATTTAAAATGGATAACCAACAGGGACCTACTGTACAGCACAGGAAACGCCTCCCAGTGTTAAGCGGCAGCCTGGGTGGGAGGGGAGTTGGGGAGGAATAGATACGTGTATGTGTATGTGTATGGCTGAGTCCCTTCGCTGTTCACTGGGAAGTATCACAGCATTGTTTGTTAATCGGCTATACCCCAATACAAAGCAAAAAGTTAGAAACGTCAAAAAATAAAGTTACCAGAAAAAAGAAATGGCCTGTTAGATAGGTGTACGTTGATTTTATTATGTTCAAATTTCCCTCCTAAAACACCATGTCCATATTCTAGTATAAAGAATGATACCTTTTCTTTCAGTCATTGTGCCTAATATTTTCTATTTGGTGGTTTCTTTTTAAATTATTATTATTATTAGATTTCTTGTTGTCTGTGAGCTAATTTGATTGTTTCTGTTCTGTTGAATTCTTTTTACTATTCGTGAGCTAATAAAAGCAAATAAGAGCATAAATATAAGTAAATAGATAAAACAAATGAATAAATGGCCTCCTCTAAGCATTTGGGGCAGATGAGACTCTGTCTACATGAAAAGGTTCCCATCGGGGTGAGCAAGTGTGCTAAATGGGAAATGATGGATAAAGGTAATGAGGATCAGGAATTCCAAGGGAGGTGTCATCATGGGCTGGGACAAGCAGGACAAACTTTCCCGAGGATGTGGGTCTTAAGTAAAGGCTGCTTCTTGGTTTTGACGTTTTTCCCACCATTTCAATACTCCTCCTTTCACAGAGAAGAAGAAAGTGGGCTACTCCTCGTGCTTGCTGCCCCTGGAGACAACTGTGTTCCAGCCCAACCCACCTAACCTGGCATCATCACAGGGAACACAGCATGCCGGATGCCAGGCTTGTTAAACAGACCCGCTGGAATGGACTGCTGCCAGCCGGGTTCAGGATCACACTGCTGCCCACACTGGCTTAGAGCCCAAGACAGAGTCAACAGTCACAACTCCATTAACACTCTACACGAGGAAACAAATGTGGTGGGCTTGGAATCCCCCACTCTTTATATATTATTTTGACTACATTGCTATTGTCCAGTAGTCGAAGGAGCCACTCATTTTGTTCTCAGAAACTGAAGGCGGGGTGGATGGATTGTTGTTGTTTAGTCGCATTGTTGTATCAGACTCTTCTGTGACTCCATAGACTGTAGCCCACCAGACTCCTCTGTTCATAGGATTTCCCAGGCAAGAATACTGGAGTGGGTGGCCATTTCCTTCTCTAGAGGATCTTCCTGACCCAGGGATCAAATCCGTGTCTCCTACATTGGCAGGTGGATTCTTCACCACCTAGCCACCAGGGAAGCCTGTGTCGTAGATGGTTAAATGCTCCATAATGACTCATTCTAAATACACATAGACTGCAGGAGTGTATACACATTCTAGAAGGCTCAGAAGCAGGAGGCTGAGTTCTG
>NW_011494903.1:10060212-10061801 GCF_000754665.1 Bison bison bison
ATAAGCTTAGCATCTTGCCAAGGTGCTAAGCAGTCAAGGGAAGCCGCTGAGCTATGCTTCTTCGATCACTTGAACAGAGCAGAGTGTACACCCAATGCACAACCCACACCTGCAACCAGGCTGCAAGTCCATTTCAGAAGGGCTGGTGTAACCGGGGTGAGCTGGAAATCTGTTTTTTTTAAAGAGGTTTCTGTGACAGCCAACTCCTTCCCTCCCTGTCTGTCTTTTCTTCTGTAAGCTTAACAGTGGCAATGGAATTCCCCAAATTCCCCATGGTGCTCAGAGTTCTAAAGGTTTACTGCACCCCTTCTGTTATTTCCAGATCTCAGAATAATTCCTCTTCACAAAAACACACAGTCCCCTAAGCTTACCAAGTCTACGTTAGGATGAAAAATTATTAACTTTCCTACTCAAGTGGGGAAGGGTGGACTGAAAGCCTTGGAGGAAGAAATCTATCAAAACCCACTAAATGTTCAATGACATGTTTGGGCTCAGCTGTATTTTGAAAGTATTTCTTGTCTTTACCAGAAGACTCTTCTCTTAGAGTCATGTCTGGTTCTGTGGCAGTAGGAACTTGACTTCCCCAACCTCAGCTTTCAGAGCGCTAGTGAGGAAGCTGGGTCACGTATGGAAATTTCTTTCTATGAGCCTGCAAACAATCACTTATTTGTTCCCCCCCCTGCTTTTTTCCCTCACAAGAAGAATTTCTCTAAATAATTGGAGGAGATTTCCCATGGGAATCAAGCAATGGTGACTTCCAGGTCTCAAACTTATCTAAAAGAGTTTAAAAACAAAAGACACAAGAATGTGCCTTTCAAGCCTATAACAATGCAAATTCTGGCAATCAGAACAGCAGCCAAAGCATGTAACTTCTAGTACCTCTGTGGAGGGTGGCCATAGGGTAAAGTCTCTTTAATATTTGACCAACTGAAATTTAATTGTAAGACCTATGAAAAAAGTTTGCATAGGGCCTTCATAATGTAGGGTTTCTCTGGTGGCTCAGATGGTAAAGAATCTGTCTGCAATGTGGGAGTCCCAGGTTTGATCCCTGGGTCAGAAAGATCCCCTGGAGAAGGGAATGGCTACCCATGCCAGTTAGAACTGGACATGGAACAACAGACTGGTTCCAAATAGGAAAAGGAGTACATCAAGGCTGTATATTGTCACCCTGCTTATTTAACTTATATGTAGAGTACATCATGAGAAACGCTGGACCGGAAGAAACACAAGCTGTAATCAAGATTGCCGGGAGAAATTTCAATAACCTCAGATACGCAGATGACACCACCTTTATTGCAGAAAGTGAAGAGGAACTCAAAAGCCTCTTGATGAAAGTGATGAAAGTGAAAGAAGAGAGTGAAAAAGTTGGCTTAAAGCTCAACACTCAGAAAACTAAGATCATGGCATCCGATCCCATCACTTCATGGGAAATAGATGGGGAAACAGTGTCAGACTTTATTTTTTTGGGCTCCAAAATCACTGCAGATGGTGACTGCAGCCATGAAATTAAAAGACGCTTACTCCTTGGAAGGAAAGTTATGACCAACCTAGATAGCATATTCAAAAGCAGAGACATTACTTTGCCAACA
>NW_011494903.1:10061901-10080905 GCF_000754665.1 Bison bison bison
CAAAGGTCCATCTAGTCAAGGCTATGGATTTTCCTGTGGTCATGTATGGATGTGAGAGTTGGACTGTGAAGGCTGAGTGCCGAAGAATTGATGCTTTTGAAGTGTGGTGTTGGAGAAGACTCTTGAGAGTCCCTTGGACTGCAAGGAGATCCAACCAGTCCATTCTGAAAGAGATCAGCCCTGGGATTTCTTTGGAAGGAATGATGCTAAAGCTGAAACTCCAGTACTTTGGCCACCTCATGCGAAGAGTTGACTCATTGGAAAAGACTCTGATGCTGGGAGGGATTGGGGGCAGGAGGAGAAGGGGACGACAGAGGAGGAGATGGCTGGATGGCATCACTGACTCAATGGACGTGAGTCTGAGTGAACTCTGGGAGTTGGTGATGGACAGGGAGACCTGGCGTGCTGCGATTCATGAGGTCGCAAAGAGTCGGACACTACTGAGCAACTGAACTGAACTGAACTGAACCCATGCCATATTCTTGCCTGGAGAATCCCATGGATAGAGGAGCCTGGCATGCTACAGTCCATAGGGTCACAAAGAGTCAGACACAACTGAGTGACTCACACTTTGATAATCTAAGTAGCAAGGATAATACCAGACTCCAAAAGATACCAAGTCAGTTCAAAAGCATCAAATATTACTTTAGCTACAATTGTTTATGCAGTCAGCACTGATTTCAGAATGCCATCGACAGAGAACCATGCAAAGAAATAGAGGAAAACAATAGAATGGGAAAGACTAGAGATCTCTTCAAGAAAATTAAGAGATACCAAGGGAACATTTCATGCAAAGATAGGCACAATAAAGGACAGAAATGGTATGGACCTAACAGAAGCAGAAGATATTAAGAAGTACAAAAAAGATACAAAAAAGATCTTAATGACCCGGATAACCATGATGGTGTGATCACTCACCTAGAGTCAGACAGTTAGGGCCTTAGGAAGCATCACTATGAACAAAGCTAGTGGAGATGATGGAATTCCAGTTGAGCTATTTCAAATCCTAAAAGATGATGCTGTTAAAGTGCTGCACTCAACACGCCAGTAAATTTTGAAAACTCAGCAGTGACCACAGGACTGGAAAATGTCTGTTTTCATCCCAATGCTAAAGAAGGGTAATGCCAAAGAATGTTCAAACTACAACACAATTGCACTCATTTCACATGCTAGCAAAGTAATGCTTAAAATCCTTCAAGCTAGGCTTCAGCCGTATGTAAACTGAGAACTTCCAGATGTTCAAGCTGGATTTAGAAAAGGCAGAGGAACCACAAATCAAATTGCCAACATCCGTTGGAGCACAGAAAAAGCTATAGAATTTTAGAAAAACATCTACTTCTGCTTCACTGACTACGCTGATGCCTTTGACTGTATGGATCACAACAAACTGAAAAATTCTTCAAGAGATGGGAATACCAGACCACCTTACCTGACTCCTAAGAAACCTGTATGCAGGTCAAGAAATAACAGTTAGAACCAGACATGGGATGGACTTGCTCCAAATTGGGAAAGGAGTACATCAAGGCTGTATATTATCACCCTGCTTATTTAACTTATATGCAGAGTACATCATGTGAAATCCTGGGCTGGATGAAGCACAACCTGGAATCAAGAATGCCAGAAGAAATATCAATAACCTCAGATATGCAGATAACACCACCCTTATAGAAGAAAGTTAAGAGGAACTAAAGAGCCTCTTGATGAAAGTGAAAGAGGAGAGTGAAAAAGTTGGCTTAAAACTCAACATTCAAAAAATGATGATCATGGCATCTGGTCCCATCACTTCATGGCAAATAGATGGGGAAACAGTGGAAACAGTGACAGACTATTTTCTTGGGCTCCAAAATCACTGTGGATGGTGACTGCAGCCGTGAAGTTAAAAGACACTTGCTCCTTGGAAGAAAAGCTATAACAAACCTAGACAACATATTAAAAAGCAGAGACATTACTTTTCTGACAAAGGTCTGTCTAGTCAAAGCTATGGTTTTTCCAGTAGTCATGGATGGATATGAGAATTGACCATAAAGAAGACTGAACACCAAGAATTGATGCTTTTGAACTGTGGTGCTGCAGAAGACTCTTGAGAATCCCTTGGATTGAAAAGGGATCAAGCCAGTCAATCCTAAAGGAAACCAACCCTGAATATTCACTGGAAGGACTGATGCTGAAGCTGAAGCACAATACTTTGGCCACCTGATGCAAGAGCCAACTCATTAGAAAAGACCCTGAAGCTTGGAAAGACTGAAGGGAGGAGGAGAAAGGGACGACAGAGGACAAGATGGCTGGATGGCATCACTGACACAGTGGACATGAGTTTGAGCAAACTCTGGGAGGAGGACAGGGAAGCCTGGTGTGCTGCAGTCCATGGGGTCGCAAGAGTCAGACATGACTGAGCAACTGAACAATAGCAGCAACAACGACAGAGAGCTAGATGCTTAACAGAGCAGGCTGATAGCCCAGAGTACAGAATGGAATCTGCAAGAGTTTAAGGAACTTCCCTAAATCACTGACTGGGGGAGAGTGAGGGTTCAGATTTCCACCTAAATCAGGTCTGTCTATTTACAAATTCATTGTTCTTTCCTCTCAGGCACCAGGCTCTTTGTTGTTATTCAGCTGCTAAGGGGTGTCCAACTCTTTGCGACCCCATGAACTGCAGCATGCCAGGCTTCCCTGTCCTTCACCATCTCTAGGAATTTGCTCAAACTCATGCTTAAAGAGAGAGATGGCAATTTTTTAGATCACTCAGCATTCAAGAAACCGTGGTTATAGTAATGCTTGTATAAAATCTATTCACTCCACTCCTATTTCTTCATATTTACGTTTCCTCTCTGCTGTTCTAGCTTATTTAGATCACTAACCAAATTATCCATGGCTTGTCCTCATTCCACAAGTTCCTGGTTTAATTGAAAGTGACAAAGGGGACTCCGGGAAGGAAAGCAGAGTGCTCAGGGAAGGGCGGTGTTAAAAACCCAGAAGTCAGAGCTGTGCATCCCCCAGAGGGGCTGCCAGCTCCAATCAGGCCACTGCTGACGTGATAAGAGGAGGAAAGAGGGAACCACATGCTGCCCAAGGTTTTCCCTAAAAAGCCACACAGAAACACCAACACGGAATTCTACTGAAAACCATCCTGGGCATTCTCTGGGTAACTCCTCATGTCACCAATGAGATCAGGGCTCCCCCTCAGAAGGGAACTATACTTTCCTTCTCAGGAGCACCAAGGGCTTCATCTGTTTTATTTTCCAAATTATTTCCTGTCAGGTTAAGGATGAGCAGGTCTTAATCTGTTTTTTACTGATGAAGAAATGGAAGAAAAAACAAATGTAAAGACCAAGGTGAAATCAAAGGAGAAGCCTGAAGCAGCACTGTTAGGCATGCTGTTCAAAGTGACAGCTTATGTCTGAGAGACTCGAGAACCCCAGGGGAGCCATGGTGCATCTCTGTCCTTTCCAGGGCTTACTATCACAGTCCTTGGGGAGACTTCTGAAATATCCAGAATGATGCCCATGAATGATTTCCAGATGACTCTACGACTGAACTTTTCAGTTCCAGAAGCTCTGTGTCCTCACCCTAGCTGGTTCCACCTAGAGAGGTGACACTGGCCACTGGATATGCCAGCAACCAGTTACCCAGCTCCATACGTCTCCCTTCAGCCTCAGGGCACCTCCACTCTGAGCTCCTCGAAATTCCTCTCAGAACTGCTCTTCTCTCCATAAATCCTCCAGTAGAAAGGGACCCCAATATTTTTTTTGGCTGCACCACTCAGCGTGCATTAGCTCCTAGTTCCCCGATCAGCCACTGAACCCGTGTCCCTGCAGTGGAAGCATGGAGTCCCAACCACTGGACTCCAGGGAAGGCCCAGAGTGATCCTATTCTTGATTTCTTTCCTGGTTCTCTTTGGCCATTGGTTTACAATAGTCTGTACCTGGCAGGTGTCAAATGACATAAATGTTCTAATCCTATGACTCCCAGTTTCTCTGGCTCTAGTGTAAACTCCTGACTAATGGCCATTGAGCCCTTCAGCTGGCAGACCCCATCTTCCATCCAGAATCCCTGTTTTTTTTTTATCCTTTCCAGCAGGGTGCTGTGTCCCCACCCTCAGCCAAGGGGTAGTGCCTATCTTTGCCAAGCTTTTACTTCGATCTTTCTCCCATGTTGCCAAACACTGCTGTTGAGTTTATAAAGAGTTCTGCACAAAGTGGACCTCCCATTGTGACCATCAGCACAAGGACCCTCCATAAACACTGACTGATGTTGATCGGAGGCACATACCTCTATCCTATTTCACACTCAGCTAAACCACCCCTTCCCTCCCGGGGCTCCTGCCCTTCTCCAGGCATCCAGACACTGAGTTGCATCTCCAGCCAAACAAAATCTTCTCACCCAAGGACAGCTGGGTGGGTGGTTTCTGCACCTGCGGCACTCTGCAGACGACAAAGCCTCCAAAGATCTGACATCAACGAACACCTGGGGATCCTTGAAGAAAACAGCTGAACACGTGCCGGCCACAGCCTTGCAAAAGTGACACTCAAATCAGGACAAGCTCGTTCTAAAAATAGATGCACCAGAATGAGGATGGGGGAAGGTGTCAGAAGGCGCAGGAACCCACACTTAGCTCACAGGGCTCACTTGCTGGGCTGGGACAGCCACTGCCCGGGGTGTGAAGCAACACAAAGGCAGCCCAGGCGTGTTTGTTCACCTCTTGCTCCAAGGCAATCAGGAACCAGTGGGAGTTGAAATCAGGCCTCTGTACCTCACTGAGGGCACAGAGAGGCGCCCTCCCATCCCACACAACTGCAGCGGGGTAGAGAGGGCAACCCCTGGGCCCAGCCAACAGTCTCTGAATTTGACGCCAAGGAGATGTGCCCACTACAGGCAGGGCAGCCACAGCTGCCAACACAGACACCAAGGTCCCAGAATGGACTGATTATGAAGCTTTTTTACTTTGCACATACACTCAGAAAATGTCCGGGAAAACACATGGGGAAAAAAACCCAGGCTCCAAAAACCCAAACAGTTGTTTTCCTTCCAAGGATAACTCTTTAGATGTCATGAGCACTTCTGCAAACAACAGGATCATATACTGGTCCATACCTTCTCCCTAAAAGCCCCTCAACACGTCCACGTGGAGATGTCTCCAGCTTCCACCATGTGGTGGTTCAGCCGCTAAGTCGTGTCCAACTCTTGTGACCCCGTGGACTGTAGCCCGCCAGGCTCCTCTGTCCATGAGATTCTCCAGGCAAGAACACTGGAGTGGGTTGCCATGCCTTCCTCCAGGGGATCTTCCTGACCCAGGGATCCCCAGGTCTCCTGCATTGCAGGCAGATTCTTTACTGTCTGAGCCACCAGGGACCAACCTCCAATCAACTCTTGCTCAAAACAAGAGGCTCTGAATAAATGATTTCTGAACAAAGCCCTGGTTCAAAGGTACGCTATATAAAGGAAAATTTCTCTGCTGACAGAGTGGAAAACAGGACCGTGCTCAGAGAAGGCCAAGAGTTCCTGAACCTGTCTGCATACTGCTGATCCTTTGATCTGTTTTTTCAAAACCATGTCTGAGAGTAATATTTGTTTCTACTGAAGATGAGTGTTGAAACAAAAATTAAAAATCGGTTAACACACACACACCCCAGCACGCGCACATGCACACACACACAGACACACACATAGATACCCCAGTACACAGATCAGAACTCTCACATCCTCAGCTGCCAGTCTGTGACACTCTGGCCTGTACAGGGATCAAATGATGTGCTCATAAGCCTTCAGGGTGTTTCTGTCAAACCCAGCAATGCCCGTCTCTTGGGGAAAGAGTTGGGTAAGTTCGCCTGCCTTTAGGCTGAAATGTCTGCATACAAGACTCAGAGGATGATGGTTCACTTGGCTGAGAGCCCAGAGTATGAGCAGCAAGGAACAGAGGAGACCCCCAGCCTCAGGGTTCCCTGCCTCTGCGGGGAACACCAGCTGACACAGCTCTGTGGCTGGTGACCTGGTTAACTAGGTGGGGGGCGAGTAACAAGCAAAATCTAAGGAGACACGAGGCTGAAGCTGGTCTAGAAAGGGCCAAATATAGTACGCTCATGGTTATCCTTTCTCATGGCATGAACTTGACAGCTGCAATCTAAGAAAATCTGGTAACTTCAAAGGGAAAGAAATTTTTCCAGGGGCTTCCCTGGTAGCTCCATGGTAAAGGATCTGCCTGCCAATGCAGGGGACGTGGGTTCAATCCCTGGTCTGAGACGATCCCACATGCTGTGGAACAACAAGGCCCGTGCACCAGAACTACTGAGCCCGCGTGCCCTAGAGCCCGTGCCCTGCAAGAAGAGAAGCCACCGCGATGAGAAGCCCATGCACTGCAGCTACAGAGTAGCCCCCATTTGCTGCAACTAGAGAAAAGGCTGAGCAGCAACAAAGACCCAGCACAGCCCCAAATACAAATAAATAAATAAAATTATTAAGAGAAAATCTTCCAACTAAGCAATAGGCGGGTAGGTGCCATCTTTTCCCAATATTCCTTTGCATCTCTGCACAGTTCTGGAAACATCCAACCTACTGTGTCAAGAAAGTAAAGGTATCCAGCAAAGGCCCCCCTAGCGCTTTTCAAAAAACTTTGCCTCTCTCCCAACAACCAAGCACATTTTCACCACTTGAGGCTTTCTGTGTGCCCTACATTTTGCTGAACTCAACCTCTGTATATGCTAATCCCCACCAGGCTCCCTGTAAATATTTCATGCTGCCCCCACCTCCCTTATAAGCACTTGTCAGAATTACTGAGGCTGCTAGACTGGATTCAGGTTTGCTTCACCAGCTTTCTATGTCAAGAAGGGGCACTGTACACAGTGCAGGCTTGATGTCAACTGAGCTTCCAGATGGAACAAAACCAACCTCTGAGTTACTGCCTCAGTTTCTTCCTCTAAGGAAATGGGGTTAGCCATGGCACCAGATGCCATCGAGTTACACTCACACTGACCTCCATCCTCCAAAAGCTTCAGTTTCCCCTGAGACACACAGTATCCACTTATAAAGTCTTCCTTTTCAAAATGAGATCAAACCAGTCAATCCTAAAGGAGATCAACCCTAAATAATTCATTGGAAGGACTGATGAAGCTGAAGCTCCAATACTCTGGCCACCTGATGCGAAGAGCCAACTCCCTGGAAAAGACCCTGATGCTGGGGAAGACTGAGGGCAGGAGGAGAAGGGGGTGACAGAGGATGAGATGGTTGGATGGCATCACTGACGCAATGGACGAGAGTCTGAGCAAACTGCAGGAGATAGTGAAGGACAGGAAAACCTGGGGTGTGCAGGCCATGCAGTTGCAAAGCGACTGAACAACAACACAACAACGGTGATCATTTTGAAAAGATCAGATCACTATGTGGTGTACCAGGAACTAACACAGTGTTGTGGGTTAATTATACTTCAAACAAACAAACTCATGGAGAAAGAGAAGAGATTTGAGGTTATCAGAAGTGGGGAGTAGGTGGAAGGGGAACAGGATGAAGGTGGTAAAAAGGTACAAACTTCTATCTATAAGATAAATAAGTACTAAGGGTGTAATGTACAAGATGACTAATATAATCAACACTGCTGTATGTTAAAAATGAAAGTCGTTAAGTGAATAAATCACAGGGAAAAGAATTCTTGATCAGAAATAAATAAAATTCAAAGAAACACACACATGCCCCCCAAATAGGATTCCTGTGTTAGGAATTTTTAGTGTGAAAAACTAGGAATCAGTGAATTTTTGTCATTAGTGATTCTAATTTGTTTTTTAAAGATTTTTTTTTTTTTTGATGTGGCCCCTTTTTAAACTCTTCATTGAATTTATTACAATACTGCTTCTGTTTTTTGTGTTTTGGTTGTTTGGCTGCAAGGCATGGGGTGGGATCTTCACTCCCTGACCAGGGATCGAACCCGTACTCCCTGCACTGGAAGGTTAAGTCTTAATCATTGGACTGTAGGGGTTAATAGTCAGCCACCTATTGCTCTGGCTTAGCCATGAGAAAATCACCATGGGAAAGGAACAAAAGCAAAATATAGCAATACAGCATAACCCAAATAAATAAAAGTACATCGGGTTGATCAGTTGGGGTTGTCACGCCCTGCTAAGCTAAGGAAAAACATAGTGTGGACCTTGGAACACCGGATCAGTGCAAGTTTAGAATACTGCTTGCGCACACACTAGATGTTTTCCCAAGGCATATGCGGGTCTATGACCTCCAGCTAGGTGATAGCCCTTGTACAAAAAAAATAACAAAGATGGTTTAAAGTAATCAATAAAACGGGAGACGTGACTGGGGACACAGGAGGCTGACTTCACCGTAGCACAACAGATACCTTCTGCTTGCCAAGACACTGCATAAAAGTGATGTGGCTCCAAGGAACAGGGTTCTTGACCCAAGACAGATGCTGACCCTTCTCTCACTTGTTCCTTCTGTCATCACAGTAGGACTCAAAGACGAGAGCCCTGGCTGAAGAGAGGGCCTCTGGGCACAGAAGCACCCCTTCGCTAGCCCACCCTCCGTGCCGTCTCCACCCAGCACACCCGACACCCGAGGAAAGGCTTCTGCTATTAAAACATAACTTGGGAAAATACAGCTGTGCTGGATGGAAACCTCCCATGGAGTGGGTTTCATTTGTGGAGTTGAATAGTTTACCCAACTCACTACTGGCTGTACCAACTACAGTTGGAGGACAGCAAGGCAAGCAGGACCCAGCACTCAGGGAGCAAAGAAGCGTTGGTGTGTACCCACGCAGGCACCAGGTACTAAGGACAAACGCTCCCGATCTGGTCCTGGTAGAGTGCAGTCAAGACTGGAGCTTAGGAAAAGGAGGGGTTATGTGTGGCAGACATGGAAACTGGCTCACCAACCCCCACTGAGCAGAAAATTGGAAAAACCATATTTCTCAGAATCCCCTGCAGCCAGAGTGCAGGTATGGGAACTCATTCTCACTAACTGGACCTGGAGGCAGAAGTGGGCAGGGCTCACCTATCGCAACCCAGCCTTATAGTGAGAGCTGGGGAAGACAGCATGGTGCTAGAGGTCTCTCCTGAAGCCCTGGGCCCAAGCAGGGAGCCGGGACCACGTGCTTTTCGTGCTAGAACAGTCCTGCCATGTGGTCTGGCTCTCTTCCTGGTTCCACAACATCCAAGCTTGACACTTGGTCCCTCTCAGAAATTCGTGAACCACCTAACTGTTGCTGCTGCTAAGTCGCTTCAGTCGTGTCCAACTCTATGTGACCGCATAGACGGCAGCCTACTAGGCTCCCCCATCCCTCGGATTCTACCTAACTAACATCCTTTAATTCATCCCCTTCTGCTTAAACTAGCTACAGGAATTTTTGCTGTTTGCAGCCAAAAGCCCTGCCAGGTTCAGCAAGGGAGAAAGTGGAGAACCCAGAGGAAGCTGCAAGGATGGTGGAAGCTGGCTGGCACAGGCCCGTGGTGCCCACCTGTGCCAAGTCTTGGGCCTTGAAGCCCAGTTGCTATGCACCTAGCGACACCATGGGGGCCATCCACAGCACATGTGCTGTATAGCTGGCTGGACACTGGGTGAGCATCCAGCCCACTGGTCAGAATGGCCATCATTAAAAGGTCTACAAATAACAAAATGTTGGAGAGGGTGTAGAGAAAAGGAAGCCCTCCTACACTGTTGTGAGAATGTAAACTTGCAAAGTCAATATGGAGAAAACAGTATGGTGATTCCTCAGAAAACCAAAACTAGAGTTGCCAATATATGGTCCAACACCCCACCTCTGGGAATACCTGGATGAGACTATAATTCAAAAAGATACATGCACCCCATAGAGAAAGGAGTACATCAAGGCTGATTATTGTCACCCTGCTTGTTTAAGTTATATGCAGAGTACATCATGTGAAATGCTGGGCTGGATGAAGCACAACCTGGAATCAAGACTGCCCGGAGTAAAATCAGTATCCTCAGATATGCAGATGACACCACCCTTATGGCAGAAAGTGAACAAGAACTAAAGAGCCTCTTGACAAAAGTGAAAGAGGAGAGTGAAAAAGTTGGCTTAAAGCTCAACATTCAGAAAACTAAGATCATAGCATCAAGTCCCATCACCTCATGGCAAATAGATGGAGAAATTTTGGAAACAGTGAGAGACTTTATTTTGGGGGGCTCCAAAATCACTGCAGCCATCAAATCAAAAGACGCTTGCTCCTTGAAAGAAAAGCTATGACACACCTAGACAGCATATTAAAAGGCAGAGACATTACTTTTCCGACAAAGGTCTGTCTAGTCAAAGGTATGGATGTTCCAGTTGTCATGTATGGACCTCAGAGCTGACCATAAAGAAGGCTGAGTGCCAAAGAATTGATGCCTTTGGACTGTGGTGTTGCAGAAGACTCTTGACAATCTGTTGGACTACAAGGAGATCAATCTAGTCAATCCTAAAGGAAATCAATCCTGAATATTCATTGGAAGGACTGATGCTGAAGCTCCAATACTTTGGCCACCTGATGCAAAAAGCCAACTCATTAGAAAAGGCCCTGATGCTGGCTGGGAAAGACTGAAGGCAGGAGGGGAAGGGGACAACAGAGGTCGAGATGTTGGATGGCATCACGGACTCAATGAGTTTGAGCATACTCCAGAAGATGGTAAAAGACAGGGAAGCCTGGCATCCTGCAGTCCGCAGAGTTGCAAAGAGTCAGACATGACCAAGTGACTGAACAATTTTGTTCCCATATATACAATGGAATACTACTCCGCCATAAAAATGAAATAATGCCATTTGCAGCAATACAGATGTAACTAGAGATTATCATACTAAGTGAAGTCAGTCAAAAAGAGAAAGACAAATACTGTACGATATCACTTAAATGTGGAGTCTAAAATACGGCACAAATGCACCTATCTACAAAACAGAAGCAGACTCACAGATACGGACAGCAGACTTGCGGTTCACAGAGGGGAGAGGGAGAGGGATGGCTGTGAGTTTGGGGTTGGCAGATGCAAACTATTGTACACAATGGGTATACAACAAGGTCCTACCATACAGCTCAAGGAAGTATGTTCAATTTACTGTGATAAACCATAATGGAAAAGAGTATTTTTTTAAAATGTATGATATATATGTGTATAATCAAGTCATTTTGCTGTACAGCAGAAATTGACACAACACTATAAATCAACTGTATTTCAATAAGAAAATAGTAAAAAAATAATCCCTCTCTCTCAAATAATGAAGATGGAAATGAAGGTGATGAACTCTGAAAAACTGACTTAGATAACACAAAACGTGGCTCTGCTTTATAAGCTATATGAGTAAGAAAGGGAATGTTCAGAATTAGCATATCATTTAAGTTTTAAATGGGATTTTAAATGTGTGAGTTAATAAAGTAGATATTAGAGATAAATGACAACTACATGCATATTGCTATATTATTAGTATACTGAATGGTACTAAATACAACTATTCCATTTGTATTTAAGATTATGTATATATATGTTAGCCAAAACCTTTTTTTTTTTTTTTTTTGCAGATCTATTGAGATTATATTCTACTATATACAGTAAGGGCTTCCCTGGGAGCTCAGCTGGTAAAGAATCTGCCTGCAATGCAGGAGACCCTGGTTTGATCCCTGGGTTGGGAAGATCCCCTAGAGAAGGGTTAGGCTACCCCTCCAGAATTCATGGGCTTCCTTGGTGGCTCAGATGGTGAAGAATTGGCCAGCAATACAGGAGTCCTGGGTTCGATCCCTAGGTTGGGAAGATCCCCTGGAGGAGGGCATGGCAACCCACTCCAGTATTCTTGGTTGGAGAATCCCCATGACAGAGGAGCCTGGTGGGCTACAGTCCATGGGGTGGCAGAAAGTCAGACATAGCTGAGTGCCTAAGCACAGCACAGCATATACAGTAAAAGAAAATGTGCTCATTTCCCTTTCAATAACCACAGAAAATATGAACAGATATTAAGAGTATCTTAACTATATGTCCCTGCTCCCTTCAGTTAGTGCCCTTATGATCCCATTCTTGCTTTTTGCTTAGTTTCAAACAGCAATAAGCAGCATCAAACCATCATTAAAACTGGAGGAAGATGAAGAATATTTTCAGGCTTCTTAAATATGTACAATCTTCAAAACAAATAAGGATGTTATACAATTGTTTATTTTACCTGATATCTTCATTATGCCTTATTTTCTTGGGTGCGGGGTGGGTCTAATAGAACCCAACAAAAATAAGATCTACATTCATAAAACATGGAGCAGGAAACACAGAACATATTGTATTTCACAAGGTCTTCTCTCACCTCTACTTTAGGGGAACTGGAGGATGAATCCGGCTCGATATTTCATACCATGTAGCTACAGTGGCCCACCTGAAGGAAATGCACACTAACCCTGGCAGGCCTATCAGCTGGAGCTGTATCATGTCTATAGCATACAACGCAGAACCCAGCACCAAGAAGCAAGGCTCGAAACGCTAAGACGTGACCATAACTGAACAGTCAACAAAGACTGCCGTCTATTCCAACAAATAAACCCTTTCTGCTGATCCTTATCCCACTTCTCTTTGTATCTGATTATAAAATCGTGCTAACCAAGTATTCTACCCATAAATGGGTAATTTGTACAGCGCTCCAAGTTCGGACATCATTTAAATACGATTCTTCTTGGATATCTGACTATCCTAATATGGAAAAGTCTAAACATTCTGTTTAAGATACTGGAAGCAGCTTCTTAATGAATAGATTTCTCAAGTCGCTGATGAAAACCAAACTATTCAGACATCAGTAACACATAGGATATTTTTCTTGTGTGGAATTTAAGTTAAAATTACCTCAATTTCACTCTTAGCAACATACACACTTACAATCCAAGAACAGTCTCTGAAGTTAGCCCAAGAATTGGGGGGGGGGGGAAGCTGATACAAAACAGTGCAGCACATCACAGCACCGTACAGAGAAAAGATGACGACAGCGGATAACAACAGAAAAACCTCCCCTCCACTTCCAAACTCCACTAACAAAAGCCAACTTCTCGCAGATGGGCCACACCCTCCAGACTCTGAATGGGCTGTTCCAAGCCTTTCAAATCATCTGAGATGTTCTGAATCAGAGCTGCCCCAAACCAGCATCATCAGAAGGCACTCAATAGTTGAATAAAGCTGTTCTTCCTCTGGGAAGTTCTCACAAGGGGGTATAAGTCTGTCTTACAAAGACATGCATTTGACCGAGAATAATATGCAGGGCGCCAGCATGGGGTTATATTTAAATGGTACTTAACAGGGGGAACTATTTGGTTGGAAAATGCAAACATCTTCAGTTGTAGGATTAACCGAACTCAATCCCAAAGGAGAAAAATAGAAGCCACAAGCATAGAGGAAGATTCCATTATCTGTCTTAGTTAGAAGAGGAAGGAAAGCAATCTCAGCATCTTTGGGGTTTAGGTAGAGAAGGCAAGATATTATCAAACCACTTAAACTTAAGCTAGAGCACCTGCAAGGCAGTAGCAAGGTCTGTTTTGCATTCCTTCATCCATTAAGAAAGAAGGGTAGGTGATGGGACATAGTCCCTCAGGTAAAAGCAGATCACCTGTTTAATTTCATAGGCTAATTTAAAAGACAAGCAGCAACATTTGGTACGTGCTGCTTCTTTTCTGATATTTATTCTAACCTCAGCTTTACCCAGGGTAATTCAGTGTAATTACAACCAGAATCCTTTATCTGTATCTTTCTGATAACACTCATCATCTACTACCTGGAGTTAAAACCCTTTAGGCTCAAGTTCCGTGTCTCGGCTACTAGGTAATGACAACAGCAGTATTTATTGCTTTCTTCAAACAATATATTGGCACATTTACAAATACTGATTCATTTAAAAGGCCCGAGGTACAAGGATCTATTGATACTACATTTCCTTGATGTTGACTATGACCGGTTTTGCCCACAGCAAGCACTCAATAAATGTCTGTCAACTGAATGACTGGTGACTAAATCAACTTTTCCTTGATTTTTAACATTAGTATTAATAGCTGATGTCATTAAGTTAACGCTCACCAACTTGCAACATGCAGAAAGTTAAGATGTAGAAAGCTCTTATTAATAACTAAGAAATGGGATAACAATGTTGAGTAAGTATCTTATATACAAAAATAAACTCAAAATGGATTAAAGACCTAAATGTAAGACTGGAAACCACAAAACTCCTGGAGGAAAACAGGCAGAAAACTCTTTGATATAAATTGTAGCAACATGTTCTTTAGATCTACCTTCTAAAGCAAAGGAAATAAAGGCAAAAATTAACAAATGGAACTTAACAAAACTTAAAAGCATTGGCACAGCAAAGGAGACCACCAACAAAATGAAAAGACAACCTACAGAATGGGAGAAAATATTTGCAAATGATATGACTAATAAGGGGTTAACATCCAAAATATATAAACAGCTCATACAACTCAACATCAAAAAGACAGAAAACCTGATTTTGAAATGGACAGAAACAATTCAAAAAGACACATGTACCCCAATGTTCACTGCAATACAATTTACAATACCCAGGACATGGAAGCAACTTAGACGTCCATCGACAGATGAATGGATAAAGAAGATATGGTACATATATATAATGTAACATCAGCCATAAAAATGAATGAGTTAGTTGTAGTGAGGTGGACAGACCTAGAGCCTGTTAAACAAAGTGAAGTAAGTCAGAACGCAAATGTATGGAATCTAGAAAAATAGTGCTGATGAACCTATTTATAGAGAAGAAACAGAGACACAGACAGAGAGAATGGACTTGTGAACACAGCAGGCGATGCAGAGGCCAGGACACGTTGAGAAACTGCCATATGTAAAACAGGTAAGCAGCAGGAAGCTGCTCTGTGACACAGGGAGCCCATCTGGCACTCTGTGATGACCTAGAAGGGTGGAGTGGGGGTGGAAGGAGGCCTCAAGGAGGAGGGGATACACAAATATGACTGATTCCACTGATGTATGACAGACAACCACAACACTGTACAGTAATTATCCTCCAATAAAAAAATAAATAAAAATGGGCAGAAGATCTGAACAGACATTTTTCTGCAGAGAACATTCAGGTGGCCAACAGGCCCATGAAAAGATGCTCAATATTGCTAACCATCAGGGAAATACAAATCAAAACCACAGTAAGAGCATGTCACACCTATCAGAATGGCTAGTATCAAACAGAACACAAACAACAAACATCAGCAAGGATGTAGATGAGAGAGAACCCTTGCGCACTGTTGGTGGGCATGTAAACTGGTGCACTCACTGTGGAAAACAGTGATAAAAAACTAATAATACAACTACCATATGATCAAAAAACTAATAATACAACTACCATATGATCCCTCAATTCCACTACTGGGATTCCACACTAATTCAAAAGGATACACTAACCCTAATGTTCACAGCCCCATTATTCATAACTGCCAAGACACAGGAAACAACTTAAGTGTCCATCAACTGATGAGCAGATAAAGAAGATATGGTGTGTGCTGCTGCTGCTAAGTCGCCTCAGTCGTGTCCGACTCTGTGCAACCCCATAGATGGCAGCCCACCAGGCTCCTCCGTCCCTGGGATTCTCCAGGCAAGAACACTACTCAGTCATAAAAAGAAGGAAAATTTGCCATTTACAACAACATGGATGAACTTGGAGGCAGGGTATTATGCTAAGGGAAGTAAGTCAGACATAGACAAATACTATCTCACTTATATGTGGAATGTAAAATACAACAAATTACTGAATACAACAAAAGAAAGAAACCGACTCACAGATAGACAGAACAAATTAGTGGTTACAGGTGGGACGAGGTGGGGGAAGGGGCAATACGGAGTAGAGGATTGAGGTACAAACTATTATGCATAAAATAAGCTACAAGGATACACTGTATAACATAGGGAATACAGTCAGTATTTTATAGCAACTATAAATGGAGTATAACCTTTAAAACTATGAATCACTATGATGTTAACCTGTAACATATACTGTAAACCTCAACGATATCCAATTTTTAAAAATCTTACGATAAAGACTTATCAGTTATTATTTTGTTGCATTTTTGCCAACTTGTTTTTTACTTGTATTTTCTTTCACTCATTAAAACAGACACTCATTAAACAGACACAATGAAATAAATATATTGCTTTGAAATATTCAAAAACATATTCTTCACTAATTTGGAAGATTTTGCCTTTCCGAGTTATTTTCTTTTCATCCCTAATTTACATAATAATACTTTTTATTTTTGAATTGTAAGTGTTTTTCTGAATACAAGTCCCCCTATCAGATACATGATTTGCAAATATTTCCTCCTATCCTTTTGAACAAATGATGCTAGAGTAACTGGAAATTCACACTCAAGGGAATGAAGTTGGACCCCCACCTTACACCATACACAAAAATTAACATAAGATGGATCACAGACCTAAATATAAGAGCTAGAAATACATTATAAACCCCCCTAACAACTCAATAACAAACAGATAACCCAAATGAAAAATAGGCTAAGGATTTGAGAAAATATACAAATGGACATGAAAAGATGCTCATCATTAGTCATGAGGGAAAAGCAAACCAAAACCATAATGAGATACAACCTCGCACCCACTAGGATGGCTGTAGTTAAAAAAAAATAAAATAAAATAACAAATGTTGGTGAGGATGTGAAGAAATTGGAACCCTCTGTATTGCTGGTGGGGAAATAAAATAGTATAGCCACTTTGGAAAAGTTTAGTAGTCATTCGAAATGTTAAACATGGAATTATATGACCATATGACCCAGCAATTCTACTAAGTATATACCCAAGAGAAATGAAAACATATGTCCACACAATGATTTATGAATGTTCACAGCAGCATTATTCAATAGCCCCAGAATGGAAACCACCCAAATATCCATCAACAGATAAATAGATAAAAGGTGGTATATATCCACAAGCTGGACTATTATTTAGTTATAAAAAGAGACGATGCGCTGATGAATGCATCAGCACAGACAAATCTTGAAAACATTATACTGAGAGAAGCCAGTCCTAAAAGGTCACCTATTGTATGATTCCATTTACATGAAATAGCCAGAATAGAAAATTTATAAGAATAAAAAGGAAATTAGTGGTTGCCAGTGGCCAGGGCAAATGGGGAGTGACTGCTAATGGGTACAGGGTTTCTCTGGGGGACAAGAATGTTCTTAAGTTAGATAGTGGTGATGCTCACACAACTCTTGAGTACACTGAAGACCATTTAATTGTACACTTTAAATGGGTGAATAGTATGTGTATTTATAAAACAAAACCCCCTGGGAGGACAGATGTGGGCATGCAGATTCCCTAACACTCTGTCCCTCACTAAGGCACTTTAGATAGACTGAGAGAAGTGTTAACTTCTCAAATGTTAAACACCTAAGGCACCCCACTCCAGTACTCTTGCCTGGAAAATCCCATGGACAGAGGAGCCTGGTAGGCTGCAGTCCATGGGGTCCCTAAGAGTCTGACACGACTAAGCAACCTCACTTTCACTTTTCACTCTCATGCATTGGAGAAGGAAATGGCAACCCACTCCAGTGTTCTTGCCTGGAGAATCCCAGGGACGGGGGAGCCTGGTGGGCTTCCGACTATGGGGTCGCACAGAGTCGGACACGACTGAAGTGACTTAGCAGCAGCAGCAAAACTAATCTAGTCAACCAAGTTACCCATTCCTTTTCTTCACTATGTTTTTAAAAATTTGTAAGAGTTAATTTATTGATACAATGTTGTATTAGTTTCAGTGATTGTTACACATACATATACATATGTATTCTTTTTCGGATCCTTTTTTCACTATAGGTTGTTATAAGATACTGGGCATAGTTCCCTGTGCCTGGTAGGCTTCAGTCCATGCGGTCGCTCAGAGTCGGACACAATTTGCGGTCGCTCAGAGTCGGACACAATTGAGCGACTTCACTTTCACTTTCATGCACTGGAGAAGGCAATGGCAACCCACTCCAGTGTTCTTGCCTGGAGAATCCCAGGGAGGGGGGAGCCTGGTGGGCTGCCGTCTATGGGGTCGCACAGAGTCGGACACGACTGTATAGCAGCAGCAGCTATACAATAGGTCCTATTTTATATACAGTAGTGTGTATCTGTTAATGCCACACTCCTAATTTCTCTCTCTTCCTCCCCACTCCATTATCCCCTTTGGTAACCATAAGTTTGTTTACTCTCTCGGAGAGTCTATTTCTGTTTTGTAAATAAGTGCACTTGAATCATTTTTTTAGATTCCCCATGTAAGTGATGTCATATCTGTCTTTCTCTGTCTGAAAGTCACCTGTTCTTACAGCAGTCAACCTAAATCCACAACATTTAATTACTCGGCAATAGAAAGTTCTTAGCAAGGCCAGCTCTTGCCTCCAACTCCCCAACCCCTCTTCTAAACTGGCTTGTGCTTGGGCAAAAAAAAAAAAAAAGAGAACATTATCAAACTATTTTAAAAACAAGAATGGTGGGCATTTGTCCAGGAAGATTTATGAAGACATGTATCAGTAGAAAATTAATTAGTAATTTTTCTAAGCGTGCTTGCTGGTTTTTTTCCTCCTTCTCAACCCCACATCCCCACACAAACCTTCATCAGATCAGATCAGTCGCTCAGTCGTGTCCGACTCTTTGCGACCCCATGAATCGCAGCACACCAGGCCTCCCTGTCCATCACCAACTCCCGGGGCCCAGCAAAAACAAGAACATCCAGTTTATTCTCAGAGGTAGGGGGTCCATGTAAGTATGTTTATTGTGTAGATAAAGAAGAAAACTTCAGGGCTGTAAAACTAGCTGTTGCTCAATGTCATAATGAAGAGAGATGGCTTCAGGGCTCCTGAAAGCTCACATGTTCCTCTACCTAAGAAATAACTGAATAGCATTTTGAACGTGAAACACCTATTAGAATTATGGTCTCCAGCCTCCCTGTTTCTTCCTCTTGCTTCCTCAGGCCAAGGCAGACAGATGCCCCACAATGGGAACAAAGTGGAGAGTGTTAAAGGCTGGCTGGG
>NW_011494903.1:10081005-10089733 GCF_000754665.1 Bison bison bison
GGCTGGCTGGGCCTGCAGCGTTCATCACCACTACCTCATCTCCCCTTCCCTGAGAATAGACCCAACCTCAGCCAGCCTGGAACTGACCCTCCTTCCAGGCCCCAAGCCCTTTGCCAGTCACCTCCAGGTAAGGGAGGAAACTCGACTTCCATCAGCAACAACCGATGAGCTCTTTACAGTTCTGTTTACCTGTAGATGGCTTTCTATAATATGAAGCAAATTCATAAATCAGTCAGCATCGCATGTGAGCAGGAGTATTCCCTGACTGCTCAGTGTCGACAAGGATCTCAGAAGGCTGGTACCCGAGTGGAGTCTATCCTTGTTCCCACCCCACCCCACCCCGGAATCTCAGCTGAACGGGGCCACCAGGGGGGAGATGGGAGGACACACAGCCATCCCTCCCACTCACTCTCTCTCTGCCATTCTGGAACTACTGGCAAACCACGGTTCATGACCTCACTTACTGTGTGCTTCATGCCAATGGCTTTACCTGTATCCTTTCATTTAAACCCAGCAACAAATCTGAGTGGGAGGCTTAGTTATTCTTCTCAGTTTATATATTAACCCACTTGGTGGAGCTAAATAACTCACCCAAGGCTACGCAGCCAGGATGTGATAGAACATGATGAGATTCAGGACCTTGAAGCCAGTGTTAATCACAGAAGATGGGAGGTGCTGTGGTCAGTAGAAACTGGCTTACCAGGACAATTCTAGAAGTCTGTAGAAAAGAGGCTCCATCTATCCCTAGTACACATGTGCATACATGCTAAGTTACTCCACTCATGTCCGACCCTTTGTGACCCTATGGACATGGGTTGTCATGCCCTCCTCCGGGGGATCTTCCCAACCCACGGATCAAACCCGCGTCTCTTACATCTCCTGCATTCGCAGGTGGGTTTTTGACCACTAGCACCACCTGGGAAGCCTGACTATCTCCAGGACTGACCCGAAAAAGCCATCCCACATAAGCTGGTTAGAGAGTTCCCACACACTGGAAGGGAACTTCAACATGGAGCTAGGAAGGGCTTGGCTGGGAGAGAACTGGCTCAGCAAGTCTCGGTGTCCACATAGCGTGGAAGATGGGGACTCAGCTTGAAGGGACCCCGGGGTAGGGCAGCCCTCTGGAGGACTTTCTGCATCAAAGCAGTGAAGCCTCCCCCTTCACCAAACAGCTTTGACAGGAGTGACCTGGAGGTGTCAGCATTTTATTGGCTCCATCAGTTGAACTTTGTTCTTGGAAACTGGCTGGAGGAGCCTTTTCTGCTCCTCTCATCCTACGGCTTCACTGCCAAGGATTGCAGTCCTAACCCTTACTTTATACCTGTATCTCCACACTTTTATCTTGGATCATGTACTATGTGCACTTACCTACTGAACTGATAGAAACAGGTAGTCTATGCAAGCAGCCAAAGGAAAAACAACAAGATCTGAAGTTAACCAATTTCAAGTTCTATCAGACTATACTTGGTGGGGATGGGGAGGGTACAATTTATTTTAGTTCTTCACTAAATAAAATGTCTGTAACACAGTCAACTCCAGGGAGGGAACAAAAGTCTCCACCCTCTGAGAGTTAAGACAAAAGATAGACACGTGAAATTATCATCACGCAAAATGAAAGATGACGGCATTAGAATGTTTTATATGCTTCTCTTGATACTTAACTAGACTGTGATTCGTCCGTAGCTGGGGGCTTCATGCATATTACTTCCTCATCTGCCCTAAACCCACAAAAAAGAAACCACCTTCACACCAACAAAAGGCTGTTCCATAATGCTGGGGGGAGACGAGGAGTCCTGAGGTCAGTGGTAATTGGGATCTCCCAGCAACTTCAGTCGGTGCTTCTTCTGAACACACACCAGTCTTGCTGACATCTGAACATCAGACAGCGCAGAGGAGCTAACAGTGGTGCGAACCACACTCTGAGGGCTGAGAAGTAAAAGTGACCATACTGAGAGGCTGGGCACATACCATGGAGCCGCCCACAGATTCTTTAAAGGCAGGAACCTGGTTTTCAAGTTGTGATAAGAGACCCTGAGACTCACTTTCCCAGAAGTATCTTCTGAGGCCTTCATGTATGCCAAAAATCATCACAATATTGTAAAGCAATAATCCTCCAATTAAAATAAATTAATTTAAAAATTTCAGGTGGGAGCTATTCCACTGGCTTAGGTGTTATTTGAAAAAAAAAAAAATAATAATAAGGGTGGGGAGCTTCCCAGGTGGCATTAGTGGTAAAGAACCCACCAATGCAGGAGACTTAAGAGATGCGGGTTCAATCCCTGGGTCGGGAAGATCCCCTGGAGAAGGGAATGGCAACCCATTCCAGTATTCTTGCCGAAGAATTCCATGGACAAAGAAGCCTGGCAGATTACAGTCCATAGGGTCGCCCAGAGTCAGACATGACTGAAGAGACTTAGCACAGCACACACAGCACATTTAAAAATATACATATCTTTCTGCAGCAGAGAAAATACTTAATTCTGCTGTCTTCACATATGGTAATGTATAGGTTGATTTTAAAGAAATTCGGCCTAAGGAAAAAAATCTTACCAGACATCCCACCGTACATCCATATGACATTTTTTTGAGTATTACTAACTTATGAACATAAAATCTTAATTGCTAAATCTTTCCGGTTGTAAACATTGTCACAAAAGAGCTTTTTTCTTAGTCATTGGCAAAATACTTTTTAAAAGGTTATTGTAATGAACAATTTAGAAAATTCTCATGCATCTCTAAAGATTCAAAAACCTGTTTGAAAATCATGGCTTGAATCCATTATATCCGGCCCTCAGAAAAGGTCTTGACATGTAGCAGGTGTTCAACAAACTTTTTCTGAGTCGATGGGTCTTACATGATTAGAGACAGGAGTTGGACAAAGTCTACTGCCGGAGTGGGCAAGTCTAGGCAAGCACCAAGCTGGGACTGTGGGCAGCTGGGTGTAAGAAAGAACCACAAGAGAACATCAAATAGGAATCTGATGAGGCAGTTAAGTCGCCTAGGATGGGCTACCTGCTCATGGTTACCACCAGGAAACTGGCTGCTGCGGACAACAAACCCCTGCCTTGGCCCACGGATGCCACAGCGCACACATACACACTGTACCCAGCAGAGCAGGTGCTTTTTACCATCCAGGCACCGCACAGAGGTATCCAAGAGGGAGCCAGAGGCAAACCTTGTCCCATGGAAAAATAGCAGGATTTGAAGCCTGGCAGTTCTGGATGCTGTTATTTACTGGTCTGTGTCCCCAGGCACATTTCTTAAATTCCAACTTAGAGTCTCCCCGTTAGTAAAACGGAGCAAATAGCTATGTCACAGCATTGCAGGATGGATTACACGGGAGCATGTCTGTAAAAGGCCCTGGCACAGGGTTGGTGGATAATAAAGCTAGTTGCCTGACAGGGGCGGGAGGCCACAGTCTTGTTATCCATGGTGATGAAGAAAGGAAAAGCTCAGAATGGGAAAGAGGCCTAAGGCCAGACCCTGCTGCTCAGGCAGGAACACAGGTCCCTTGGGAGGGGCTGCAGCAGCCAGGAAGTGAGGTGAGGAAAGGCAGCGCTGCCTTCTCAAGGGATCTGTGTTTGTTTTGTGGTTGATTGAAAAAAAAGAGGAAGGGGATTTATCACACGTTCATGTCAGTTTCCAGGCAGCGTTTAAAGTCATTCCGCTGGCTCAAGTTGAGAAGATTCTCT
This sequence comes from Bison bison bison, assembly GCF_000754665.1. NCBI lineage: Eukaryota > Metazoa > Chordata > Mammalia > Artiodactyla > Bovidae > Bison > Bison bison. The sequence goes on from NW_011494903.1 coordinate 10,084,698, forward strand.
CTCTGACAAATCCGAACATCCCGGCAGAAGACAGATACGTTGCTGAGCCAAAAGTGACCTGGCAACAGATGAGAGGAGAATGAGAGGTACAAGCATCTGTGCTACCAGTGAAGTGGACCAGGAACGAGGAGGTGATGGCGTAAGAAGCTCCTGAAGGCCTCTCCAGCTTTTGAGTTACCCTTTGGTTTGCCTTCTGCAATATTTTCATCTGTCATCAAGGATTCATTGAACCGAGGATAGAGCCATACTCAGAACATTGCTTCTCAATCCTTCAGGTCATACCAGCTCACCCCAAACTTAATTTCATGCTAGGATAAAACCAGAATAAAATGAAATCAGGATACACTACAATTATAACTATGCTATTATAAGGATGCATGTAGACAGGGGTCTGGAAAAGCTGAGAAAAGCAAGAGAGTCAACATGTATTGAGTGGTACAATTAAGGAGAACCTTCCTTTTTAACAATTATTTTTTAAATTATTATGGTCTTATTAATGCAATATATAAAAGCCGAGAAGGAAAAAACATTAAGTCAGGAACAACTTAACCTCATCCATGCCACTTAGCCTATGGCAGCAGGTTTGACTGACATCACTGTTGAGGTCACGCACCTTGTCACACACCCCATGATGCCTGGCTTTCCACCCACTCAAGAGCAGGCCGATGTGGCTGCAGCCTGCCAAGTCCTGACCTCAGGGGACTGAAAGGCACAAGACTCAATTTCTTTTGGTCAAAACTTTCCTGCAAATTTCACCCACATGCAGCACCCTTATAATGCTCCATGCTGATCTCAAACTAGACCTAGAACTTTTGGGGTCTATATAACTTCGTGCTAACAAACACCTAAATCAGCGTTTTCTGACAAGTCTGGAAATTTTAGTAGCTCTGCGGCACACAGACACACCCATATCCCTACTGAGAACTTAGCAGTCCCCAGTATAGGGCTAATAGGATGAGAACCTGCACAGCCTGACTTATACCTTCAGACGTAACTGATCACTTTACATTTACTGCCCTGGAAAATCACCTGCATCCATTAAAATTCATTACCCAGGACTTCCCTAGTGGTCTAGTGGTTGGGAATTCACTTGCCAGTGCAGGGGACACAGGTTTGATCCCTGGTCTGGGAAGATTCCATATGCTGAGAAGCAACGAAGCCTGTGCACCACAGCTACTGAGCCTGCACTCTAGAGCCTGAGAGCCACAACTATCGAAGCCCACGTGCCTAGAGCCTGTGCTCTACAAGAGAAGCCACCACAATGAGCAACCCACGTACTGCAACTAGAGAAAGCCTGTGCACAGCAACGAAGACTCAACACGGCCAAAAAGAAATTACAAAAATTCATTACCCACATATTTCACTTAAGAGGTTTTTTTTTTAAAAAAAAAAAAAAACACACAAAGCACAGTGTTGGACCAGATGGTAATTTGGGTATAAGATGATCTCAGAGATGCCTCTTGGAATCTACTGCTTTTACCCATGTGTGACTCAGCCAAAGCCTACACAAATAACCCCAAAAAGGACAAATCACAAGGGTCCTCCTGCTCAACAGGTGCAGGTTCAGTAGTCCTAAGGTTCATTTGCCTCTGCTCCATTCTAGAAAATTCCCTAGCCTCTCCATTGCCTCCTCCCACTCCCATACCTTGTTCGTACCCATTTCGGTACTCATGGCATAGAATTACATTTGCTTATACATGTCTCCCCGCCATACTGTGAGTTCTTTGCAAGGAGTAACTAGGTCTTCGTTACTGTGAGCACCCCAACTCAAGCCCATGCCTGGAACACAGCGGACGCTCCATCTGCACTGTTCTCCTTGTTTACACACCCTGCTTTACACGATTCCAGCATGATTATCAGTGCCCCATCACAGACGTGCACTGGTGTGTATGATGAATCCTATGACGACCCTGTCAGTAAACAGTAGATGAAGGCTAGCTGTTGGTTTCATGCAGTGTGTGTGTCTGTTTTCAGAGTCATCTCCCCACCATCTATGCAGTTATTACAAGTAGCTAGGCAGGCAGGTGGGTGGGTGGGTGGGTCGAGGGGGAGGAAATGAGTAGACCAACTCTGACAAGCAGGTAATCCAGAAATTCATTTTATTAAGGATATGAAAGCATGATGTGCGGCTTTGTCACAGCCGATTTCCTTTCTAAATATCTAGACAGACCCTTGACAATACTTAAAGGGTATTGGCACAGTGTGAGCCGGGGTGAGGCTGGTTATGGCTCAAATGGGCTGGTGGTGGTGGGGAAAGTCACACTGTCATTGAATCCACACCACGATTACTGAGAGTCAGTGGTACTGGCAAGTGTTCACTGTGCCAACCCAGATGTCACTGCGCTTTGGCCCAGCCTCCCGCCTGCGAAGACGACCCCTGTCGACAGGTGCCTTCTTAGAAACAGGAGAATCCCTGGGCTTTTCTTTCAGTCCTCAAGGATGAGGTGAAATAGCAAGAACCAGGGAAGGCGAAGATGGGGCTGGAGCCAATTAACGGACTCCGAGTTGAGGGTCCTGGTTTACACAGCAGCATGGGGTGTGTTAGTTAATCGGGCTGCCAGAAGCCCTGATAAAATCAGGATTATCCAAGTGTGTGCCGTTTGTCCTGGGGTCTGGCCTCTTTACAGCGCATTAGGAATAGGAAACTAGAACCACAAGTCTCCATGGGTCCCTCCCCACTTGTAATCACTATGAACAGGTCCATGCAGAGGAGGCCAGAAGAGAGGGGAGCTACCTGACCTGTCTGGCCCATTTCCTCTGGTTCCAGAGAAACCCCTCCTTGGGTTTAAGGGCCCAGAGGAGTTTCCCAACTCTCCCTGCTCATTAAGCCAGTTTGATTTTAAAGGAGAAGATTAAGTACACATCCCACAGCCAAGATTCCAGATGTTTAGCAAGCCTTCCTTTTGTGGTTGGGGTCCCCTGCTCAGAAGTGCTTCTAATTAACATCTAACGCTGGGCTCCCAGGCGCTGTCAGAGGTGGGAGTCCAGGCACAAGGGCCCTGGCTCTAGTCCCAGTTTAGTTGTTTTTATTAGTCCAAGATCTGAGTCCCCTCATTTGGCTCGTCTGAGTCTCGATTTCTTCATTTCTTTCCTATGGGAGTAGACTACCAAACGTCCGCCCAGTGCAAGCAGACTGTGAAAGTCAAAGGCGATCACCTTAAGAGTTCTTCGGAAGAAAAGCAGGAAAGCCCCCTCAGAACTGCCCTGTTTAGCGTGATACATATGTAAACTTCAGTTAGGGACTTCCCTGGTGAGCCAGTGCTTAAGAATCAGCCTCACACTGCAGGGGGATGTGGGTTCCATCCCTGGTCAGAGAACTAAGATCCCACATGCTGCGCGGCAGCTAAGCCCACAAGCTGAAACAAAGGAAGCCCACGAGCCACAAAGACGACCCAGCGGAGCCAAAATAATTAAAAAACAAATACATAAACTTGAGCTAGTTAAAATGTAAAATTTGATTCATGGGTTACACTACCCACATTTCAAGGGCTCAAGAGCCACACGTGGCTGGTGGCTACCCTACGGGCCACCTCAGATGGAGTACACTGCCATCGCCTGGAAGGTTCCATGGGACAGCCCTGCTCTCAAGCCTCTTGGAATTCTCACCATAAAAACGTTAAGATCACTCCAGCCCTGTCAAATGCTCAGAAAGACATGGGTCCACGTGTATTTGAATGACTACAAAGAGAGAAGTCCTTTATTCCGACACAGTAGGGCCACAACTGGGCTCTTTTCCAAGTTCTTCAAAGAAAGCCGTGGAGTTTTTCTTCCCAACACATAAAACAGGCGCTGGCAAAAGGAGGGGCTTTTCTCCCACAGCTTCCCTGCCGGTTCCAGTCAGATCACCCTTCAGACCTCATCTATTATTTACACAGTCCTACTTTTTCAGAAAACACGTTTTTTCAAACATCCTCTTGACAGACCATTAGCTCTGTGCAAATTCAGGGACCCAGCCCCTTCATTCCCACCTGCTGGACAGGCCCTTCTACTGGCACCAGAAGATGGCCAACTCGAACTGCTTAACAAAACAAAAGGACACAATACTCCCTGGGGCCAAGTGTTAAAAGCATTCCAAAGGAAAACGGCCCCAAACAGAAGCTCCTCCCCTCCAATCTGTTCCTCATCAGCCAAGGATTTATTGGCTCTTGCAGTAAATTAATCAATTGCCAAGAGAAAGTAAAACCGTGGCTCCAATGTAAACACTTGTTGGTAACAATCCTTCAACATGACACTTTGGATTTCAAGTGGCTGGGTGGCCTTCCAAATGCCTCATTAAATGGCAACTTTATAGCATTAAGAGGAAAAAGCTCTGGGATTTTCCTTACAAATGTATAAATCAATCTCTTCAAAGACAAACAATAGAACAATTCACAAAATGTGTGTGACTGGGAGACACGAGGAGGGTGCAGCAGACTGAGGAAGGGCAGACTGAGAGACAGGTTGGCTGAGCGCTTTCCCTGTCTCGGTGCGTGAGGGCACCTCGACTCTGGACATTTCCGCTCTGCCCAACATCTGTTCAGCCATCATCAAAGGGGACCCTCTCCCAAATGGTAAGCTCCTAGGCCCGTGTGCCAGCGTGTGTGTGTCTTTGTTCATCTTCCTATCCTTCACAGTATTTACCATTAAGATTTTCAAGTTGATGGCAATTAAAATCAGCCAAGCTAATTGATTTCACTCAGTGAATGATTTAGTGTTAAGAAAAGTTATATCATCAACAGTTGATTATTGAAAACCCTGTGTGCAAGCTACCATGGTAGTGCTTAGAAAAAATACTGACCTTTTGCCCCTAAAATAATTTAACATGTTTTGTCGAGTGTACCTTGGACTGCAAGGAGATCCAACCAGTCCATTCTGAAGGAGATCAGCCCTGGGATTTCTTTGGAGGGAATGATGCTAAAGCTGAAACTCCAGTACTTTGGCCACCTCATGCGAAGAGTTGACTCATTGGAAAAGACTCTGATGCTGGGAGGGATTGGGGGCAGGAGGAGAAGGGGACAACAGAGGATGAGATGGCTGGATGGCATCACTGACTTGAT